>NW_027527429.1:7818460-7853738 GCF_008692635.1 Crocuta crocuta
CCCTGCGGCCGGAAGGCAGCCCCTGGGGCCCAAGTTTCAATGCCAAGGGCTCTTGGAGGACTGGAGCCCGAAGCCCCCCGAAAACAGACGGCTGCAGGCATCTCCAGTCAGGTCGCTCCTCCACTTCCCGCCCCTGGGCCATCCGTCCCGTGAGTCACCCTGTTATCCCTCCACGGCCAAATATAGCTCCCAAGGCAAATGAGGGTGCCGCCTGGTGCCGATGAGCCAAGGAGGGGCCAGGGTGGCGGCCGGGCAAGGGGGCCGGGCAGCCGGCCAGACAGCCCCCCCCCCGCCCCTTCCTCGCCCAGACCTGAGAGGTCTCCGCCTGAACTTCAGATCTCAGGGCCCCTTTCCCACAAACGCAGGGGANGGGACCGGCCGGAAGCCTTCTCCTGCCCCAGCCCCCTCCGCGGACGGCTGGGACCCCGGCTGCCCTGCGGGGGTGCGGGGGTGGGGTGGGGACCACCCCCCCTGCCTTTGCCATTTCAGACCTTGGGGTGTGTGAACCAGGCCCGG
The DNA here is from genome assembly GCF_008692635.1 of Crocuta crocuta. Classification (NCBI taxonomy): domain Eukaryota; kingdom Metazoa; phylum Chordata; class Mammalia; order Carnivora; family Hyaenidae; genus Crocuta; species Crocuta crocuta. Next base: position 7,818,977 of record NW_027527429.1, read on the forward strand.
AGGGATGGTTCCCCGGAAGAAAATCCCTCCCGCCCGTCAGAAGCTGGCACACCCGGCCAGCTGTCCCTCCCCGGGAGTCCAGGGCAGTGTCTTCTTTCTCTGGATTGTGACCGAGGCATCCTGACTCCCAGTCACTCCTTAGAGGAGAAACATTTTATAACCTGCCTGCTGGCGGGTAAGGTCAGGCTCACGTGGAGAGTCTTCCCTCTGGAGTTTCCCATTAAATTATTTACACAGGCCCCGAACAAGCCCACAGACCTCTGCAGGAAGTCGGCAGGCACAAGTCGCGTTTAGTTTTCTACAAACGGTCTCATTTCTCCAGGGACCGCCCCCCCTCTTAAATGTGACCCTTGGAGGTAAGAAGCTGCCCAAGGGCGGTGCCTTTGAGGTCTCTGTGGTTCACTTTTGGGAGCTAGACAAATTCCCCACCAGGTGTTTCCTGGGCCGGACCCCATGCCTGCACAGCATTTAGAAGGGGCAGTTCTGGCCCTCTGCTCGGGGGCTGGGGTCCGGGGAGCGTGACTCTGGAGCATACTCCAAGAAAGAGCCGTTGAGGGAGGATGATCTCACCCAGATCCCTGGCCTTTGGGAAGAGTGTGAATTGCAGAGCAGTGATCCAGTACAACCTGCCTGTTCAGCAGGAAGGGGGTGGGCCCACCTCACCGACTTCCAGGTCACAGAGATTTGATTTCGATCAGATCTCAGGCTTGTTTTCCTAGGAGATGAAAACAGCCTGCAGCCTACAGCCAGCCCTCCTGGTGGATTAAAATGGTGGCATGTCACCCTTGCCTTAGTGACACTGGTATAACTGCTATTTATCCCCCGGGCCCTGCCTCCCAGGCAGGCAGGGCTACCCAGAAGTGGTTGCCAAGGGGGCCCAGCAGATGGCCCCCACCCCTAAAGACAGTCTGCGTTGCTTCCATGCCCACAGCGCCCTTGTGAGGAAGGTCTAGCGGTTCTTTCTGCCCAAAGTGCCTGGTGCTCCTGATTAAGAGGTCAGTTCTCCCCACCCCCAGTAGCAAGGACTATGGGCCATGCCCAGGACTGGGGCAGCTGTAGAATATTATGGGAGAGAGAGACTGTGTTTGACAAGTTAACCCCCAGTGGTAGGGCGGGGGCGGGGGGCGTTGTGCACCCATCCAGTCGGCACCTCCACAGCTCCCTAGTTTTTTCCCCCCAAAGATTTTATTTTGAAGTAATCTCTACACCCAACCTCGGGACTCGAACCCACAGCTCCGAGAACAAGAGTCTCGTGCTCTGCGGACTGAGCTAGCCGGGTCTGCGAATTGTTTTATTACTTTTTAAGGTTTATTTATTTATTTTGAGAGCGCGCGCGCACACGTGTGGTCTAGTGGGGGAAGGGCAAAAGAAAAGGGAGAGAGAATCCTAAGCAGGTTCTACGCTCAGCGTGGAGCCTAATGTGGGTCTCAATCCCACAACCATGACCTGAGCCAATATCAAGAGTACGACCCTCAACCAACTGAGCCACCCAGGCGGCTCCTTCCTAGAGTTTTAATTCAAGATCCAAAGGGGCAGCCCAGTGGCTGTAATCCACACTGCATAGACTTTCAGCATCCTATCAGGTGTGAAGAAGCTATTTGCTCTTGGATGCTAGTGTCCTGCGATTTGGGTCTATACGCGCTCCTAGAGGCGGGAACTGTGTGGCTGATGCAGGGTGGTGAAGTTTTCCCTTCTTCTCTTCTAGTTTCTTCAGCTGGCCTCATAACTAAGCAGATACAAGAGAGATTAACAAGAGAAAAACAAAAGCATACATAGATAACTGAATAAATCCCCCAAGTGGCCGAAGCCATCACCTTAGATACCATTTTCAGCTAAAGACAAAAGATGCTGGGGGTAGGGAACCAATTATGGGAAGTTACCAGCAAAGCACAGTAAACGAGTGTAAGGTTGTTGTGTAGATTTAAGTCGTTGTCTTCTCCATTGAGAAGAGTTTCTAGAGATTTAGAGTCATCCTCCTCTTCCCTACAGCAAAGGAGACATCCTTACAAATGGAGATTTCCCTTATAAATGCAAATGTTTCTTACAAAAGGGTAACTTCTACTCAGTTTTCAGAGCTTCCCCTGTGTTTGCCATCTCTGAAAAATAACCAGCCTAAAATAATCTTATGCTAAAGAGGCATATTTTGGGGTAGTATATTTTGCTCCCCTTCACTGCTATATGCCTAGCCTTCACACAAGCCTAACACAGCATATGCTAAGAAAGTTATCTTTTGGGTGACGAAAAAAAAAAAAAGGCCTTCATTTCAGATCCCAAAGATCTGGGCCTCATAAGGATAAATTTTTTTATGCTTCCCCGAAAATGTGTCCTGTGAAGTGATCCATTCTGCATCATGAGACACATTCCAGTGGAGGCACAATGATAACATATTGGGGCTGTTGTTAGAGGGGTTCTCAATGGGAATGTAGAGGCATGTTAGAGTTGATGTATTTTTATGCCCATAAAAATGTACCTAGGAATAGCAAGCGTAACAGGAAAATGTCCATAACCATACAAAATGTACACCGAGGAGGTGGTTCTTTGATAACAGGACAAGGAGTGCCAGACAAGGAACTTCAAAAGTCAGCCCAGCATAAATGCTAACATCCCATGGTTAGTGAATTCTTACTCTGTGCCCGCAGTATTCTGCAGGCAGTATCTCTCTCCCTCTCCACGGATGTAGGTGCTTGCCCAGGCTCCCAGCCAGTAAAGGTCAGCCCTGGGGTTTGCGACTTGGTCTCTCCCTGGGGAGAGAGTGTGCCGAACACAAAGAGCCTGAGACACCAGGAGGTGTAAACAGCTGGGGAGATCACAGTCCCCCATCCTGCTTTTCTACCCCATTCCCTCCCTGGGGAGGCCACTTTCCTGCCAGGCCTGTTCCCACTCTTTTGTCCCCTGGGCCCCACAAACGGGCCTCTATACCACATGCCCTCCCATCACCAGCCTCTTCTGCTTCAACGCCATCCTCTCAAAAAGGACTTTGGTGGCAACTCCTGTGTAAATGCCTCCTACAACAAAGTTCTCAGGTCTGAGCAAGAAACCGGGACTTGACCCGATTCCCTCTGTAGCCAGGCCCTGGCCTTGGCTCATGCTTTCTCCAGAAAGCTTTTTTAACTCTTTCGGGCTAGGGGACGCCTTCCCAACTTCGTCGTGTTGCCCTTAACGGCCCATGTCTTTGTTTTCTTTCACCAGCTCCCCATCGCTGTCACGGAGTGGCCCCAGTGCAAAGTGGGAGGAGCCCCATGAGCTGTGATGAAAGAAGAAAGATTAAAAGAAAGGTTAAGAGTGGCATAGAGTAGCAGGCTGGTGGTTATTCTTCGCATGTAAACTCGGCGAGGGCTAAAGAATCCAAAACAGGCCAGGTACACGACAGTTCTCGAAGCTGCTCCAGGCTGCGCTTGCACTAACGGGTCTGCACACACCCCAGGACAAACACAGGTTGGTGCATACACCAGATTCATGAATCCGTGCACCTGTGCACATCTCAGGTTCGTGAGAACAGGAGTCCGTACACACCCGGACCTCTGTGGGCAGCCAATCGGTGCAAACTCAAGTGTGCGATTACTCGGGTGGAAAGCACATCCTCGAGATCGTGCAGAGGAAAACGTGGAAACCCACTGGTTCATGCATATCGGATGATGCAAACACAAGTCGAGATATTCTGGGGCGTGTGCACTGTCCCCGAGGTTGTGCACACGTGAAAAGGTGCACACCCCACGGCTGTGCACACACGAGGCCCTGCATGCCGCTTGGGCCAGCTCGCAGGCCCAGCCAGAGACGGTAGAGGCGCCCATTTCGCCCCAAACTCGGGTACAGCTGCAGTGTCTGGGCGCCATCTTCGCGCCGCGAGCCGCGGAAAGATCAGCAGGCCGCGCGGCCCTTGCGCAGCGGCCCCTGTTGTCCCTGTTTCCGGGCGTCCATCACGCGGAGGCCGCGCGCGCCGAAGCACGAAATGGCGGTTGGGGGCGGAGCGGGACGGGGCGACCCGGAGCAGCGCCCACTCTCGACTCCCGGCAAGGCGCGCCGTCCCGCCCCCTTGCGCAGGCGTACAGCACGGCGCGCGTTCCCGCGTTCCCTCCGACGCGCGCCGGGACACAAAGGGCTGGAGGGAAAGCACGGAGCGCGGCCAGCACCTACGGAGCGGCTAGCGGTCCGGAGCGGCCTGGAGCGGACTACCGGGGCCGGAGCCGGGCTCGCCGGAACCGCGCGCTGGGGCGCCGGGTGGGGCGTTGGGCGGCGCTCCTTCCCCTCCCCTCGTCCTGCTTCAACCGCCGTAACGGCCTCGCGAGCCGAGGTGGGGCGAAGCGGGCAGGCAGGGCGCAGGCGCCGAGCTCGCGGCCGCCGCGCGGACGGCCGGGAGCCTCCATTTTCCGTCGCGCGCCCTAATGGCGGAAGTGGGTGCTTTTTCCCCGGGTGCGGAGGGAACGNTGACCGATGTAGCTCTTTATAAGGGTTTGGAATGTGATTTTAAAAAAAAAAAAAAGCAGACATCTCCTCAAATTACTACAATAGTTTGCAACTTGCTACTTCAAATTGGGAAGGGGTGAGGATACTAATGCTGAAAAGGTAAATTTTTCCCCGTTATGGATGTAAAACATAATAGAAGTTTTAAGAGGTAGTTTTCATGATATAAATAATCGATGTCGTAGAACATTTCGAAAGAAATCATGAAGGCTGGCATTCACCGAATAGTTACGCGTCAGACCGTTTTAAGTGCTATAATTTTCCTAACCAGGTACAGATGGGGAAAAGAACACAGCGAGGTTAAGCACACAGAAGTACTTCAAGTACAGGAAAGTGCGAAAAGCCAAAAGCGGTAAACCCACCTTTCAAGACAATCAACGATTTAATAAACTGGCCTGATTCCCGCCAGTGTTTTTCTGCCCGCTAAGAAGATGTTTGGTTCAAGTTACATGCAGCCTATGGCATCTTGATCCACAGGGCTGTGGTTTGGAAAATGCAAAAGGCTCAAAGGGGCCAGGCGGTGCCGGTTCCTCAGTTTCTCCCGGGGGGGGGGCGGGCAGCACTGGCTGATGCCCGAGGAGCACCCCAGCTCTAGAGTGTTGGCCTCTAGTGATCGTGGAGAATTCACGTGACTCGTGACCATTTCTGGGAGTTAGAAGGAAAAGTGTCCTTATTCCTCTCTTTTGCTACAGAGCAATTTCTCAGGTCGTAATTGCCTTACTTTAATTTCCCCAGTTTATTTGAGCCTATGAGGAAGGAAGGTATTTTCGCTGATCAGAGTAAAGTCAGATTAAGAGAGAGCAGGGCAGGGGCGCCTGGGTGGCCCAGTTGGTTGAGCTTCCGACTTCGGCTGGGTCATAATCTCTGTTGTGAGTTCGAGCTCCACGTCGGGTTCTGTGCTGACGCCTGGAGCCTGCTTTGGATTCTGTGTCTCCCTTTCTCTCTCTCTGCCCCTCCCCCGCTAGTGCTCTGTCGCTCAAGAATAAAGATTTATTTATTTATTTTTTAATGTTTTATTTATTTCTAGGGGAAAGAGAGAGAGAGAGACTGTGAGCAGGAGAGGGTCAGAGAGAGAGGGAGTCACAGACCGAAGCGCTCCAGGCTCTGAGCTGGCAGTCAGCACAGAGCCCGATGCGGGGCTCGAACCCACAAACCGCGAGATCATGACCCAAGCGAAAGTCGGACGCTTAACCGACTAAGCCACCCAGGCGCCCCTCACGAATAAAGATTTAAAAAGACAGAGAGCATGGCAAGCATAACTCCACATTCACAGGTGAAGCAGGTGAGATTTAGGGCTAGAAGTCTAGACCGAGTTCATCAAATAATACTGGAGCGGAGACACTTCATCTAAGTTGAGGCATCTGCCTTGCAACCTCAAGTCTTCAAGCCCTCAGCTTCATGGGATCTTTTGAGTCCCTGTTTGTCTTCCTATGTCCAAAAACTTTAATAATATATAGATCCCAACACCCAGCTGATAAATGGTAGATGCTCCTCTTGCTTGGTGAAAGATGGTCTTTGCTTAAACAGGGTGTGCTGGCTGCATACCCCTCATTACCATTAATCCTTTAAGGACTCATCTGCTTATCAGAATCCTTTTATTCCATTTTTTTCTTTTAAAATTTGTTAATGTTTATTTTTTTAGAGAGAGTGTGAACGGGAAAGGGGCAGAGAGAGAGGGAAACACAGAATTCAAAGCAGGCTCCAGGCTCTGAGCTCTCAGGATAGAGTCCAGTGTGGGACTCCAACTCACAAGCTGTGAGATCAAGACCTGAGCTGAAGTTGGAAGCTTAACTAACTGAACCACCCAGGTGCCCCCCTGATAAGCATTTTTTAAGTTTATGTATTTAAGTAGTCTTTATACCAACATGGGACTTGAACTCATGACTCTGAGATCAAGAGTTGCATGCTCCATTAACTGAGCCAGCCAAGCGCCCTTTCTGATAAAGCATTTTGAAATGTTCCTAGAAAATCAAAACGTTTGTGACTGTGAAACACTTTCTAGGTAATTACCATTTCTTAAGTTGTGTAAAACAAAGTACTTTAATACTTACTAGTATCAGCCTGTGGCTTTGCCAAGTTACTTATCTCCAGATTCTGTGTTTTCATGTGCACAATGTGGATTAAAATATGTTCTGGCAGAGTTTTGGGGGGATGATTGGAGATGATATTTGTAAAGTGCCTTGACCGTAATTGGTGCTTGATAAATAAATGGCAACAGTTGTGTTTGGTTGCTAGTCTGTGTGAAGGAAGTGTCAGGATTGGGGCGCCTGGATGGCTCGGTCGGTTAAGCATCCGATTTTGGCTCAGGTCATGAGTTCAGAGTTTGAGCCCCACATTGGCTCTGTGCTGACAGCTCAGAGTCTGGAGCCTGTTATGGATTCTGTGTCTCCCTCTCCCTGCCCTCCCCCACTCATGCTATCTTTCTCTCTTTCAAAAATAAAAATTAAAAAAAAAAGGAAGTGTCAAGATTAACTAGCTGGTTGTCTTTGAGAAATGACTAATATATAGAATAGTTCCCTGTCAAGCACAGCCTTTTGCTCAGTTCTACCCTGATCCAAGACTGTTCAGATACAACAAGCGTTGGTGACGATGTAAAGAAAAAGGAACCCTCTTGCAGTGTTGGTGGGAATGGATGCTGGTGCAGCCACTGTGGAAAACTGTGTGAAGGTGCCTCAAAAAATTAAAAATAGAATTACCCTAGTGCCTCGTAATCACACTGCTAGGTATTTACCCAAAAATAGAAAAACAGCAATTCAAAGGGATACATGCACCCCTATGTTTATTGCAGCATTATTTATAATAGCCAATCTATGGACGCAGCCCAGATGTTCATCAATAGATGAATGGATAAGGAAGATGTGGTATTTATATACAATGGAATATTATTTAGTCATCACAAAGAAGGAAATCTTGCCATTTGCAATGACATGGATGAAGCTAGAAAGTATAATAGCGAAATAAGTCAGAGAAGGACAAATCCTCTGATTTCACTCATGTGATATTTAAAAAATAAATGAGCAAAGGAAGAAAGTGAGAAGCCAAGAAACATTCTTGACTATAAAAAACAAACTGAGGGGCGCTTGGGTGGCTTGGGTGGCTCACTCATTTAAGGCTGTTAATTTTAGCTCAGGTCATGATATCATGGTTCATGAGATGCCCCACGTTGGGCTCTGCACTGACAGCAAGGAGCCTGCTTGGGATTCTCTCTCCTTCTGTCTCAGTGCCTCCCCTGCTCAAACACACACACACACTCTCTCTCTCTTTCTCTCTCTCTCAAACATTAAAAAAATTTTTTTTAAGTTTTAAATTTCACTTCAGAAACAAATGCTCGCTTGATGCATCAGGCACATGCATTATCTGGATTAAATAATAAAAGGGCTTATGTGAAATGGACTCGTGTAAGGAACTCCTTATTTTTGAAAGGGCCTGAAGGATAGGACTTGACATCAGTTGGGACTCTGAGAGGGAAGGAGCCCTGCCCTCTCAAAGCAGCAGGGCTCTCTGAAATTCACAGTGTTCTGTGTCTGGGCCCTGGGTTTGCTCAGTAGATTTATAAATGCCTCCTCTGTTTGGGTGCTGGCGACAGGGGGTTGGATAGTGAACAAAAGAACTCTTCCTTGCTTTCAGGGAGCCTAGCTTTTCTTCAGGAAGCCAGACCTTGAGCAAATGACCGTGGTGGTGAGTGCAGGATGATGGGGTGCTACATGAGGTGGCAGTGGCCATGACTTAGGCAGAAGACCAGGAAGGCTTCCTGGATGCGGTGATGCCTCAGGTGAGCTGAGCCTTCTCTTAGACTCTGGAGACAAGAGGCACATTAAACTTGAAGAGCTGAAGAAGTCTGCGTGGGAGCTAAGGGGAGAGAGAGGCCGGAGCTGAGACACAGAAAAAAGACTATGGACTCTCGTCTAGGAGTATAGGAGAAGAAAAACAATGTTTCTCCTCTACCCACCTAAACTTCTCTGACTGGAGCCCTGTGAATTAGACTATCAAACACAGATTACTAAGAGAAAAATAAGTTTATTAAAATGTACATCACACAAACACAAGGGAGCACCCAGTGGTAAATAATTCAAAGGAATGGCTAGAACTTGGGTTTCTTACAGCATATTAACAAGAGAACAATACATTTTCAGAGAACCGACAAGACGAGGGGCGCCTGGGAGGCTCAGTCTGTGTAGCGTTCGACTTCGGCTCAGGTCACGATGTCACGGTTCATGGGTTCGAACCCTGTGTCAGGCTCTGTGCTGACAGCTCAGAGCCTGGAGACTGGCTTCTGTGTCTCCCAATCTCTCTCTCTCTCTCTGCCNTCTCAAACATTAAAAAATTTTTTTTTAAGTTTTAAATTTCACTTCAGAAACAAATGCTCGCTTGATGCATCAGGCACATGCATTATCTGGATTAAATAATAAAAGGGCTTATGTGAAATGGACTCGTGTAAGGAACTCCTTATTTTTGAAAGGGCCTGAAGGATAGGACTTGACATCAGTTGGGACTCTGAGAGGGAAGGAGCCCTGCCCTCTCAAAGCAGCAGGGCTCTCTGAAATTCACAGTGTTCTGTGTCTGGGCCCTGGGTTTGCTCAGTAGATTTATAAATGCCTCCTCTGTTTGGGTGCTGGCGACAGGGGGTTGGATAGTGAACAAAAGAACTCTTCCTTGCTTTCAGGGAGCCTAGCTTTTCTTCAGGAAGCCAGACCTTGAGCAAATGACCGTGGTGGTGAGTGCAGGATGATGGGGTGCTACATGAGGTGGCAGTGGCCATGACTTAGGCAGAAGACCAGGAAGGCTTCCTGGATGCGGTGATGCCTCAGGTGAGCTGAGCCTTCTCTTAGACTCTGGAGACAAGAGGCACATTAAACTTGAAGAGCTGAAGAAGTCTGCGTGGGAGCTAAGGGGAGAGAGAGGCCGGAGCTGAGACACAGAAAAAAGACTATGGACTCTCGTCTAGGAGTATAGGAGAAGAAAAACAATGTTTCTCCTCTACCCACCTAAACTTCTCTGACTGGAGCCCTGTGAATTAGACTATCAAACACAGATTACTAAGAGAAAAATAAGTTTATTAAAATGTACATCACACAAACACAAGGGAGCACCCAGTGGTAAATAATTCAAAGGAATGGCTAGAACTTGGGTTTCTTACAGCATATTAACAAGAGAACAATACATTTTCAGAGAACCGACAAGACGAGGGGCGCCTGGGAGGCTCAGTCTGTGTAGCGTTCGACTTCGGCTCAGGTCACGATGTCACGGTTCATGGGTTCGAACCCTGTGTCAGGCTCTGTGCTGACAGCTCAGAGCCTGGAGACTGGCTTCTGTGTCTCCCAATCTCTCTCTCTCTCTCTGCCCTTCCCCCCTAACGCTCTGTCTCAAAAATAAATGAAGAGTTAAGAAAAAAAAAAAAAAAAGTGACAAGACGAAGGAAAAAGACCTTGAGTTTCTAGAGCGGCACATTGTGGGAAGGTATGTCTGTGCTGGGGGAACTAATGGTAGAGAGTGGCCTGTTTCAGCAGGTTATGTAGGTTCCTCTGGTACCGTCTCCAGGCTGATAAGAGTCTGGAGTTTTCTCTCGTGATTAACTTCTGTCCTTCCTGGTAGATAGGGGAGTGGGGACACTCCACAAAGTTATGTCTTGCTTTTAGGCGAGTCGGAGGAGGGCGGAGAGTTTTTCTTGGAGCTCTTTCTTATTTGCCTTCCACTGAAAATAGGCCTTATGCCAATGTAGTGTATTTGAAGGCGATATATTATACGACTCTTCTCCAGCTTTTATTGATTAAATTGTTAAATATTCTTCTCAATAGACCAGTTTTTGGTTTGTTTGTGTTTTTTTACGTATAAGCCACATACTGCAAAATTTACCCCTTTAAGAGTATATAACTCCGGGGCACCTGGCCTGCGCAGTCAGTAGAACATGTGGCTCTTGTTCTTGGGGTCATGGGTTCAAGTTGCCTGTTGGCTGTAGAGTAAAAATACCATTTTATTTATTTATTTATTTATTTATTTACTTATTAATGTTTTATTTCTTAGAGAGAGAGAGAGAGAGACAGCATGAGCAGGGGAGGGTCAGAGAGAGAGGGAGACACAGAATCTGAAAAAGGCTCCAGGCTCTGAGCTGGCTGTCAGCACAGAGCCCGATGCGGGGCTCTAACTCACGAACTGTGAGATCATGACCTGAGCTGAAGTCAGACGCTTAACTGACTGAACCACCCAGGTGCCCCAAAAAACATTTTAAAAAGTATATAACTCAATAGTTCTTAATGTGTTCACAGAGTTGAGCAGCTGTCACCATAAATTCCAGAGCACTTCATCACCCCACAAAGAAACCCTACACTCATTAGCAGTCACTCGTCATCTGCCCCTTCCTCCAGCCCCACCATGAATCTGCTTTCTGTCTCTGTGGATTTGCCCGTTCTGGACATTTTGCAAAAACAGAATCCAAAATGTGTGCTCATTGTGTGTGGCTTCTTTCATTTAGCATGATGTGTTTTTGTTAAAAAAATTTTTTTAAAACATTTATTTATTTTTGAGAGAGAGACAGAGTGTGAGCGCAAGAGGGGCAGAGAGAGAGGGAGACACAGAATCTGAAGCAGCTCCAGGCTCTGAGGTGTCAGCACAGAGCCTGATGTGGGGCTTGATCCCACAAACCGTGAGGTCATGACCTGAGCTGAAGTCAAACACTTACTTGACTGAGCCACCCAGGTGCCCCCAGCATGATGTTTCTACAAGTTCATTAAGATTCTGGCATGTAACTGTGCCCTACTTCTTTTCAGGGCTGAATAATATTCCTTGTGTGGCTTTGCCTCAGAAGACTTTTTTTTTTTTTTAAGTTTATTTCTTTATCTTGAGAGAAAGAAAAAGAGAGCATCAGCAGGGGCAGGCTCCATGCCCTCAGTGCAGAACCCGATGTGGGGCTTGAACTCACAATCTATGAGATCATGACGAGATTCAAGATCAAGAGTTGGAGGCTTAGCCAACTGCACCACCCAGGCGCCCCTGTCTCAGAAGACTCTTGAGAGGAAGGTGTTTGTATCCGTGATGGGAGTGCTTTGGGATCCATCCTCAGGGTGGAAAGCGCTGTGCTGTGCTTCCGTAGGACAGTCCCATCCTCGCCCCTCCCTGGCTGTGTCACTGGGCAAATCACTTTCTTTGTGCCTCATTTTCCTCTCGTAAATGGGGATAACAGTGGTAACTCTCACAAAGTTGGTGAGTTAAATGAGTTCATACACTGAAAAGGCTTAGAAAAGTTCCCGGTGTAAAAGTCTAGTTGTGACTCTGAAGAAAAATAGGCTGGCGGATGCAGAGCTCTCCACTGACTCCCACATTACCCTTTATTCCAGAATCTTCCAAATGGCTACACGGCTACTTTATAGAAGTTGAAATTACAACAAGATCTGTCTATAAGAGGAAATAAATTGAAGAGAGCAGTTTCTCCACCTCTTTTAGGTGAAGGGGAAGAGAACGTGCCACCCCAAAATATGCCACTTTGGCATGTAGATTATTTTGACCTGAAGGCAGTCAAGTCCCAGCAGACTCAAGAAAAACGTTTACTTCTCCCTTAATTGCCTAAAAGAATTTCGATGGGGAGCCCGGCCTAGAAAGAGAGCTATTACCAGAGATAATTTTTTTTTTTTTTAAACATCTGAAAGACTCACCCACATGGCAGGGCCAACATATGCTTAGCAAACATTTGCTCTTCTCATCTTCCTGCAAATTGCTGTCTTCTCCTCAGAAGCCCCAGCCCTGTCCCTTCCTTAGCTCAAGACGGCGTGTGAGTCTCAATCGCCTGACTGCCTTTGGGTCTCGTATTTTGATAGGGCTCCCATACATGTGAGATAAACTTTGTTTTCCTCCTATTAATCTGTCTTGTGTCAATTTAAGTATTAGAGCAGCCAAGGAAACACCCTGACAGCTTGGCGACCTGCAAGGGACCTTCACTGGCTGGACACCGCTTGCACCAAGCCTGCTGCAGCCGAGAGAGAGCTGGCGGCCTCTGACGGGAGCCAGCAGAAGGTAAGCATTCTTACCACGACAGTCTCCTGGATCTCCACCCGTAGAGTCCAGTGGAAGCGAGAGTGGTGAGAGTCCTTTGTCCTTTTTCTAAGTTCAGGTTAGCCAGAGAAAATATTTGTGTGAAGTAGTTCCTCGAGTATGGTGACTCGGGTAAGGATTTGTTATGAGGTCGCTTGCATCTGTTAATCCCTCTTCTCCCAGAGTTAGTCACCGTCTCCTGTGTCCTTGGTCATGAGAAGGAGAATCATAGCCCGTATGAGGTTTTCTTTTCATCCTGTTCCATGTCTCGAGAGCTCGGCTTTGTGACCGGCGAGAATATTCTCACTGGAAGGCGCGTGTACCAGCAAGCCTGGGGCGTAGAGCCGGATAGGCTGCAGGTCTGAACAGCTGCACTGTCTTTGTGTGATGGTGCCAGCTCTAAGGGAGTTTGTCTTAAGGGATTCCAGCCCATAAGGGGCCTTTGTTGTCTTGTTGGTGATGGAAAAGTCCCATACCAGTAGCGCCTGCTCAGTGTCGCAGATAGCAGGTCTCGAACTCAGCAACCATGAGATCATGACCTGAGCTGAAACCGAGTCCAGTCGCTTAACCGACTGAGCCACCCAGGCGCCCCAGGACTGCACCATTCTCACTGCCTGTGACACTGAAGGTCTTTGCTTTCTTCGACTAGTTATGGGAGTGAACTTTCTGGATTTTGTGAGGACTGAATCTTCTGCACCCTCTTTTGGAATGCTTCTTGCATCCATGGTTAAGCCATAAAAAGACTTACTGGTTTGAGTTACTACGGAGATGAATATAAGATCTTACTTGTCAATGGCCAGATAATGGATCCTCTGAATTGGCTGCATTTGAAAGTGAAAATTTTGGGGGCACCTGGGTGGCTTAGTCGGTTAAGCGTCCGACTTTCGCTTGGGTCATGATCTCGCGGTTCGTGGGTTCGAGCTCCGCGTCGGGCTCTGTGCTGACTGCCAGCTCAGAGCCTGGAGCCTGTTTCAGTCTGTGACTCCCTCTCTCTCTGACCCTCCCCTGCTCACGCTGTCTCTCTCTCTCTCTCTCTCTCCTAGAAATAAATAAAAAACATTAAAAAAAAAAGTGAAAATTTTGGAGAGCTCACATCTACAATTGTCTTACTGGTACCTATGGAAAAAAACAAAAAGAGACACAAAGGAATGTAATGGTTAGCCTTAGAGACTCCCTTAACAAGATGGAAGAACAGAAATTAGACTTAGATAAAAAATTAAAGTCCACATTCAACGTAAATTCCCCTTCTCAAAATCCTGCCCCGTCTGCCTGTTTTAGCTTCCCTCTCCCTATCATGTTTACAGAGAACATTCTGGCTTGATCTTCAGGCCCAGGGCACTGGTTACGTGTAACTGCAGAGGAGCAGAGGAGCAGGGAGTGAATTTAGAAGAAACACCAAGCTCTGTAATCAGGCTGTGCTAGCCTCGGGTCTTCCTATGCAGTGTCCTTTGCTGGAATATCTTGGATCCTGACTACAAACAATTCATGCAAATAGAGACAAGCAGCAGATCTTTTATTTTTTTTTTAATTTTAAAATATTTTTTATTTATTTCTAAGAGGGAGAGAGAGAGACAGCATGAGCAGGGGAGGGTCAGAGAGAGAGGGAGATACAGACTCTGAAATAGGCTCCAGGCTCTGAGCTGGCAGGCCGGCCAGAGCCCGACACGGGGCTCGAACCCACGAACCGCGAGATCATGACCTAAGCGAAAGTCGGACGCTTAACCAACTAAGCCACCCAGGCGCCCCAGATCTTTTAAATTATAAACATCCTCTTACCTCCACTTTCAGAATATCCTACCAGATTTAGAGAAGAGCTAGAAAGATCACTGGGCATTCATAGGGCACCTAGGTGGCTCAATCAGTTAAGCCTCTGACTCTTGGTTTTGGCTCAGGTCATGATCTCACAGTTCATGAGCTCGAGCCCTGCATTGGGCTCCGCACAGTGCAGAGCTTGTTTGGGATTCTCTGTCTCCCTCTCTCTCTCTGCCCCTCCCCTGCTCGCTCTCTCTGTTAAAATTAATAAACTTTAAAAATTGTTCAAAGAGGGGCGCCTGGGTGGCTTAGTCGGTTGAGCGTCCGACTTTTGCTTAGGTCATGATCTCGCGGTTCGTGGGTTTGAGCCCCGCGTCGGGCTCTGTGCTGACTGCCAGCTCAGAGCCTGGAGCCTGTTTCAGTCTGTGACTCCCTCTCTCTCTGACCCTCCCCTGCTCACGCTGTCTCTCTCTCTCTCTCCCCTAGAAATAAATAAAACATTTAAAAAAAAATTGTTAAAGAAAGATCACTCGCCATTCACAATCCCACTTGCAGGGACCCTGGCTAGCTGCTAAGCGGTATTCTTCCCACCCTTAATTTTACGGTAGCTAACAGACACACCGGGTTGGCTCTCTGAGGAAAACCCCCTGCACAGAGCAAACAGATGACCAGAATTTCTCGTAGGCACTACTATAAATGTTGTTCAGGGACTAATAGAACCAATAGTAGAGGTTTTCCCCCCAAGGTGAACTGGTCCAAGGTTGAATTGTGCACTCAGAAATTGTGCCTTTGTTAAACTTTGTACAGACTTTTCAAAGGCATGTTGCATTAAACCCTGAAGCTCTAGAACATAGAAATCTTTTGATTTCCACCTTATTTGGAAATCTCCCTGATAAAAAGAAGCAAATTGCAGTTAATATAGTTGGATGGGTGGATCAGCGCCTCAATATCATTTAGGCTTCAACCCAATTCTTTGAGAAATTAAAAGCAACTGTCCTTTTCTTACAAATGCAACTCTAGAAATAATTCAAAGTCAAGTCAACTTCTCTTTACCACCCCCCAAAGCTCTCCTATTCATCTCAAAATGCTTGCAGATATTGTTTCTATAATATCTGACACATTGTGTCTACTACATTTGGGACATTGGAAACAGAATTGTCCTACATTTAAGAAAGAAAATAATATTGGGGCGCTTGGTTGGCTTAGTCGGTTAAGCGTCCGACTTTCACTTAGGTCATGATCTCGCGGTTCGTGGGTTCGAGCCCCGCGTCGGGCTCTGTGCTGACTGCCGGCTCAGAGCCTGGCTCCTGTTTCAGTCTGTGACTCCCTCTCTCTCTGACCCTCCCCTGCTCACTCTTTCTCTCTCCTAGAAATAATAAATTTAAAAAAATTAAAAAAAAAAAGAAAGAAAATAAAAATTTAAATAATTCTTCTAGACCTTTGATAAGAGGGAAATATACTCGAAACTTCTTGGAGAAAACTTGGATATTTCCTTTATGCCTTTGTGATATAGATTTTCTACCCCATCTTTTCTAGGACCCGATAGCGAGCTTTTTGAAATGCAAACTTTAGGGGCGCCTGGGTGGCTCAGTCAGTTAAGCGTCCAACTTTAGCTCAGGTCATGATCTCACAGTTCATGAGTTCGAGCCCCGCGTCAGGCTCTGTGCTGACAGCTAGCTCAGAGCCTGGAGGCTGCTTCAGATTCTGTGTCTCACTTTCTCTCTGACCCTCCCCTGCTCACACTGTCTCTCTCCCTCTCTCTCAGAAATAAATTAAAAAAAAAAAAAGAAAAGAAAAGAAAAAAAAGAAATGCAAACTTTAGAGGGAGGTTTTTTTAAAAAAATATTTTATTTTTTAAGTAAGCTCTACACCCAGTGTGGGGCTCAAACTTAATGACCCCCAGATCAAAACTCACACAACTCTACCAACTGAGCCAGCGAGATGCCCCTAGGGAGAGGTTTCTTATCAGGAGGACAAGAAAGGAACTGTTTGTAAATTGGGCTAATGAAAAATCTTAAAGATCCTTTCCACAAATATTAGTAAAAGGGTTCAGCTGGGGTGCCTGGCTGGCTTAGTCAGTGGAGCATGCAACTCTTGTTCTGGGGGTTGTGAGTTTGAGCCCCATGTTGGGAGTAGAGATTACCTTAAAAAAAAAAAGCTCACGCCTTCTGAGCAGGTGAACTTAACTTATTTCAACTGCCAAAATAAAATTTTAATCCAACTATTCTTTTCTAAATCAGGGACTATTGTAATTATCATACCTGACTCTAAAATTCTAGAAAGAAAGCTATATATATGGTCTCTGCATTAGTCCGTATGGTTGTGTGTGCCTGCATTTGTATATTGTAGACATGTGATGTTTTTCTATATCCTGATAGTATCGTCAATATTAATTTGTAAAAGAACTCTATTCAGTTGGTTTGAAATAAGCACTTATATGAATTAAATATTCCTAAACCCTCAGAAATGTAATAGAAACAATTCCAAATGCTTTTCCAGTTCATGTCATCTGGGAAAATAATCAGTAACTGAAGCTGGTTTAAGTTTGTTGGTTTATTTTTTTTATTTATTTTTATTTTTTTAATGTTTTATTTATTTCTAGGAGAGAGAGACAGCGTGAGCAGGGGGGTCAGAGAGAGAGGGAGTCACAGACTGAAACAGGCTCCAGGCTCTGAGCTGGCAGTCAGCACAGAGCCCGACGCGGGGCTCGAACCCACGAACCGCGAGATCATGACCTAAGCGAAAGTCGGACGCTTAACCGACTAAGCCACCCAGGCACCCCTTAAGTTTGTTGGTTTAATTAAAATAGACATGTTTTCAGGGGCATCTGGGTGGCTCAGTTGGTTACACGTCCGACTCTTGATTTCGGCTCAGGTCATGATCTCAGGCTTCGTGGGTTTGAGCCCTGCATTTGGCTCAGTGCAAAGACTGCTTGGGATTCTGTCTTTCCCTCTCTCTGCCTCTCTCCCTCTCTCTCTCTCAAAATAAATAAATAGAGCTTAAAAAAAAATGTCTTCAGAATTGTCAGCATTAAATATATTACAGGCATACAACTTTTATTTTATCTGGGCTTACTAGTCAAAAAATTCATGTCATCTCTGGGTCACCCGGGTAGTTCAGTCAGTTAAGTGTCAAACTCTTGGTTTCAGCTCAGGTCATGATCTCAGGTTCTTGAGATCAAGCCCCACCTTGGGTTCTGCGCTGGCAGCTCTGAGCATGCTTGGGATCCTGTCTCCCTGCTCTCTGCCCCTCCCCTGTTCGTGCTTTCTTTCTCTCTTTCTCAAAATAAATAAATAAATAAACTTTAAAAATTATGTCATTTCTGTTACAAAACTTGTCAGCAAGAAAAATAGTTTGGGATGATGGCTGACTGAGGTCTCATAAAGCTCTCGTGGGTAGTCTAAGCATAATTGTTGGGAACAAGTGACTTGGATGTAATTGGAATAAGAACTTTCAGGTGAATTTCTCAGCCATAATTATATTTAGTGGTGTGTATACTTAAAAATACCTTCCAAAATCATTTAATAACTTCCACCATTAGAGTTTTACTAAGCTGAGTGATAGAAATTCATTGATTATATAGATCATTTCCAAGTAAGAGAAAATCTTGAAACATTAATTACTGAACATGGGTTTATCTGCTTTTTGCTTCTTATTACAGAGAAACTAAAACCCATTTATTTGGATGTGTTACTACTACACTGGAAAATTGCACTAAAAAAAGGCATATGTTTCTAGAAATTATGAAATGTATTTATAAATTTGCCAGTCTAAAGAATGCTATGTAACAATTTACATTGCTTGGGGCACCTGGGTGGCTCAGTCGGTTGAGTGTTTGACTTTGGCTCAGGTCATGATCTCACGGTTCGTGGGTTCAAGCTCTGTGTCAGGCTCTGTGCTGACAGCCAGCTCAGAGCCTGGAGCCTGTTTCAGATTCTGTGCTTCCCTCTCTCTCTGACCCTCCCCTGCTCACGCTGTCTCTTTCTCTCTCTCAGAAATAAATAAAACATTTAAAAATTAAAAACAAAACATAACCCCCCCCCCAAAAAAAAACCCCAATTTACATTGCTTACCTCTTGGTTTTCACTAGAAATTCAAGTTTCATAGCATTAGAAATTTCAATAAATGATATTAAAACTACAAGACATAATAAAGGAAACAACTCTACAAGGAAAGTAAGAGGTGTTTTTGGTAAGAAGAGGTATGAGATATGAAGATGCATTTTGTCAAGGGAAAAAAAAGTAAACCTAAAGTAAAACTGGTTATTTCAGATTAGGAAAGAGGATTAAAGGACTGAAAAGTGTAGAAAGTCAGGAAGAGAGACAAAAAAGGAACGAGAATTTTACCTTGTATAAACCAGCTGGCTAAAATGGAATTATTATTTTAAGGTTTCTAAAAATAAACTTTAAATGTTCCTAGTGTACTTATGTAAAATGAACTTCTTTTTCTTTCATCTAGTGAAAAAATAAAGTTTTCCTGAACTATTGGCCTGCTCTTCACAATAAGAGATTGTAAAAAGTTTTTCACTACCTTTTAAGTAATCTGTCTGGAAGGCAAAGATTTTGTGTCTTACCAAAATAATTTCCTGTGCTTCATGTTATCTTAATTAGGTCTTTGATTACTTAAGAAAACGAAGTCTTCTCAATATAAAAAGTTCTAAGTTTTGCTAATAACTATGTAAACTTTGGTATTTGCCTTCAAAATATTTTGTCACTTTAGTTAAAAAAATTTTTTTTTACCTTTGATTCATTTTTTTTTATGTTTTTATTTTATTTTTGAGACAGAGACAGAGTACGAGCGGGGGAGGGGCAGAGAGAGACACACACAGAATGGGAAGCAGGCTCTGGGATCTGACCTGTCAGCACAGAGCCCGATGCGGGGCTCGAACTCATGGACTGTGAGATCATGACCTGAGCTGAAGTCGGATGCTTAACCGACTGAGCCACCCAGGCGCCCCTGTCATTTCAGTTAAATCAATAAATAAGTATTGTTTCATAATGATTTGTGATCCTATTTAGTCAAGTTTTCAAATCTTTTGCCTTTTTTTTTTTTTAAGTAAGCTTTACCTACAAAGTGGGGCTTGAATTCACACCCTCAAGATCAAGAGCCACATACTCCACAGACTGAGCCAGCCAGGCGCCCCTGAAGCCTTCAAATCTTTTGATATTTTGGACACATCTCCGAAAAACAAATTCTAAATGAAGTCTTTCTGACCTGCAAGTAACTTTGATTTTCCAAGAGGGTTCTGGAACATCTTATCTCTCCTTACACAATGAGAGACATTGAAAGTAATTAGGTTTACTTGATAATTTAAATTATATGGGAAGCATTGTCAAATAAGAATACTAAACCTTGGGAGCACCTGGGTGGCTCAGTCAGTTAAGTGTCTAACTCTTGGTTTCAGCTCAGGTCATGATCTCACAGTACGTGAGTTTGAGCCCCACATCTGCGACAACAGTGTGTTTCCTGCTTGGGATTCTCTCTCTCCCCCTTTCTCAGCCCTTCCCCTGTGTGTTCTCTCTCTCAAAAATAAATAAATAAGTAAAGATGGGAAAAAAAGATTATTAAATATTCTTTACCTTGTATTTGTAAAGGTATATGTTAACATAAGTGTTCTAGAAATTATATAAAATTCTCAAAATCCCGTTATGTCCTGGAATAGTGTTACCAGGCTTAAAGCTGGTTTTTGTCTTAAAATATCATTTGTCATAGAAATAACCACATTTCCTTGTTGATTGCATTATAATGAATTCTTCTCACATCTTTAACCCTGGTCGTTATATGCCTTTGTCATTTACAGAGAGTTATTGTTTTACTCTGATGCTTTCGTAAAAATGTTCTGGCAAAAGTGCTTCTTCTTCGAGGAAATTCATAGAAAGGACTTTGACAAGTATAGGTTTCTGATAACTTTAAGATCATTAGACTGACCTGGGTGATAATTTCCAGAACTAATGGAAAAACTGGATTCAAGCAGAATAAGAATTAACATGGGACCGAATGAACTGAGGAGGACAAATATAATTTTTTATGACTTTTTGTTTGAAATATTGCTGGTTTCTTCATGTTTTATTTCTCCAGATTTAAGGAAACTTTTTTCTGTTTGCTTCCCTTTTTTTTAAAGAATTATATATATACACATATATGTGTGTGTGTGTATATATATTTATATATATATATATATTTTTTTTTTTTTTTGAGAGAGAGAGAAAGAGCAAGAGCCGGAAAGGGACAAAGAGAGAGAGCTCCACACTCAGCACAGAGCCTGTTGCAGGGCTCAGTCTCATAACTGTGAAATCATGACCCAAACTGAAACCAAGAGTCAGAAGCTCAACCAACTGAGCCACCCACGTGCCCTTTCACTTTTTTCTTAAGCTAACTATGACTTACAGCAATTTGGTAAAATACACCTTTGTAAACAAGGATGAAACATTTACTTTTTCTCCCTGCCTGATCCCTCTGGTATTGGGAAACTTAGCGAATATTCTTTATGACAGTATATTTATTTGCTTAAGTTCAATAAGAGGCTGTTCTCTTGTAATAGGACACAATTGGTAACATTGGTTACAAATTACCAAGACTTGAACTGGAATGTCATATTTGAGAATAAAAGCATAGTCTCAGATATGGTCAGACAGCTTTAAGGAACTAATGTTGACTTTATAGAGTCAATAAAGCCCTTGAAAAAAATTGGTCTGGTATCCTGCTTACAGGGTTCCCAGCAGTTTGACTAAGTGAGTAAAAAAGGTCAATCTCAGCAGGCTCAAGAACCTTAGGATATTTTGGGGACCTCAAGAGAAGAAGAATACACCCAAGTCTATTCATATTGCAGGCGAAGTCTGATGGTGAGTCATTGGCTTGGCTTCTTAGCCTGGAGGGGCTTTTAAAAGTCCAATATGAGATTTCTCATGAAAAGTTCCAGCAAAGCAGATTTGAAAGAGACTATATGGTAAATCATTATTCTTGCTTCACCTAAGTAAATAATCAGACCACGGTTATCCAAACTAGACTTAATTTGCAAACAGATTAGTCTTACAGTGGTTATCTTTGGTAGAAATGGGGCTGACTATAGAGAGAAAATCATGTTTCTGCTGTCAGCACAATTCTGTCTCCCTCTCTCTCTGCCCCTCCTCTGCTCACAAGCTTTCTCTCTCTCTCACACACAAAAATGAATAAATGTTAAAAAAACAAAACAAAATGGGGCGCCTGGATGGCTCAGTTGGTTAAGCGTCCAACTTTGGCTCAGGTCATGATCTCGTGGTTCATGAGTTTGAGCCCCGTGTTGGGATCTGTGCTGACAGCTCAGAGCCTGGAACCTGCTTCAGATTCTGTGTCTCCTTCTCTCTCTGCCCCTCCCTTTCTTGCACTCTGTCTCTCTCTCTCTCAAAAATATATAAAACATTAAAAAAATTTTTTTAAATAAAAAAATAAAATAGAAAATTATGTTTCAGTGGAAACTATAGTACACCCTTGTGGATATCAGATTCTAGTCCTGCTAACTGTCTCCCAGGTTTTGTTGCTACTTATAAACTGGCGTGGGCCCTGAATTCTAGTTTCGTCTAATATTTGGCTATAGCTCTTCAAACTAACATTTCCAATTTTCTGACTGTTGAATGTACATGAGGAATCATATTTTTCTACTTTGTAAAAAAATTATTTATTAGAGAGAGAGTATAAGTGGGGGAAGGGCAGAGAGAGAAGGAGAGAGTCTCAAGCAGGCCCCACACCCAGTGCACAACCCAATGAGGGGCTTGATCTCAAGACTGTGAGATAGTGACCTGAGCTGATATCAAGAGTCAGACACTTATCTGACTGAGCCACCCCAGGCTCCCCTACTTTTTTTTTTCAGTTTATTTAAGTAAACTCTACATCCAACGTGGAGCTTAAAGTCAGGACCCCAAGATCCAAAGCCTCATTCTCCACCATTGGAGCCACCCAGATGCCCCTCTTCTACTTTTTTTTTTAAAGATTTTAGTTTTAAGAGGTGCCTGGGTGTCTCAGTTGAGCATCCAACTTCGGCCCAGGTCATGATCTCATGGTCTGTGGGTCTGAGCCCCTTGTTGGGCTCTGTGCTGACAGCCCTGAGCCTGGAGCCAGCTTCGGATTGTGTCTCCCTCTCTCTCTCTGCCCCTCTCCCACTTGTGTTCTGTCTGTCTCTCTCTCTCAAAAATAAATAAATGTTAAAAAAAAAAAGATTTTATTTTTTAGTGGGTCACTTGGTGGCTTAGTCTGTTGAGCATCCAACTTCCTCTCAGGTCATGATCTCATTCATGGGTTTGAGCCCTGCTTCAGGCTCTGTGCTGACAGCTCAGAGCCGGGAGCCTGCTTCGGATTCTGTCTCCCTCTCTCTCTGCCCCTCTCCCACTTGTGTTCTGTCTGTCTCTCTCTCTCAAAAATAAATAAACATAGGAGCGCCTGGGTGGCTTAGTCGGTTAAGCATCCGACTTTCGCTTAGGTCATGATCTCGTGGTTCGTGGGTTCGAGCCCCGCGTCGGGCTCTGTGCTGACTGCCAGCTCAGAGCCTGGAGCCTGTTTCAGTCTGTGACTCCCTCTCTCTCTGACCCTCCCCTGCTCACACTGTCTCTCTCTCTCTCTCTCCTAGAAATAAATAAAAACATTAAAAATTTAATAAATAAATAAATAAACATAAAAAAACAACAACATTTTATTAAGCAATCTCTACACCCAACATGGGACTCGAACTTACAACCCCAAGATCAAGAGTCAAATGCTGTGCCAACGAGCCCACCAGGCGCCCTGGATAGTTTTCCACTTTTTTGACCCTCTGGCTTGGAATCATTCAGGACTAAACCTCCCCCTTTCCCAGAGCCACGCAAGCAAGCTGAAGCTAGACAACTTGATATAAACTTCAAAGAAATCACCACGCCAGCTTTTTNCAGCACAGAGCCCAACGCGGGGATCGAACTGAAGAACCGTGAGATCATGACCTGAGCCGCAGTCGGACGTCCAGCCGACTGAGCCACCCAGGCGCCCCTCACCACACCAGCTCATGTGAGGACAGTCTTCATGCCTGTATCTGTGTGGCCACTCAGAAAGGCCACCAGAGACCTTAACACTGACAACTAGAAAAATCTATCTTTCTTGGTCTGACTGCATCTAAAGAGGTTTCCAGCCAGATATCTAGAAATGATCTCAACTGGCTGCCCTCAGAACTCAGAAATTGGGAGTGTAATCTTCTCCAATCCTTCGCCATTGTTTTTATTTTGTTTCCCTAGAAATGCATCTTATTAAATGTCTGATTGCTTGCACGATAGGCCTAACTTTGACAACCCACCTGCATTTCTGTCTCCTAAAATGAGGCACAACTGTTTAACAGAAGTGGTCGATTCTTGGGACCAAGATACTGGTTCAGTGAGTTGGGTCAACCTACCAATTCAACTAATGTACTGTAAAGCTTCTTGGGAAAGTTTCAGAGATGGGACTGAGTGGGAACAGGACGTGCCATCCCAAAATGTGCCACTTTGGCATGTAGATTATTTTGACCTGAAGGCGATCAAGTCCCAGCAGATTCAAGAAAAATGTTTACCTCTCCCTTAATTGCCTAAAAGAAATTTAGATGATTGGATGGGGAGCTGGACCCAGAGAGTTATTACCATATATATATATGTGTGTATATATCTATATACACACTGTATGTATACACACACACACACACACACACACACCATATATAAGACCTGAAAGACTTACCCGCATGACAGGGTCAACATGTGCCTAGGGAACATCTGCTCTTCTCATCTTCCTGCAGATTGCCCTCCTCCCCTTTGAAGTCCCAGCCCCATCCCTTTCCCTAGCTCAGGATGGCATGTAAGCCTCAATTGCTTGACTAACTTTGGGTCTCATTTTTTAAAAATATTGTTTTAATGTTTATTTTTGAGAGAGAGAGGGAGATAGAGTGTGAGCAGGGGAAGGGCAGAGAGAGAGACACACAGAATCCAAAGCAGGCTCCAGGCTCCAAGCTCCAAGCTGTCAGCACAGAGCTGGACACGGGGCTCTAATCCATGAATGGTGAGATCATGACCTGATCCAAAATGAGACACTTAACCCACCGAGCCATCCAGGTGCCCCTTGGGTATCACATTTTTATAGGGTTTTTGTATACACAAAATTAAATGTTTTTTTTCTGTTTAATTTTAATTTAATTATTAGACTAGCTAAAGAACTTAGAAGGGTAAAAGGAAATTTTGTCCACCTTCACATAGGCATTTAGGATCTTATAGTTGGGCAGACTTTCAAATTTGTTGTTAGTGATGATGAACCCAGGGACTTTTTCCTATATGTGTACTTCTAAGGTTATCTGCTTTAAGAACAAACTGCTTTCTTTCTTTCTTTTTTAAGAAACTATTTTATTTTTTTAAACAATTTCTACACCCAAGTGGGGCTTGAACTTACTACACTGAGATCAAGAGTCACATGCCTTGCCAACTGAGCCAGCCAGGCACCCCAGAGAATAAATGGCTTTAAATTTTATTTTTTTAAATTATTTTTTAATGTTTATTAATTTTTTGAGAGAGAGATACAGAATGTGAACAGGGGAGGGACAGAGAGAGAGAGAGACAGAATCCAAACCAGGCTCCAGGCTCTGAGCTGTCAGAACAGAGCCCAACGCAGGGCTCGAACTCATGAACTGTGAGGTTATGACGTGAGCCAAAGTCAGAGACTTAACTGATTGAGCCACCCAGGCACCCCATAAATTAAAAAAAAATTAAAGTAATTTTCAACATATGAAAAAGTAGAAGAGGGGCGCCTGAGTGGTTCAGTCGATTAAGCGTCCAACTCTTGATTTTGGATCAGGTCATGATCCAAATGGGACCATCATGAGCTGGTCCCTGGAGTCAGGCTCCACAATAAGTTTAAGATTCTCTCCCTCTCGGGGCGCCTGGGTGGCTTAGTCGGTTGAGCGTCCGACTTTCACTTAGGTCATGATCTTGCAGTTTGTGGGTTTGAGCCCCGCGTCGGGCTCTGTGCTGACTGCCAGCTCAGAGCCTGGAGTCTATTTCAGAGTCTCCTTCTCTCTCTGACCCTCCCCTGCTCACGCTGTCTCTCTCTCTCTCCTAGAAATAAATAAAACATTAAAAAAAAAAAAAGATTCCCTCTCTCTCTCTCCCTCTGCTTGTGTTCTCTCACTCTGTCAAAAAAAAAAAAGGGGGGTAGAAGAATATGATTCCTCATGTACATTCCACAACATTTATTCCCATTTTTCAATTCTCAACAGATGGTTTTTGTTCCACAACTGGATGGGGGAGGCACACCGCGTAGGTAGGAACCATTTTGTAAGGATCTGGGGAAACTGGTTTCATAGGCAGGTTGAGAAATGCATGCTTGCCTAGGCAGCTGGGGCACTTCATGGAAGAGGAGGGTGGGGAGGGAGGGCTGTACTTCACCCCTGCTCTGCACCTGACCACTCTGTGGGCTAGGCTCGCTCTGGGAAGCTGGCACAGTACCATGATGAAGTTGTCTCCAAACAAAGGGACACCAGTGTCCCTCAGGGGTAAGGGATGCAGCAGTCAAGCTCATACTTACAGCACCAGGAACTGTCTGGCAGCCACATTTTAGTGGACACCAACGGGGTGTGGATTCAAAGGAGCAAGTTCAACAGGGTAGAGGGCTTCTAGGTCAAGTACGCCAGAACCTCCCTACTCAGTTGAGTAAGGCTGTAGGCCAGGAAGCCGATTAGAAATGCAGTCTTGGGCTGCCTGGGTGGCTCAGTTGGTTGAGCATCCAACTTCAGCTCCTGTCATGATCTCGTGGTTCAAGAGTTTGAGCCCTGTGTCCTGCTCTGTGCTAACAGCTCAGAGCCTGGAGCCTTCTTTGGATTCTCATTCTCTCTCTCTTTCTCTCTCTCTCTCTGCCCCTCCCCCATTCATTCTCTTTCTCTCTCAAAAATAAATGAAATTTTAAAAAAGAAAATTTAAAAAATTTTTAAGAATTTTAAAAAAGAAAGAACTGTAGAGTCTTGGGCCCCACCCCAGAGCTACTTAATCAGAATCTGCATTTTAAGAACGCCTCTCAGGCTTCCTGGCACTTGTCATGTCAGAGAAGGGCTTCTCTAAAGCACTCAACTATGGCCTTTGGAGACAAGATCACTTCAAATCTGGAACCTCAACAATTCTGGGCTGGCAGGCAACTGGTCAATCCCTTATCAGAAACTGCATCAACCCCTTTGGAAAGACCCCAGAGGGGGAGTCTTCCAGCCTCGCCTCCATCCATTCACTAGCTGGCAACGCCTCTCTCAGGCTTTGGTAAATTCCTGTTGGAAGGGCAGCCTGTGGGCGTGGCAAGTGGAAGCGTAACAGGAGAAGACTCTGCTGAGAATATCCCCTGTCTGTCGTCCCTGCTGGAAATTCCAAGCCCTCAAGCTAAAGTTTAAGGATGACTTTTCCTGTGTTAATTATAAACCCATTTTCAGCTTCTCTTCAGTGGACTGACAGTTCTTGAGAAAAAGAAAATATTTGAAAAAGACTTTTTCTTATAATTTTTAATTTAAAAATTTTAAAGTTTATTTATTTTGAGAAAGAGAGAGAGAGCATGAGTAGGAGGGGCAGAGATGGGGGGTTGGGAGAGAGGGGGAGAGAGAGAGAGAGACAGAGAGACAGAGAGAATTCCAGGCAGGCTCCTCATTGCCAGCATGGGCTTGAATTCATGAACTGTGAGATCATGACCTGAGCCGAAATCAAGAGTCGGAGGATTATGGAACTAAGCCACCCAGGTGCCCCTATTTTATAATTTTTTAAAAGTCCAACAGTAGTACATGCTTGTGGTTAAATTTTTTTGGAAAATGCTGGCACCTATACAGATACAATGCAGAGGCCTGTGTCTCATCCCTCCCTGCTACTGCTTCCCTCAAGGTACCTTCAACAGTTTGCTGTGTATCTTTGCAGATCTATTTCTTGGCTTTTAACAACACCACACACACACACTCGCGCACGCGCGCGCACACACACACACGTGTACACACTTCCTGAAATCTTTCTATTTTATCTCTTCTCCTTCTCAGCCTTTTGCACTTCCTTCTTAAGAGATTACTACTTGAGTATTCAACTTTCTACTACCTAAACTCATTCACTGATTTTCAAAAAATGGGTGAGTCCACCAGGTCAAATGAAATTATCAAAAGATTGATAATTGTAGAATCTAATTGAGGGGGTAAGTAGGCATCCTTTTTGTCTATTTTCATGTGTGTTTCAAATTTTTTAAAACACAGGTGAAAAAACAAACCAAATAAGCAAACTGGGAAGGAATATGCCAAGTCTCCAGACATAAAATAAGACTGTTGGGCAGGGGGGTGTACCCAGGCTGTTGGTAGAGCGTGCAACTCTTAATCTTGGAGTTGTGAGTTCAAGTCCCATGTTAAGTGTAGAGATTACTTAAAAAAAAAAAAATCTTTTTTTTTAATGTTTATTTACCTGAGAAGAGAGAGAGAGGGAGAGAGCATGGGCATGCACGGACATGGGCATGAGTGGGAGAGGTGCAGTGAGAGAGGGAGACACAGAATCCAAAGCAGACTCCAGGGTCTGAGCTGTCAGCACAGAACCCCATGCGGGGCTCAAAACCCACCAGCCCACCAGCAGTGAGATCATGACCTGAGCTAAAGTCAGCCGCTTAACTGACTGAGCCNATTTGTGAGAGAGAGAAACCAAAGCAGCTCCAGGCTCCCAGCTATCAGCAGAGCCTGAGGCAGGGCTCAACCGCACTAACAGCAAGATCAAGACCTGAGCCGAAGTCAGATGCTTAACTGCTTGAGCCACCCAGGCACTCCTGCCCTGTTTTTAGGTTCAGACTGTTAAAGAACAAAAATCCAACTGAGTGAATTGAAGATCTAATTGGCTTTATTCAGCAACTGATGAATTGGGCAGTATCCTCTCTAGCAAGTAGAAGGGAATCTCCAAGAGTTGTACAAAAGTTTTTATATGAAGGAGGGTGGAGCAAGGAAGTTATTAGCAAAGAGAAGAAAGGATTGCTTGAGGCAAAGTCACTTTCCTTTAAGGGGAAGGGCACGGAAGGTCTTGTTAGGTGGATTATCTCATGTTCCTTTGGGGGATGCAGAGGACCCATGTGACAGGAGTTCAAGCCCTACGTTGGGTGTAATAAATAAATAAATAACTTAAAAAAAAAAGTCCCAATCAACAGTCTAAAACTTCCATTCTAGCGGAGGTTGAAACTGCAATCAGGTTAGGTGTTAAGCCCAGTTTGGTGACTTGGCCTGGCCTGGTGTTGCCATTTTTGGCCAGTGTTTCTTTCTCTTTCTCTTTTTTTAATTCTTTTTTTTAAAATATTTTNCCCCAATCTCTTTTTTTAATTCTTAAAAAGTATTTATTGGGGCGCCTATGTGGCTCAGTTGGTTAAGCGTCTGACTTCAGCTCAGGTCATGATCTCACGGTTCGTGGGGTTGAGCCCCGCGTCGGGCTCTGTGCTGACAGCTCAGAGCCTGGAGCCTGCTTCAGATTCTGTATCTCCCTCTCTCTCTGACCCTCCCCTGCTCTCTCTCTCTCTCTCTCTCTCTCAGAAATAAAGAAAAAAAAAGTGTTTATTTATTTTTTTTTTGAGAGAAAGAGCACAAGTGGGGAGGAGCAGAGAGAGAGGAAGACACAGAATCCGAATCGGTCTCCAGGCTCCAAGCTATCAGTGCAGAGCCCGATGTGGGGCTCGAACCCACGAACTATGAGATCATGACCTGAGCTGAAGTCAGAGGCCGAACCAGCTGAGTCCCCCAAGTGCTCCCGGGTGTCTCTTTTTAATAAGACTCAGAGCATCTGGTAAGACCGAAGCCGGAGCAGAAGGTTGGGCCTCCCCCACTTCCTTGCCGTTGGCCTCTATCACGGTGAACTACCTTCCCACGGGAGGAGGCTTCCGGCCCCTCAGGCATGGTCTCCCCCGAAGTGCAGTGAACCAGGGAGGTGTTGGAGGGGAGACGGAAGAATGAGTGGGAGAGATGCCCTGTCCAGTCTTCCCAGCGGGACCCTGATTTTCAGTTGTCACCGGAGGGCCTGGGGGGCGGGGCGGAGCATCCACCCCAGTTAACCTCACAGCGGCGTGTCCAGCTGGGGCAAAGTGTCCTGGCAGAAGCTAGCCCGGTCCCCAGACCTCACTTGGGTCTCCCCTGTCCCTGCCAGGCTTTTTGTGTCTCTGACACTCTCTTTTTTTTGTTTGTTTCTGACACTTTGTTTTTTTTTAATGTTTTTATTTATTTTTTGAGAGAGAGGAAGAGACAGAGAGAGCGAGAGAGAGGGAGGAAGGGACAGAGAGAAGGGGGGACAGCAAATCCAAAGTGGGCTCTGTTCTCAGAGCAGAGAGCCCGATGCCGGGCTCGAAATCATGAACCGGGAGATCATGACCTAAAAGCCGAAGTCAGACGCTGTAACGCACTAAGGCACCCAGGAGCTGCCTTACTTTGTTTTTCTTAAGTTTCTTTATTTTGAAGGAAAGTGTGTGCTGGCCGTGCACATGGAGAAAATCAGAGAGAGAGAGAGAGGGAGAGAGGGAGGAAGAGAGAATCCAAGCAGGCTCCTCGCTGTCAGTGCAGAGCTGGACTCAGAGTTTGATCCCCACAAACTGAGAGATCATGACCTGAGCTGAGATCAACAGTCAGATGCCTAACAGCCTGAGCCCCCCAGGCGCCCTCTGACACTGGCTTTGAAGGGCAGAAGTACACGCTGGTTTGGAGAGCCCGGCTGGAGAACCAACTTTCTTCCCCACTTGGTGCCCCTTCAGACCTTCACTCCTCAGTTTCTTAGCCTGTGATGAAGGTTCTGGACGTCTGTGATTTTGGAAGGGAAATTTTTACATGTCTATTTTCGTTAATCTTTCATTGAAATCTAGCGTTTCCTTCCATTGTGTGTGTAGATATCACATCACGTTAGTGCAGGCGGTTACTGGGACTTTGTCCCTACTGGGAGTGACAGCTGTTTACGTATCACACCACAGTTGCCAACATTTTGAATATCTATGCTCATCATGACTTCAAAATCATAGTAGTTATCAGAAATATACTGAATTTCAATATAATTTGCTTCCTTTGTAATCCTGGGTATTTTACTTTATGCATTTAAAAATCTTACTCTGCAGGCGCCTGGCTGGCTCAGTCCGTAGAGCATGTGACTTTTGATCTCTGGGTTGTGAGTTCAGTACGAGCCCTGTGTTGGGTGTAGAGATGACTTAAAACAAACAACTCTTAAGTCTCAGTCTGCGAAGGGTCAAGGGCCCCACCAGACTCCAGCGTGGCCGATGGAACAGAAAAGATGAAGGGGCCTGCTTGGTCTTGCCCACAGCACCTCCCGGCTCCAGAGTCACCCTGCCAGTCCACTCTCTGGGCACCCAGTCCCCACTCCTGGGTGCTGCGTGTGCCTGGCACCCTTCCTCAGCAGGTCAGCTACACGCTGCCATCTGCTGGGGTTGGCCCACATGGCGCCCTGCGGGTAATGCCAGCAGGCCAGGTCTGGGGACCCAGGTGTGTGTGTGTGTGTGTGTGTGTGTGGGGTGGTCCCTTGGGACCAGCTGAGAGGGTCTCTGGCTGCTCCCAGGAGAGAAATCAAACTCGAGCCAGCAGGAGGTAAAAGAGTTTACTGAAGGGAGAGAGTGTGTGGCGTGTACAGCGTGTCTGGGAGGCTCAGAAAGGGAAGGAAAGGAGAGGAGGCTCCTGGGCCTGGGGTTTTTACTGAGGAGGGGGTCTGGGATATGGGTCTTCTCAGGCCTCCAGGATCCAGTTAGAACAGGGGCCCGGTGTTGTTCCTCGGAACCAGCGGGTCTTGGCGGTGAGCTGTGTCGGCTGGGGTGGGGGTGGGGGGCTCTGGAATACGCATACGATGGCTTCCTCCAGTCCTCACCTGGTCCTTAGAGGTTACCTATTCTAGAGAAGTCATGAAGCCCTCGACCTTTACAAGGAGGACATAGGCTATTTGCACTATGAGGCATGTGTGGCGTAGGGTGGGGGTGCAGGTGCTAGCAAGAGGAGAAGCAGGAAGGGGACCAAAAAGAATTTTTAAAAAAATTTTTAAAATATTTTTATTTATTTCTAGGAGAGAGAGAGAGACAGTGTGAGCAGGGGAGGGTCAGAGAGGGGGGAGACACAGACTCCGAAATAGGCTCCAGGCTCTGAGCTGGCAGTCAGCACAGAGCCCGACGCGGGGCTCGAACCCACGAACCGCGAGATCATGACCTAAGGGAAAGTCGGACGCTTAACCGACTAAGCCACCCAGGCGCCCCCAAAAAGCAGAATTTTTAATGCAGTCCTTCCGTTCCCCTGAGTCCAGGGCCTTGGTCAGATGCCTGTGGTCCTTCTAGCCCTTCTGGGTGTTGTGATGAGCATGTGAAGACACGGACCGCGCCGCAGCTCTTGCTGGAGGACCCTCTGTGCCACTCCCAGTCGGCCTCTGCGCCCTCACCAGGGTCCCTGGGTCCCTGCGCCATGGAGGGTGTGCGGTGCTGCCTGGCCCGTGACGAGGGCCTGGGAGCAGGTGAGCGGCCCAGCGCACGACCAGGTCTGAGCCAGAGGCAGGAGCCCCCGCGGTGGAGAACCAGGCCGAGTGATGTTTTTAAAAACCGACTGTTCTTTGAGCACATGGGCCAATAGTCACAAAGTCGAAATGAGAATGTGGTCAGAAGCTTCTCTCCCTCCCCGTCCGTCCCCCTGGCCTCAGACTTCACCAGTTTCTTCCTCCTTCCAGAGCTGCTCACCACATCTAAAGCGAAAATGAACGTGAGCTGGAACCCTGCCTTTTCTTATTTAAATATGTTAGGCACCTGGTCTGCACCTGGCTTTTTTATTTAACAACATTGTCTCGAAAATTGCTTCGATCTACATATAAATAGTTTCCTCCTGGTTCTCTCCTTTTTATTTCTCTGGTCATTTCCAAGCAGTCTGTGGAAAAAGAATGTCTTTCCACAGAAACAGGAGTACTCAGATACAGCCAGAAATTTCAGGGTAATTCTAGAATTCACTTACCCACCTACCAAATTCGGAGGATCCTGGGTGAAATAATTCTGTATTCCTCTTTTAGAGGATCTGCATTTCAAAAGGGGCCTCACACAACTGTTGTACCTTAACTCCAAAAATGACTACATGGTAAATTTGGGGCCGGGGAGGCGCGGGTGTCAGAGGTGAGCTGCTCTTTGGGTAGAAGACTACTGCGGTGTCCCAAATCCAGGAGTTAGGGCTCAGGATGTCCGTCTGTCTGGAGACTGACCTTGTCTTCCCAGGCCAACCACAGGGTTCTGTATAATAAAATGTCACTCTCCTACTGGCAGCCAACCAGCTCTCTTCCCCAGCTTCTGTCACCAGATGTGTCTGGCAGGCCTGCCGCCACTGGCTGAGAACACCTCAGAAAGATGCTAAAAGGTACGAGTGCTCCCCAGAGCTTCCCGGGGGTAGTCCGGGTAGATGTCCTCTCCCCGCACTGAGAGCTGTTCCAGGTTTCTCAGGAACATGTCATTCTCTGAAATCAGCTTTGAGCTGAAGAAGACGTGCTTTTTCCCAACAAATCACATGTCCTGCGGGGGCTTCTTCTCATGGAAGTGTGGCCCCTTCGTGGCTTTGGGGCGCCGGGTACACCACTAGATCTCAGGCCCACCGACTACACTTCCCAGTCTAGTGTAGTTTCCTGTGGACTCACACAGCGGGAAAGAGAGAACAGCCACACCTGCCTAGGTAAGCATCTTGTGGGCCAGGCAGGCTTTTGGCAACATGGGAAGATAGCATTCTGGTTTTTTACATCAGTGCTTGGTGAGTTTGGTTAGTGAGAGTCAGTCTTGCCAAAAGAATCCTCTCTGGCCCGCAGAGCTAAGGGTTGCACTGCAGACCACAGTGATTTCCCCAGAGAAAGTGCCCGCTTTGCCCTCGGAGGCCAGCGACCCTGCTGCCTGGGGCAGTGGCTTTTTCTGGTGGGCCTTTTAGCTGGAAGCATATTGATGAGACTGAGGAAGGAGGTTCCGGTATCTGTTAGCTTTGGTGTGAAAGAAACTCAGTTGCAGAGATTGTAGTGTCCCCGGATGTGCAGTGAGTGACCAGGTAGAAGAAAAATCAGCACAAATCCATCCTGACCGCTAACAAATGGTCAGGGGCAGCGGGTCACCTTCCATCGGGAAAACAGCATCACTGGGGTTTCTCCTTCCAGGTTGAACTTGGCATTGTTTGGGAGGAGAACTTTTTTCTGTACCCTCATAGGTTCAGTTCTGGGGAACATGCAAATTAAACTAGCAAAATACAAATTTGCAAAAGGAAAGATATTTTAAAATTCATATACATACATGTGCGTTCACAGGAAAATGTAAATCAAGGAGGTGGTTAGAATTGGGGCCTTTTATACCATCTTAATAGGGGAAGGGTGGGGAGAAGGGCATTTATAGGAAAACAAATGGCTTGTATTTATTTGTTTGCTTGTTTGTTTATTTATTTAGAGACAGAGACAGCATGAGTAGGGGAGGGGCAGAGATAGAGGGAGAGAGAGAGAATCCTAAGCAGGCCTCTTCAGTGCAAAGCCCGACATGGGGCTCAAACTCAAACTCACCCAGGCTGGCTGGGTGGGCTGCGGGGCTAGGGATTTGGTCCAGCCTTCCTGAGACTGGCACGGGGAGCTCAGCAAGGGCAGAATGAGAGGCTGGAGGAAAGGGCCAAGTCACTGTGGTGATCAAGGGCGCGTGTAGGAGCACAGAGGGCCAGGGTCCAATCCTATGTCCTTGGGTGAGATTCTCAACGTGTCTGGGCTTCATTTTTCTACTTGGGTAAAAACCCTCACAGGATCGTAGTGAGGATAAGATCAGTTAATGCATCTCAAGCACATGACACCGTGCCTGGCACATAGCAAGTGTTCAGTTAGTACAGCCAACTTCTCTAGACACGGGGGACTCGGGCGACACGGCAGCGAGCAAAGCCAAGCCCCTGCTCTCCTGGGTCTTCCTTCCTGGAGAGGAACCCGTTGAACAAAGGTGTACTTGCCATCATCAGCTGACCGCGTACACCAGGAGAAAAGGAAGCGGGTGAGAGGCAGAGAGGGAGAGGTGGGGGCTGCTGTGGGTGGTCAGGGAAGGGACATCTGAGCAGGGGCCAGAAGGACGTGGTTGCGTAGGAATTCGGATTCTGTTTCATTGCTGTTCCTCCTGCATGTCCTCTTCATGTGTCTTCTGCCTGAGTTTCCGTAGCCAGTGAACGGGGACTGGGTGCGCTTCTGCCTCAGGTGATCATTTCTGGCGGTGGAGTTAGTGGGGGGGCGGAGGGAGCGCACCTGGGCGCCCCAGGTTCCGGATGTGAGTTAGGGTGGTGGGTTTCTTCCATTCCTCTGTACCTCCCAGTTCCACAGGGTGTGGGGGGTGCCCCCTCCGGGAGAAGAGCCTAACTACACATGCCTCCCCTACCTTGCGTGGAGGAGCAGTGGCGCTTGGGCCAGCTGCACGGCTGCAGGCGAGGCTGAGCGCAGAACCAGAACCAGAATAGAAGGGCTAAATTTAAACCGTGTCTGGAGGCTTCAGGGAGCCAGCAGCCTATGGGCCCTGGGGTGGCTCTGTCCTCTCCCTCCCC
>NW_027527429.1:7853907-7871536 GCF_008692635.1 Crocuta crocuta
TCTGGTCCCACCTCTGTCTCCGCCTCCCTGTGAGGCATGAGCAAATCATCTCCTTTCCTGAACTCATTTTTTTTTTTACCTCCTTAATATTAGAATAGATCTCTTAAGAATCAAAATAGAACAGAACTCTAAAGGAATCCACTTTGAAAGTGCTTTGATTATTTCAAAGATGTCTCTTTCTTTGTTCAAAGTATTTTTAAATTCCTTTTTTGTTTTGCTTTCTGAAAAATTCCTTTAAGGACCAGTTTCGGGCACTCCTAGGTCTGCCTTGTTACTTTTCCAGACGTTTCGGTTTTGCCTAGAGGGATTGCTGCCCAAGGTACCGAGAGACTTGGGGCTGGTTCCAAATACTGAGTTCAAAAGTTTCCTGCAAGGACAGTGAAAAGGGTGCCAGGTGCCACCACTGTTGCAGAAAACCCCTGATGCCCAAGGCCGGTCCCCAGAGAGGGACGGCAGCTCCGGGAGGAGCTCCAAACCCTCAGCCACAAGCAGGGTCCTGCGAGAGCCTTACACAGTCCAACACTCACTCACAGAGGGGTCTGCACACACACACACACACACACACACACACGGCCAAATGGAAACTTCTAGTTTCCACCACAGTATCCAGAGGTAGCCGTTTGGGAGAACCCCAGCCACACACCGCTCATGTATTCGTGCATGTATTCATTGAGGCCAGACCCGGGCTGTCCCTGACCTGATCACGTGGGGATGGCACAGCTCAGACACCCTCCAAGCAGCCTGTGCCCATAGACTTTAGCAGGAGAGCGAGCGCTAAGGGGACTCATCCAGACACACTGGGTTGCCTGGTAACACAGAATGCCAGGCCCAGGGACACACCCTCACTGGGATGACACACTTACACTGTTTCCACACGGGCAGGATCACACAAAGCCGGCTGCCCCAGGCACACCCTCTTACCACCGAGAACTGCCTTCCTTCAGAGGCGTGCCTGGGTGGCTCAGTTAAGCGGCAGACTTCGGATCAGGTCATAATCTCGCAGTGTGAGTTTGAGCCCAGCTTTGGGCTCCCGGAGCCAGCTTCAGATTCTCTCCCCACTCTCTCTGCTCCTCCCCCATGAGCATGCACACATTCTCTCTCTCTCTATCTCAGAATAAAAAAAAAACAAAAACAAAAAACAGCTGTGCAGCTAAAGATGCTGCTATCTGCACCCCAAAATGCTTACTGGATTTACATAGTGCTGAGCCATGCCCCCCCCAAACTTCCACTCACACTCAGTCACACACACACTCATTTGAATGGTCAGAGTCTAGACTCCTTACCTCCTCTTGTTTCCTCTCGGAAAAACTTTGGCTTTTCCATTTTAAGTAGCCAGTGACCAAACACTGGCTATTTCCATAACTTCTTAGTATTAGCCAGAGATTGTTCTTTTGAAATGTCTACAGTAAGTCAGGAAGAATGCTTCTGACCTTTGTTTTCCAAATTCAACTATGTAAAACACTAAACACAATGTGAAAACTCAGAGGACAATTTTTTTATGTTTTTTTTTTTGAGGGGGGAGGGGCCGAGAGAGAATGAGAGAGCGACTATCCCAAGCAGGCTCAGAACTGTCAGCCTGAAGCCTGATGCGGGGCTCCACCTCACAAACCATGAGATCATGACCTGAGCTGAAGTCAAGAGTCAGATGCTGGGCGCCGTCTGAGGCGTCCCTCAGAGGACAATCTTTAAAATTCACGGACAAACCGTGCTTGAGGGTTTTTCAGCTTTTTGTAGGAGAAAGGCAAGTTTACTGACTTCGGTGATTTTTATTTATTTTATTTTTTGTTAATGTTTGTTTATTTTTGAGAGAGACAGACAGAAGGAGTGCAGGCAGAGGAGGGGCAGAGAGAGGGAGACACAGAATCCGAAGCAGGCTCCAGGCTCTGAGCTGTCAGCACAGAGCCTGACGCGAGGCTCGAACTCACGAACTGCCAGATCATGACCTGAGCCAAAGTTGGACGCTTAATTGTCTGAGCCACCCAGGCGCCCCACGACTTCGGTGATTTTTAAAATTGGAACTTGGCAAACGGGAAAACAACTTTGGAGTCTTTGTAAAGTGAGCAAAGGTGACACCCCTCACTTCTTAGGGATGGGTAAACTGAGGACACGCCTTTGACCTGGTTTCCCCAGCCACCTTGACCAAGGTCAATCTGACCTTGATTCTGCAGAACTTCCGGTGTGTTGGTTAGACTGCCTGTCTGGTAGGCAGCTGTGTCCTCACTCGGGTCCAAGGACAGCCCCCCCGGGTAGGTTCTGTCCCCTTCTCTGGATGTTTCAGACACTGTGTTGGCTTTTAAGATGAGACAAGCGGGTCTTCCTGGCCACAGCAGTTTCCTTCCTCCAGTCTCATCACCAGGGAGGACCAACCTAGGGACATCCTCAGGTCTATACATGGGGTCTGGCTAGGCCCTCCCCTGCCTTACAGACCCTTCCTTCCTCTGCCCCTTTTCCCCTTTGCCTTTCCTTCCCCCCCCCTCTGCAGCCCCCCGTCTCAACCTCCGACAGGAATTCCAGTGTGAACGTGGATCAGCCACCTTCAGTGAACAGGGCTCTTGCCACACTCAGCCCCTTCTTCCAGAGATTACATCAGCTCCCTCCTTCAGTGTTCCTTTCTATTCTTGCTATTTATACAGCAGCCCTCCCTTATCCGTGAGGAATACTTCCCAACACGCCCAGGGGATGCTCGAAACTGTGAATAGTACCAAGCCCTATATATGCTTTCTCCTGCACATACATACCAATGATTTGTTTTATAAGTTTAATTTATAAATTAGGCACAGTAAGAGAACAATTGTAAAAATATACCACAGGTTGAAAAATATATGTGTACCGTAATGAAAGTTATGTGGGTGTGATCTCTCTCTTTCAAAATATCTTGTTGTACTGGGCTCACCCTTCTTTTTTTTTTTTTTTAATTTTTTATGTTATTTATTTATTTCTGAGACAGAGAGAGAGACAGCATGAGCAGGGGAGGGTCAGAGAGAGAAGGAGATACAGAATCTGAAACAGGCTCCAGGCTCTGAGCTAGCTGTCAGCACAGAGCCCGACGTGGGGCTCAAACCCACGAACCGTGAGATCATGATCTGAGCCAAAGTCGGATGCCCAACTGACTGAGCCACCCAGGCACCCCAGGCTCACCCTTCTTGTGATGCTATGAGATGATAAAAAGTCTACATGATGAGACGAAGTGAGCTGAGTGACGTAGGCATTGTGACATTAGCATTCGGCTACCACGGACCTTCTGACGCTGTGCAAGAAGGAGGGCCCCTTCCTCCCAGGCCATGGTTGACTGGGTAATGAGACCCCAGAAAGTGAAATCATGGTTAAAGGGAGACGATGGTGCCTCATTACCTGAAGTATTGATGAGTGCCTCCTTCGAGACAGGAATAGAAATAAACCAACAACAAAAAAGCCTATTAGATTTAAATTTTTTAAAGTTTATTTATTTTCGTTAGTAATCTCTATACCCGACATGGGGCTCTCTATACCCGACTCATGATGCTGAGATCTAGAGTTGCATGTTCTTCCAGCTGAGCCAGCCTGGTGCCCCTAGACTTAATTTTTTAATGAAAAATTTCTATGTGTCAAAAACGACAAGCAAATTTAAGTTTATTTATTTATTTTAAAAGAGGGGGAGAGAACGGAAGAAGGGCAGAGAGAGGGAGAGAGAGAATCCCAAGCAGGCTCCATGCTGTCAGCACAGAGCCTGACATGGGGTTCACACTCTTGAATTGTGAGATCATGAACTGAAATCAGGAGTCAGACGCTTGATCAACTGAGTCACCCAGGCACCCCACAAGCAAAACATATTTAAAGGCAAAAGACAAATGTGGAAAATACGTTTTCCAGACATGTGTGGGAACGGAGGTAAATATCCTCAGCATCAAAGGACTTTTATAAAGCATACAGCACCAAAGACGTAGATAGATGATGTGAGCAGATAGAGGAATCAAAACAATGAAACAAATGAAATAAGGAAAGAAAATGTTTAACCTCTTTCATGTAAAGAAGTCAAAATAAAACCATTTAAAGAAACATTTCCCCTTTTACCATCAGACTATAGCAAATCAGGGGCGCCTGGGTGGCTCAGTCAGTTAAGCATCCGACTTCGGCTCAGGTCACAATCTCACAGTTTGTGGGTTTGAGCCCCACATCAGGCTCCAGCTCAGAGCCTGGAGCCTGTTTCAGATTCTGTGTCTCCCTCTCTCTCTGACCCTCCCCTGCGCATGTTGTCTCTCTCTCTCTCTCAAAAATAAATAAAACATTAAAAAATATTTTTAAATAAAATAAAAAGATTTTTTAAAGATTGATTTATCTATTTTGAGAGGGGGAGAGAAAATGTGAGCAGGGTAGGAGCAGAGAGAGAATCCCAAGCAGTCAGCACAGAGCCCAACATGGGTCTTGAACTCACAAACCGGAAGATCTTGATCTGAACCAAAATCAGGAAACGGACGCTCAACTGACTGAGCCACCCAGGTGCCCCTTAAGATTTTTTAAAAAAGTAAGCTCATACCTATGGGGCTCGAACTCACAGCC
Organism: Crocuta crocuta; assembly: GCF_008692635.1. Taxonomy (NCBI): domain Eukaryota; kingdom Metazoa; phylum Chordata; class Mammalia; order Carnivora; family Hyaenidae; genus Crocuta; species Crocuta crocuta. The sequence continues at coordinate 7,858,444 of NW_027527429.1, forward strand.
CTGAGATGAAGAGTCGCATGCTCCTGCAACTGAGTCAGCCAAGCCCCACCCCCTCACCTGTTTTATGTTATATTTATTTAAGTTCTGAACATGCCAGGCTAGAACGTTATTTCGTATTTTACTACCTTCATAAAACCTGCAGTTGATGAGAAGTATTCTGGGGCAACTGGCTGGCTTAGTCAGTAGAGCGTGCAACTCTTGACCTTGGGGTTATGAGTTTGGGCTGCACAATCAGTGTAGAAATTACTTAAAAATAAAATCTGAAAAAAAAAAAAAAAAAAGAACAATATTCTGAGCTGGGGTGAGTCTGAGGGTTAACTCAGCCCCTTCCTGGCCCCACGACCCATGAGAGGGTTTCCCCTTCAGTTTTTCATCCTGAGTGTGCAGGACCTTGGGTCAAGTGAGGCTGTGGAGATGGGTAGGGACGCCGTGTGGAGGGAAGTTGGCAGAGAAGCCGGAGGGGGGGCCCTTGGGCAGGAGCTTGCAGGTTGGGTTACAGGTAACCAGAGCCATGGTGCTGAGCCGTATGTCTGGGGCGAGAAGTCCTTTATAGGAGGAGAGGGTGCCAACAGATTGCATCAGGGTCCATGTGCCTCCCCCGTCATCCACCTGCTGTTGCCATGGCAAGGGGCCGTCTCAGGCCTTCCGGTGAAGGTCTCTTGGAAAGGAAAATCGACCTGGAGAATACGAATACCCTTTGATGGAAAAGTTGCCACATCACCCGGACTATCCTCTGTGGGTTGACAGAGCTCCTTAGTGTGGCTCAGGCCCCTGTAAGGATCCTCTCCCCCAAGAGTGCTGTGTGCTCAAGGTGGCCAAGGAAGCAGATTTACCCCATGAAACTGTATAAAGGAAACCTCATTTAAAATGGAGTTGGGGGGTGCCTGGGTGACTCAGTCAGCTAAGCATCTGACTTTGGCTCAGGTTGTGATCTCACGATTCATGAGTTTGAGCCCCACATCAGACTCTCTGCTGCCAGCACAGAGCCAGCTTCCAGATCCTCTATCCTGGCCTCTCTCTGCCCAAAATAAATACACATTAAAAAAAATGGAGTTGGTGGGGGCCACCTGGCTGGCTCAGTCGGTATCACATGTGTCTCTTGATCGCGGGGTTCTGGGTTCTAGCCCCACTATAGGTGCCGAGATTACTTAAATATATATAGGTGCACCTAGGTGGCCCAGTCAGTCAAGCATCCAACTCTTGATTTCAGCTCAGGTCACGATCTCACAGTCTGTGGGGGTCAAGCCCCGCATCAGGCTCTGTGCTGAGCATGGAGCCTACTTGGGATTCTCCCTCTCTCTCTGCCCCTCCCCTGCTCGCACTCACACTTTGTCTCTCAAAATAAATAAATGTTGGGGCGCCTGGGTGGCTTAGTCGGTTGAGCGTCCGANTGACTCAGGGGTGGGGGTGGGGGTGGAGTCCGTGCTTTCAACATGCCTCCCAGGGACCCTGAGCATCTGATCGGCATCTCCTCAGCGGCCAGTTCCTCTCCAGGAGGGTCCTTGCCGTGGCCATGGGGTCTGGCAGCCTTGAGGACTTGTTACCCATCTTCAGCTTTGCCCCCTGAGGCCCCTACACTCGGTCAAATCCGGAAACCCCACCCTACCCCTGCAGCGAATCTTACATCTGTCTGCCACTTTCTGAACTGACAATGATATTCATAGGGCTTAATATATTTTTTTAATGATTATTTACTTATTTTTGAGAGAGAGAGGATGAGCTGGGGAGAGGCAGAGAGAGAGGGAGAATCCCAAGCAGGCTCCGCACTGTCAGTGCAGAGCCCGATGCGAGGCTCCAACTCACGAACAGTCACGATCATGACCTGAACCGAAATCAAGAGTCCGATGCTTAACTGACTGAGCCACCCAGGTGCCCCATTGGGTTTAATATATTTAAATTTATTTTTAATCTCACAAGTAGTACAGGAATACATCTGTACCGTAAAACAATTCAGGTGACCCACAGGGAGTGAATGAAGCCTCTTGATATTCCCTTGTCCCCCACTCCCACACCAGGCTGACCCTGGCGTGGCTGGGGTGTCATGTCCTTCCAGACACTTGTCCATGTACTTCTCACCTAATTTCCAGATCTTTCCTTCCACCCAAGATCACTCCTCTGGCTGTGCCATGTTCTGGACCCTGCAAGCCTCCCCCACAGCCTTTGGCCTCTACTCCTCCACTCCACACCTGAACTNCACAGATACATCCAGATGTTTCTTTTCCCGAAAACAAGTCTTTCTGGATCCTTCCATGCTTTAATCCCCTCTCCTATCAGTCTCTCTTCCAGCAACTTCAACAAATGGCTCCCTTGGCCGGACTTCACACCTGCACCCAGCAGGTCTCAGGCAGTAGCCCCTGCTCAACTCCCCCGGGAGGGCACTGACCCAAGCCGAGGCTCCTGTTAGCACAGTGCTGCTGCCCACCCCCCTGCCTGAGAGTTCTGGCCTCGGAGGGGGGCCTGGCCATCCAACATCAGAGTCTCCACTCCCAGGCAAACCCCTACACTGGCCGGTGCCCCTGGCAGTCCACGCGGCCTCTGCCAGAGACAGTGAGAGGGCAGGGGAGCGCGGGGGAAGCTCCTCCTGCAGTGCTCACGGCCCTCTCTGTAGTCACCTCAGATTTCTGTGGGCTTCTGGCTGCTTTGCCTTCCAGGGAGGGAGGAATGAGCCTGAAGTTCTCCTGGGTGTGGCTCACCCCAAAGCTCTGGGCATGTTCTGACAACCGGGGCTTCCAGAAACTCCGGGGCCCACGGGAGGTGGGCACACAGCTCAGTCTCTTAAACGCAGGGGCTGGGGTGAAGAGGGTTCCTCGGTAGCTCAACGCCTCTGAAGGAGGAGGAACAGGAAGACAGGGCGAGGCTTTGCTGCTCTTCTCCCAACTTACTATCACGAAAGAACAGCAAACAAACCTTTGAATTACGAAACAATGCCCCCCCGAAGCATTGTGTTAGTTTTCTGTGGGTGCTAATCCAAGTTACTACGAATTTAGCAGCTTAAATCAACCCAGATTCACTCCCTTACAGGTCTGGGGGTCAGAGTCCAACACCAAGCTGCTGACAGGGCTGTATTTCTTTTGGAACTTCAGGGGAGAATCCGTTTTCTAACCTCTTCTGGCTTCTGGGGGCTGCCTGCATTCCGTGGCTGGTGGCCTCTTTAAAAAAAAATTTTTTTTTAATGTTTTATTTATTTCTGAGAGAGAGAGAGAGAGTGAGAGACTGTGAGCAGGGGAGGGTCAGAGCGAGAGGGAGACACAGAATCTGAAACAGGCTCCAGACTCTGAGCTGGCTGTCAGCACAAAGCCGGACACAGGGCTCGAACCCACAAACCGTGATCTCATGACCTGAGCCAAAGTCAGACGCTTAACCGACTGAGCTACCCAGGCGCCCCTTGTGGCCTCGTTTTCCATCTTCAAAGCACAGCCCTCGAACCTCTACGTCCATGATCACGTCTCCTCTCTGACTTAACTCTCCTGCCTCAAGGACCCTGGTGATCACATTGGGCCCGAGATCATTCAGGATAATCTCCCTATTTCAAGATCCTTAACTTACTCAAATCTGTAAGGTTGTGTTTACCACAGGAGGTAGAATGTGCATGGATTCTAAGGGTTAGGACATGGAGGGGCATCTCTGGGGCCGTTACTCAGCCTGCCACAAGTATAAAGTGTAATACAGATAGACATCTGTAGACAGACACTGAGATTAGACAGATGCAATGTTTTGCCTTGTTTTCTTTAGATCTTTTATTTATTTATTTATTTATTTTTAAGAGATAAAGCTCTACAAAAAATAGCTAAAGCCCTAGGTGGCTTCCTTCTCTCCTCAAAGGTAACCACTTCCCTGAGGTTGGTGGGGATCACCCCCATGTATGTTTCTGTCTTTGGTACATATTATAAATACATTAAAAATATTTTTTTAATGTTTATTTATTTTTGAGAGAGAAGGACAGAGCGCAAGCCAAGGAGGCACAGAGAGAGAGGGAGACAGAATCCAAAGCAGGCTCCAGGCTCTGAGCTGTCAGCACAGAGCCAGACATGGGGCTTGAACCCACGAACTGTGAGATCATGACCTGAACTGAAGTTGAACGCTTAACCAACTGAGCCACCCAGGCGCCCCTAAAGATTTTATTTTTAAGTAATTCCTGCACCCAGTGTGGGGCTTGCACTTACAACTCAGATCAAGAGTCGCATGCTCTACCGACTGAGCCAGCCAGGCGCCCCTAAGTGCATTTTTAAACGGAAGAGTACCATTTGTATGTGTTTTGAAACTTTATGTAAGAGGAATCACTGTGTGTACCCTATTGCAACCTGCTTTTCTAACGCAATATGTTTTTGAGGTTCTACGTGTCGATACATGAAGATCTAGTTCATTCACTTTAACTGCAGTATAGAATGCCTCCCATGAGGGGTGCCTGGGTGGCTTAGTCGGTTAAGCGTCCGACTTTTGCTTAGGTCATGATCTCGCGGTTCGTGGGTTCGAGCCCCACGTCGGGCTCTGTGCTGACTGCCAGCTCGGAGCCTGGAGCCTGTTTCAGTCTGTGACTCCCTCTCTCTCTGACCCTCCCCTGCTCACACTGTCTCTCTCTCCTAGAAATAAAAACATTAAAAAAAAAAAAAAAGAATGCCTCCCATGAGCAAGTTAGAGTTAGAGTTTTGTCCTTTCTTTTGCCTAGAGCGAGATTGTTTTCACTTCTTTTGCTAATACAAACAGTGCTTCAAAAAAAAATCTTTGTGCCCGTGCCAGAGACCTTGGTGGGGGCGCACCCAGGAGCAGCACAGCTGGGTCCTGGGTACGCACACCTTCAGCTTCTGAGCACTGCCATGTGGTCCCACGGTACCTGCCAACAGCGTTTAAAAATACCCATTCCCCACATATCTTCAGCATCTGGTATTTTCAGATTTACTCTTTTTTAAGATTCATCCTCCTTACCTATTTTCCAGTCAACCTATTCTGTTCCCACTCTTCTTGAATGTTCTGCAGCAGCAACCTTTCCTCCATCTTGACCCTGAATGACAAACGCACTCAGCACCTTCTGTGCTCCGTGTGTCCACCCCATCCCCCCAGTTCTCTCTCTCCTGAGTCCCCCGCTCCAGCCAGCCCTCTGCCAACACTGAGTTCGTTTGGGCCAGTCCTGGAAGAGCTTTCCCTAGCATGGTTCTGCAGCTCTCTGCTCTCCCCACAGAATGCCGTGGAATGCTCTGAGATGGTCTACTGGGAGGAACGAAGCCTTTGCATTACTACCCCTCAGCCCAAGTGAAAGACGCAAGTCTCATCCGGGCAATGTGAGCAAATCCACTGGAGAATTACTCAGTCCCGAGCTCCTCCTGAATACATGCTTGTCTGTTTTTCCTGTCCCCACGGGTGTTCTGAAACATAGCTGCCATTGAGCCGGACTGTGTCCTGGAATGTGGCAGCGTGGAGGAAGGAATCCCAACACTGTAAGCTTTCTTCCTCTTTTATCAGCCTGTGGCTTTTAGACACCAAATTCTTGTGTTCTAAGTTTTTACACCTCCCTTCCCTACGGCCCCAATCCGATGGCAGTGGTGGGCTAACTCTCTTGAGCTCCCTCAGCACAGGGAAGTCATCTCTGCATCATGTGGCCCTCACAACGCTCCCTTTCTCCCTGAGATGGTATTGTCCTCATGTGTGGGTGATAGGCCAAGGACATTTCTCAGCCATGTGATTCCAGCCTCATAGTCTCTTGAACGTTCTATATTTCTGTTAGCTGTACGTGCCTGTCGTATGTATTCCCAAATTCCCATTAGCAGTGGCTTTGCCTAAGATGTATCCCTGGCAATGATGGGGCCTGAAGGGTTGTTTCCCAAAGGGGATCCGCCACATGCTGCAAGAGGAACCCCGAGTGCCACTGGAGGCGTCATCCATAACTCCTGCTGTACCACTATGGCCGAGGCCACATCTACGGCTCTTTATACACTTGAATGTCTTAGCGTTCCGAGTGAAGCCCTTCTCAGTTCAGGGCATAAGATGGAGACTTTAGAAGGTATTCCTTTCCCACAAACTTAACAGTTTGTGGTGCTAGTGCTCAATATGGGGTCCCCTTCTCTATTCCTGGGATTTAGGGACAGGAGGGGTTCACAGAGGCCAGCACAGCACGAGTCCCCCGAGGGTTACCTGTCATCTGAAGGGTATACGAAACTCCATTAACACTGTCCTAACACTGTCCGTGAGAAGCAGCTTTCCAGGGACTAACCCAGACCAGCGGAGCCCAGGGGGATGCCAGCCACAATTATCCTCTTTCTTTCTTTTTTTTTTTAATGTTTTATTTATTTTTAGGAGAGAGAGAGAGAGAGACAGCGTGAGCAGGGGAGGGTCAGAGAGAGAGGGAGTCACAGACTCTGAAACAGGCTCCAGGCTCTGAGCCGGCAGTCAGCACAGAGCCTGACGCGGGGCTCGAACCCACGAACTGCGAGATCATGACCCAAGTGAAAGTCGGACGCTTAACCGACTAAGCCACCCAGGCGCCCCACAATTATCCTCTTTCTGACAAAGACTGCCCGAAACTCAGAATGCCCGACAGCAGAGCCAGGAGGCAGGGGGACGAGCCAGCCACACAGGAAGTCACCCAGAGACCCAGGGGGCTGAGACTCCTCCTCGAGTGCTTGTTTTCAAAAAACCAATGCTTCCTACTGGAGCTCAGAGGGAGTCCTGGGCAGTCACCAAAGTGAGTCATTTGGTGGATGTCAGGGCTGGTTGAAGACAGAGGAAGCCCAAGGTCACATGCTTGCATGTGATCACTCATCTGGCTCTTCTCTCTGAGTTTTTAGATTCCTCAGTTCTCTCTAGCTGGGAAATTTGATCAACCCTCTGAAATTTTTCTTTCTTTTTTTTTTTTTTTTTTTTTATGTTTTTTTTCTGAGAGAGTGANGAACCCATGGACCGTGAGATCATGACCTGAGCCAAAGTTGGACGCTTAACCGACTGAGCTACCCAGGCGTCCCTCTTTCTTTTTTTTTTTTTAATATATTTTTAAAATGTTTTTATTTCTGAAAGAGAGAGAGACAGCGTAAACAGGGGAGTCAGAGAGAGAGGGAGACACAGAATCCGAAGCAGGCTCCAGGCTCTGAGCTGTCAGCACAGAGCCGGACGTGGGGCTCGAACCCACGAACCATGTGATCATGACCTGAGCCGAAGTCGGATGCTTAATTGACTGAGCCACCCAGGTGCCCTGAAGTTTTTCTTTTTTTTAAGTTTGTTTGTTTGTTTAGAGAGAGAGCACGAGGCGGATAGGAGAGAGAGGGGGACAGAGGATCTAAGCAGGTTCTGTGCTGACAGCAGAGAGCCTGACGCGGGGCTCAAACTCATGAACTGTGAGATCATGACCTGAGCTGAAGTCAGACACTTAATCAAATGAGCCACCCAGGCTCCCCTACTCTTTTTTTAAGTTTATTTATTTATTTATTTTGTGAGAGAGAATGCACATATGAGGGTGGAGAGGGGCAGAGAGAGGGAGAGAGAGGGGTCCCAAGCGGGCCCCATTCTGCCACCATGGAGCCTGCTGTGGGGCTCGATCCCACAAACTGTGAGATCATGGCCTGAGCTGAAACCAGGAGTCTGATGCTCAACCGACTGAGCCGCCCAGGTGCCCCGCAAACTTGTATTCTTCAGAAACAACGTCTCACTAATTTAGGTTCTTAAAATCTCTTACCCCGCAGTTTACCTGATGACCCTTCATGGTTTCTGCCCCCACGCTTCTCAATGACAGACTCTCCCCACTTCTTGTCTTATATGAGGAACAGATGGGTTGATACATCCGTCCCACTGTGGTGCTCGCTGTCCTTGGCTTCACCTCCCCGGGAAGCCGGTTCAGGACAGTGTAAGAGTCCTGGGATTCCATCTGTGTGTCCGGCTGCCTGTTCAATGGTGCACACGTAACTGTACCACGCAGAGCGGGAGCTGCCTCTCGTCCCTAGCTAATCGTGCCTATTGCTTAACTCTGCACTCACCGATACCACGCTGGTATCCTGAAATCAGCCATGGTGGGAGTATTTACACCATGAAAATTGGCAAACGGTACAATCAGGGCTTTGTGTTTGGTGGTGGGGACAGGGGTGAGGTGGGGTGAGTGCCTAGAAATGTCTGGAAGAAACAAGAACCTCCAAAAATAGTTACCTGTGCAGGAACTGAAGAACACGGGTATTGGAGAGAGTTTCCTCCCCTTCCCTCCACCCACCCTTTCTGAGTTTTTTGTTATGTGCATAACTATTTTTTTAAAGAGACCTTTCTTTTTTAAGAACAAAGACTTCCTGCTGTGTTTATTAATCCCACACGGGCAGCTGGAAACCGCCTGGGGCCAAACTGTCCGACTGAGGAAGAGATCAGAGCCTGGAGAGATGTCTGCGCCTCAGTGGAGTGACTTCCTGGGACTGGGGTTTGGGGTTGGGCACGCACAGAGTGCAGCAGCAGGCTATCCTTCTAGAACCTCATGCCAAGTCAGGGGGGCGGGGAGGAGAGTCAAAGTAACGCCANCCCCCCCCCCCCCCAAGACGCTAGGCCAAAATTCGGGTTACCAAATTCAAGGATGAAGTGGAAAAATGGGTATGAAGACAGGTCACCAAAATCGGTCCAGCTCTAGGGGGTCTGGGGGAGAGACCTGACAGACGGTGGGGGACGCTTTCACAGGAGGGTCTCTGAGATTATGGGGCTGAGGCGCAACTTTTCAGGCCATTGCTGAGGCCATTTTCTCTGCAGCTTAAATTAAAGGGGACGTTGGCTCCGGCCAGGAGGAAAGGAGGGCACACCGGGGCAGCGAGGAAACACCGGTCCCTCAGCCCCGGGGGAAAGGCTCCCTACCAGCCTTTCAGACCCTGCACTCCGTTCACAGATTCTATTGTCGGTGTGACAAATCCTTAGGCTCAGGAACCAAGATGCCCCTTTAGAAACATTTCTTTCCTTTTGGCAGATGGTGAAACCATGCTGGGTTTCCTTTCTCACCTTGGCTGCCTGGAAGCTCCTGAAATGCTGGCTCCCTTATCATTTTTGTATCCCATCATATTACCATGTAGGACCTTTCCCCTAATGGACCCTGCATTCATTCTCTGTTGGTGTATATACAACAACAAACGTAGCATCTCAAAACCATACCCATTTATCATCTGGCAGGTTCTCACAGAGGTCTGGGCAAGGCTACCCTGGGTCTTTGGGAGACTTCAGTCAGGGCTGGGGCCTCATCTGAGGCCTGACTGGGGAAGGACCTGCTGGCAAGCGCATGTGGTTGTTGGCAGAGTTCAGTTCCTTGCAGCCTGTCAGACAGAGGCCTCAGTTTCTCGCCTGTGTCGGCCAGTGTCTCAGTCTCCCACCCTCTCTGTAGGCGGTCCACAACGTGACAGCTTGCTCCGTGAAAGCCAGCAAGGAGGTCTCTCAGCAAGATGGTCGTCGCGATCTTCTACAATGTAATCAGGTGCACACAGTCGCAGCGATGCCATCACCTTTACCTTATTCTATTGGTTAGAACAAGCCCCACCCACACTCAGGAACAAGCTCCCCCCACACTTATTCTATTGGCTAGAACAAACCCCACGCACACTCAGGGAGGCATTTATACAAAGGCATGAAGGCTAGGAGGAAGGATCGTGGGACCACCTCAGTCTGCTCACCACTGGCCCTCATGAAATATTAACTCCTTTTGGCAGTTAAAAATATCACCATTAGGAGCACTTGGCTGGCTCAGTTTGGTGGAGGGTGTGAGTTTGATCTTGGGGTTGTGGGTTCGAGCCCCACGTTGGGTGTGGAGATTACTTAAAAATAAAATCTAAAGGGGTGGCTTAGTCAGTTAAGTGTCCAACTCTTGATTTCAGCTCAGGTCAGGATCTCACAGTTTGTGAGATCGAGCCCAATGTCGGGCTCTGTGCTGGCAACTGGGAACCTGCTTAGGATTCTCTCTCCCCCTTCTCTCTGCCCCTCCCCTACTCATGCTCACTCTATCTCAGTCTCTCAAAATACATAAACAAACATTAAGAGAATTAAAGTAAAAAAATAAATAAAAGATCGGGCACGTGGGTGGCTCACTCAGTTAAGCGTCTGACTCTTGGTTTTGGCTCAGGTCATGATCTTGCAGCTCATTAGTTTGAGCCCTGCATCAAGCTCCTCACTGTCAGCGAGGAGTCTGCTTGGGATTTTCTCTCCTTCTCTCTCTGTCCCTCCCCTGCTCACACATGTGCACATTCTCTCTCTCTCAAAAATAAATTTAAAAAGTTAAAAAAAAGATATCGCTACTACATAGACATACGTATCTCCACAAGAAGGCATAAAGTGAGTGCCTGCTAAGAATGCTCTCCCTGCCCCCACAGCATCTGCTGCAATGCTGGGTAAAAACAAGTCAATAAATATGAAGTGAAATGTCATAGGCTTCACATCACTGCTGGGAGGACCTGGAGTTTGCTACCTTCAAGGTAATTATCAGCTTGTCATAAATTTCTCAATTAATATATGTAATTTAAAGGAGCCATAAAACAATTGAAACAGTTACCAAGTGGGAACTAGGTCAGACGTCACCACTATGAATGTGGCCCTTCCTTAGAAGCATGTCTCTTAATCCCCAACACCCATGATTTTCCTCTAGTTCACAGAGGACCTATGTACGTGAGTAGTTTCCCAATTCTGCTAGTGCATATATATATATATATATATAGAGCATAGTATAAAAGCATGGGAGGGGAGTGCTCGGGGTTAAGCATCCGACTTCGGCGGCTCAGGTCATGATCTCACAGTTTGTGGGTTCGAGCCCCGTGTCAGGCTCTGTGCTAACAGCTTGGAGCCTGGAGCCTGCTTCAGATTCTGTGTCTCCCTCTCTTTCTGACCCTCCTCCAGCTCACACTCTGTAATTCTCAAAAATAAATACACATAAAATTTTTTTTTTGATTAAAAAAGAGCACAGGCTCTGGGACCATCTGACCTGGGTTGGAATCAAACTTAGCCACTTTTTGTGTGACCTTAGACACATAGCTTAACTTTCAATAATGATAGCAAACATTTGTTTAGTATTTGCTATGTGCCAGGCTCTTTACATATATTAAAGCTATATAAATTCATTTAACTTATATAACCACTCTGGGAAATAGATACCATTAGTATCCCCATTTTATAGATGAGAGAGCTGAGGGATAATGGTTAAGTCCTGGGATTAAGATTCCTTTTTTTTTTTTACATTTATTTATTTATCTCACACATGCGTGTGAGAAGGGGAGGGGCAGACTGAGAGAGAGAGAGAGAGAGAGAGAGAATCCCAAGATTCTCTGGCAGGGCAGAGCCAGACACCGGGCTCTGTCTCACAACCTGTGAGATCATGACCTCAGCAGAAATCCAGAGTCCTCCGCTTGACAGAGTGAGCCACCCAGGCGCCGACGGGATTAAGATTCTTAGCCTGGTCAAGAACAGGGACAAGACAACTGAGGACAGGGGCGCCTGGGTGGCTTAGTCGGTTGAGCGTCCGACTTTCGCTTAGGTCATGATCTCGCGGTTCGTGGGTTCGAGCCCCGCGTCGGGCTCTGTGCTGACTGCCAGCTCGGAGCCTGGAGCCTGTTTCAGAGTCTGTGACTCCCTCTCTCTCTGACCCTCCCCTGCTCACGCTGTCTCTCTCTCTCTCTCCTAGAAATAAATAAAACATTAAAAAAAATAAAATAAAAAAAAAGACAACTGAGGACAAAGGCATAGCAACAGAAGTCTAGGGCAAGCAGATTCTCTGTCTACCCTGCTGTCCCCACCACCAACTCTTGGACTCGTGGGACTGGTAAGAACTGTGGTTTACCATTTGAACCACTTACAAGTGGTCTAAGACCTTAAACACAACTTGCACCCCTTGGCAGGGCTGGGGAGAAGAAAGGAGAAGCCGGAACGCCGGCGTTGGGGGAAGTTGGATTGCATCCTGCCTACAGTCAGGGCAGCGAGGCTCCCCCTAACTGCTTAGGAAACAAGATTAAGCACCAGGGAAGGAAGAGAGGAGCTGGCACCCGGAGGGCTGAAGGCACGTCCCTCCTCCCTCCAGCGGCGAGAGCCCCCCCCACTCCCCCCCATCTGGATACTCCTGATCCTCCGTCCTCCTCCCAACCCCACCTCTGGATCTGTAGCCACGTGGGGCCACCTCCCTTTGCGCGGTGGGGAGGAGCCAGCCAGGGATTTCGAAACCCGCACACAGTCAGACACCCCCTTATTCCAGAACCCCTTCCCCCGCCCAGATGCCCCTCTCACCACTATACCCCGGCCTGGAGGCCACCCCGGGCGTTCTGGCTTCTGTGGTAGGGTTAGCAAGCCTCACTCCGAAACTTAACACAGCGTTTCCTACACTTTTCCCGCCAACATGGCCGAGTAACAGCCGAGGGGCTCCCCGGGGGCATAAAGCCACCGTTGCAGAGACCAAACTGGACGCGGCTCAGCGTTGGTCAGACGACTCAGTCTGGCAGTGTGGACGGGCTGGGGCTGCGGGCACACAGTCCCCATGCGGCCCGTGAGGATCCCGTGCCTCGAACACCGCCCTTCTGCCTATCTCCCCTTCCTTCCCGATGTCGGAGAGGGGGTCAGGGCACAGAGGAGTCCCCCGCGCTCTGGCGCTTACTAACGCGAGTGTGCCGTCTCCCGGGGGGGTGGGGACCGCTCGATGTCTCCCAGCTGTGCCCGGCTGTGTCGCGCCTGGGTCCCCTCTGCAGTGGGGTCGGCCAGGCCAGGCTTTCTACCGCCCCGACTGCGCCCCCCGACCCGTGGGAGAAATGTGAAGCCCTTCTACCAGCGGGAGGCAGGGGCGGCCCGGCTCCGGCTGCGCAAACACCGCACCAGCCTGACCTCCGCGCCGCAGCGCGCAGTCGGGCGAAGGACGTGGGGCGCCAAAATCGCATCCCGAAGAGCGGAGGGGCGCGGGCCAGGGTGGTCAACTTTTCGCACAGATGTGGGGCTCAGGGGCCGCAGGCCTTGGGGACAGCAGGGACGGAGCATTACGTCCGGAGAGGGCTCGGCTTCCCGCAGGGGATCGCGGGGGTCCGACCCGGGCGCAGGACTCGGCTCCGCCATGCTCCAGTTGAGCCCTGGAAAAACCCCGGCGCGCAGAAGAGAGGCGGGCCGGCTCGTAGGGACGGCGGGAACAAAGGCGGCC
>NW_027527429.1:7871551-7877930 GCF_008692635.1 Crocuta crocuta
CCGGGAAAAGAAAAAATGCTGGACCGGGAAGGGAGGCCCGTGCCCGCGGACAGAGAACCAGTCGCCCCCAGTCCGGATGCTCTCGGCCGCGCGGCGAGGGAAGGGTGGTCCAGGCTGGTACTCGCCTGGCACACGCAGCGCTGCACACGGCCACCTGGCAGCTACGGCAGTCGGTGGCGGCGTGCCCGTAGGGGGCGCACACAGATCCGGGCATTGGCGCGGACGCGTGTTCCGCGGCGCACACGCTCCTGCACACACATGATCATTTACACGCACGTGCGCACAGACACGCGAGCTGCCCACAGCTCCCAGGGCAGAGGGAAGGGAACGGGCCGTGCGAAAGGGGCCGAAATAGAGGTTCATCAGGGCGGTCCCCGAGTTTAGATATAGAAGTTCAGAAACTGGGGGCGGGGCCTTAGTAGAAGCGGCGGTTGGGCATCCCCCTCCCCTCCGTTTTGCAGGTGCCGGGGCTGGGCCACCTGGGCCGACGAGTTGCGCGGGTCCCGCCCCAGGCCTGGAGTTTCCCTCCGGTGCGGGAAGCTTCCTGCCTTGGCCTGGTTTCGTGAACCTGGCTGCAGGCAGGGAGGCAGCAAGGTGGGGGGGCAGGGAGGGTATGTAGAGAAGGAAAGTGTTGGCTCAAGTTGGACTTAGTGACTCCTGAGGCCTTTTCCAGCTCTGACTTATTATGAAGAAGGAACTGGACCCAGAGGCCATAAAAGGAGTTGATGGGAGCTGAGAAAAAAATCTTTGGCCCCAACCACAGGTTTTTCTTGGTCAAATGTCCCCGTGTTTATTTGTGCTGCTACCTGCGGCGGGGTGCCAGGGGGCAATGCCTGAGCCTGTGGGGTCCCTGGGGTGCGGAAGGGACATAGAATTTGAGGCTAGGATCAGAGGCGACCCCAGAATCTGCCCAAATTGGAGGCTGCTGTGTTGGGGTGGCAGGTGGGGATCCCTGAAGGCCAGAGGGCAATGAAGCAGGAGACCATGACTTCAAAAATTTCAAGAAGGGGCCTTTTTTATGAAGGCTGGCTGTGGGAATTGTTGCCGGAACACAGCATGGAATAGCGCAAGGTAGAGATTCTGGCCACCAGTCAGAATACAGGGTCAACATAAGCAGGAACACCAGCGACATGACAGGGTCAGATGAGCTGACGTCTATTTGTGGTCCCCTTGGCAACTGAGATTTAAATCCGATGACCCAGCTCTGCTTCTCCCTAGCTTCCTGATTTGGGGGATCTTATCCAACATCTTTGGCCCTCAAATTCCTCACATGTAAAATAGGAACGAGAGCTCCTGCACCAGGGTGTTTTCGGGTACGGAAAGTGTGTATAAGGCCCCCCATCCATCTTGCCTTTCCTCTCTCTTTTCCGTTTCTCAAAGTCCGAGGTGCTTGCTCACGAGGACCCCTTCCAAGTCCTAGTCTCTCGCGAGCAGGTGGGGTCCGGCGGGACGAAGGCTGGGGAGCAGCGCCCTCTAGTGGTCAGCACCAGGAGGGGCCAGTCAATCCGTGAAGCCGCGCCAGGCTAACCTGGTTCGTGCCTGTTTCTGGCAAGTTAGAGCCTCCCAAGGGCTGATCGTGGGGGCTCCACTCAGGAAAGCCGTTCCTTCTGACTCAGTTTCCCCCCTGGAGTAAGCAGAGAAGATGCTGTTTCCCCACAGCAACCTCTCCTCTGACTTCTGGCAACCCAGCTTCTCCAGCTTTAACAGGCTTCTCTCACTTCTGCCCAGGAGGAGTCTATGCACTTGGCATTCATACCGGGTTTTATAGCTTGCAAAACACTTTGACACACATTACGTGTCCCTGAGGAGTGCCGTTTCTGGGTGGTGATGGCACTAGATTGATAGAGGATTGTGGTTTAAAATGTAGCTCCAGCACAGTGGACTGGTTTGGATCCTGCCCCTTCTGTCCAGCTCTGTAACCAAGGCGACGTTCAAAACATTGAATAATCAGTAGGGCAGGCAGGGACCAATCAGAACAGACTCTGCTGTAAATACCCGGTACATACACATGTGTGTATACCTGCTGAAGATTCTGGAATAGCATCAACCTCATCGGGCCTCGGTTTCTTCATCTGCAATGTGGGCACGGTGACTGTCATAGTACCACTTTATAGGGCTGTTGTGAAGACTAAATTAGTTAATACATGTAAAAGATTGAGAAACCAGTGTCTGACGCATAGAAAGCACCAGATCAGTGTTAGCTGTATTACTGGTCCAGCTACTCTCAGACTCAGTGACTCAGGGCCATTGCCACTTTTATGGGAGGCTTCCCAAGTGAGCCCACTGTGCGCACCTGGGTTCACCTCCTGGCTCACCTCAGGGCTTCCCCCACCCCCTTGTCTGGCTCTCCAGTTATTCTACTCTCTAGAAGAGCTTCTCAAACTTTACCACGCATTCGAATTTCCTGGGGATCTTATTAAATTGCCAATTCTGATTCAGAAGGTCTGGGTGGGGACTGAGATTCTACCTTTCCTATAAGCTACCAGGTGGCGCTGATGCTGGTCTGAGAGGCAAGACTCCAGAAGATTGCTGCAGACACAAAAGTGTCATCTGGTTGGCTTCCAGGTATTTATTGAGCATCTACTCAGTGCAAGGCATTGTGGGGCTCCAAACAAGTCCAAAGACTGGCCTCTAGCCTCAAGGAGCAGAGAGGCTATTGCACAAATGCTGGTTGGTAACAATTAGGCCAAAGGGCAAACATGTGCCAAACAGCAGGCGGTATGTGTAGTGAATCCATTCTTTGCCCAGTAGCCAGAGTGATGCTTTAAAACAGGTAAAGATCCCATAATCGCCCTGCTTAAAACTGCCCAATGGCTCCCACCTCACTTAGAATAAAAGCTGAATTCTTCTGGATTCTTCTTCCAGGTCCTGCATCATCTGGCTTTGCCTCTGACCTCATCTCCCTTCACTCGGTTTATTCTAGACTCACCTTTTGTCCCTTTGAACCCAACATCCCAACTTCCGGAGAGCCTTTGAACTTGCCTGGTCGATGCTTGTCCTTCAAACTGGTGAGCGCATGGTCTCTTATTGCCTCTTCAGAGAGAACTTCCTTGACCCGAAGGAAATTTGATCTAAAGTAGCTGCCTCTGGGGGCGCCTGGGTGGCTTAGTCGGTTAAGCGTCCGACTTTCGCTTGGGTCATGATCTCGCGGTTCGTGGGTTCGAGCCCCGCGTCGGGCTCTGTGCTGACTGCCAGCTCGGAGCCTGGAGCCTGTTTCAGTCTGTGACTCCCTCTCTCTCTGACCCTCCCCTGCTCACGCTGTCTCTCTCTCTCTCTCCTAGAAATAAATAAAAAACATTAAAAAAAAATTAAATAAAGTAGCTGCCTCTGGCTCAGATCAGGTATTCTCTATGGTATCACTCTGTTGGTTTTAAAAAATAGTTCTATTTTTAAATTCTATACTTAAATTTAAATAAGTTCTATTTTAAAAAATAATTTTTAAATTATTCTAAGTTCAATGTTAGGGTCTTGTCTTTTTGGTTGCTTTATGTCTGCTCCATGAGGGCACAAGTGTTTCCCTGCTTTGTTCTGCTTTACCTCCAGCACCTAGAACAGCATCTGGCACGTAGTAGGTCTTCAGTGAAGGTCTGTAGAATGAATGAAAGAACAACTGTTATAGGGCATTTAAATAGGTGGGCGGGGCCCAGGGGTGCCTCACATGGTGTGAGGAGATTTCATAGACTAGCGTACAGGAAATTTACCCCAGGGAGCGTTCCTGGGGTCACATCCGTGGAAGGGTCAGGAAGGTGGCAGACGCAAGCAGAGAGAGAAGAGGGGGTGCAGGTCAGGCTGATCCCGGGGAGCTCCCAGGCAGGGGAGTTCTTTTACCATTGTCCCCACTGCAGGGCCTAAACCCAATGGGCTGTGGCAGTTTCCCTCCCCTGGTTCCCTGAGGGCAGAGTGAGATGAATCATGGGCCTGACCTGGACCTTAAGAGGCCGCAAACACGCCCTTGACTTCTGTTCTTTTATATTGTTTTAATGTTGTTTACTGCCAAACCCTCATCAATCAGCTGCTACATTTCATATTTCGTCATCTTACAGAGATGGCCCTTATCTATTTTTTCAAGAGCAAGTGTTCTTCAGCTGAAAATAGAGAACCAAACATCCAGCATTTGCATAAACGAACATTTCTGGAAGTATTATTCTATGATTTTGGTCCTTTCATGGGAAAGCAATGGGCACATCCCCTCCACGTGATACGTGTGGGCCTGAGGACGCTGTGGATGCCCAGATTGTACTGAATGGATGGTTAGGAAAGTGCCCCCCGGAAATGGCTGGCCTCAGTGTGGGAAGAGGCCAAGGTGGACCTTGACAGAGGGAACAGATAGATTCTGTGCAGGAAGGAGGTTTGCTTGGTGTCTAGGACTTGCCAGCTGGGCGGGGCGGGTTTTGTGAGTGTGCAACCTATACAGCCACACAGGGCCCCATGCTTTGTCTGTTGTCACCATCCTGACATTCTTTTTTTTTTTAAGTTTGTTTGTTTGTTTATTTTTTTAGTGTTTATTTTTGAGAGAGAGAGAGAGAGAGAGTGAGAGAGTGCATGAGCAGGGGAGGGGCAGAGAGAGAGGGAGACACAGAATCCAAAGCAGGTTTCAGGCTCCTAGCTGTCAGCACAGAGCCCAATGTGGGGCTTGAATCCATGAACTGTGAGATCATGACCTGACCCAAAGTCAGACAATTAACTGATTTATTTATTTTTAAGTAATTTCTCCACCTAACATAGGGCTTGAACTCATGACACAGAGATCAAGAGACGCATGCTTTTCTGACTGAGCCAGCCAGACACCTTCCCAACTTGACCTTCTCAACACTTTTTGAACAAGGGGCCTTGCACGTTCACTCTGCCCAAGGCCCCACACATTATGCAGCTGGTTCTGCTCACCAGCTCCAGATCTTGGGCCCAGGGCCGGTTCTCGAGGCATCCTCTGGGACAGTCTGGCAAATCTGGGTGGGAGGGGTGCCTGGGGGGCATTCTAGAACCCATCCTGTGTGTGAAACTGGGATTACGGAGCCTGCTTCACACCTAGGAGAGGAGACAAGGGCTGCATGCAGGCTTTTGTCTAGTGAGGATCCGGCTGTGGGAATTCCCTGCCCTGGAAAAGTCTCGCGGCTGCTCTTCAAGAGCTACCAGATGCCTCCGGGCCTCAGAGCCTCTGGGCAGCCATTAGACTGTAGACAAGAAGTGAAGGTGTGCAGGGACGGTGCAGATGCCTCCCCGGGGTGGGACAGGCAGAGCGGACCTGGCTCATGGGCAACCAGCTGCTCTGGATGTGCTGCATGCACAGCCTTCTCTGAGACCTGGGCCTAGATACCCATGTCCCCAGGGCCAGCCTGGCCTGGCCCCCTGTGCTGGGTGGGGGGGGAGGGGCACGGCGGCTCCCTGGAGACTGACTGTGGTGCCTGGGTGGCTCAGTCGGTTAAGTGTCCGACTTGGGTTCAGGTCATGATCTCACGGTTGGTGGGTTCGAGCTCCGCATCAGGCTCTGTGCTGACAGCTCAGAGCCTGGAGCCTGCTTCAGATTCTGTGTCTCCCTCTCTCTTTGACCCTCCCCTGCTCACGCTGTCTCTCTCTCTCTCTCTCAGAAATAAATAAAACATTAAAAAAAAAAAAAAAAAAAGAGGCTTGATGTTATCCTCATGCAACAGGTGCAGCGAGGAGGAGAGAGCCGGAGAGGCCTGGCCAGACTGCATCGCCTTAGTCCGGAGACCCAGTTACAGCGGCCCGAAGCCCTAAGGGCCCCCAGCCAACCTGCGCCAGCTCTCGGGCCCAGATTTAGGTCACCGCTTTATTTCGCACACCTGCCGGTCTTTCTGCTCCCGCCGTGCCTTGCCCCTCGCTTCTTCCACTCCAGATGTGAACCTGACCCTCTCTCCTCCGTGACTGATGCCATCTGCCTCAGTTTACCCATGCGCTTGTCACTTTCACTCTCTTGCAGTTCATCCTCAGCGGGCAGGATTGGGGCTTGCTTCCTACGTTGTCCCCTCAGTCATTCTTGAACAAGGGCCTCTCAGTTTATTTTTGCACCGTGGCCCCCCACATAGGGAGCTAGTCGGCCGATGTGCTCCCCAGGGCACGGAGGACAGGTGCCGAGGGCTCGAGATCAGAACCTGGCGCGGGGTTCTGAGGGCTGGAGGCCACTGGCAGCTCCGAAAGGCCACAATGTCCACAGCCCCATGGGAATGCCGTGCTGAGCGCCTACTGTTTGCACGGAGGGTGGCGGCGCGGGCCGGGCTGCGGCGAACAGAAGCCCCTTTCTTCCTGGAGTTTTACCCCGGGGAACGTTTAGAAGTAGGACAAAGCCTGGCGGCCCACGAGCCACCCCCGCAGGAGTGGGGAGAAAACCGGGGCGGCGGGGAGCGGAGGAGGGGCGTCCTCC
>NW_027527429.1:7877936-7901388 GCF_008692635.1 Crocuta crocuta
GACCCCTCCCCGCCTGGGTCGCCAGCTCCCGGAGCTGAAAGGGCCTCTGTGTTCCGTCCCCCGCCTGCCCGCGGGCCAGCGGCGCATTTCCTCCGCTGCGCCAGACCCCGGAGGCTCCGCAGCCCCTCTGGGGACAGACACAAATAGTTCCCGGCCCAGCTGCAGGGCCAGTTACCTTGGGAACCAAACCCAATCGCCTGACGTCACCGGCCGTTGCGTAGCAACCGGCGTAGACTCACCCTGCGGCGGCCCCCGCCCGGGTGCCGAGGTCTCGGTCGCCAGGGACACGGCGGGGCGGGGCGGTGGCTGCCCTCTCCNCAGCCAGCCGGCGTTTCTCTCCCAGAGAGAGGCCTTTGTTTGCCGTCACCCCGTCTGACTGCCCCAGTTTTCCGTTCCAGTCTCGCTTCCCACCAGGCCCCAACCTGGGCTCCTGCTCGGGCCGCGAGGAGCAGGTGGCGGTCCGGGGCGGTCTCATTCCCCTCCCCTCCGGTCGCCCAGGAAATCTCTCCCTCGCTTGGCCACCTGCCTTGGGGGAGGAGACGCCGCGCCCTGCTCACGCCACTCTGCTCGCGTCCCTGGTTCGCTCCCGACTCCCGCGCCTTCGCCTGACGTCTGGGTGACAGTCGCCTCCTTGCCCTGGCTGCAATCTGACCAGGCGGCCTCTGGGTGAGGGGCGGGGAGGGAGGGGCCTGCCCGGGCACCTGAGTCTGGCGGGAGCCTTGTTGGGCTGCTCTCTCTCCCATCTCTGTTTCCCGCCACAGCAGATGGTCAGGTGCTGAACCCCGAAGCCCAGAACCACGCAGGGCCCAGCAGTGACCTGCCACCCTGCCCTGACCGGCTCTGCCTCAACTGACCCATCTTTGGCCACGGGTAATCCTAACTACCTCCTCTTGCTAGAGGGCCTCGCTTATCTCCTTCAGGTCCGATGTGGTGAAGGCGGTCTGTGGGGGGTGTTTTTCCTCACCCCAAACTGTATTTTGACAACTACTAATAAAACGCAGGTGGTCAGGGGCGCCTGGGTGGCTTAGTTGGTTAAGCGTCCGACTTTCGCTCAGGTCATGATCTCCCGGTTCGTGGGTTCGAGCCCCGCGTCGGGCTCTGTGCTGACTGCCAGCTCGGAGCCTGGAGCCTGTTTCAGTCTGTGGCTCCCTCTCTCTCTGACCCTCCCCTGCTCACGCTGTCTCTCTCTCTCTCTTTCTCTCCTAGAAATAAATAAAAAAAAACATTAAAAAAAAATTAAAAAAAAAAAACGCAGGTGGTCAGAAGCAAAACCAGGTGCTTTCAGCAAATCCTTTTTCCTCATTGGTTGATATTTAAAATTTAGAGATGCAAAGGAATATTTTTTTAATTTGTAGGGTTAGAGGGAGCGCACTTAAGAATGCCTCAGATCTTTCCAAAGCACATGGTCAAAGGAAACTTGATTGTGGGCCTAACGGTCACAGACTGGAGGGAAAGGTGATTATTACCTGCTGGGGGCCTTTAGTTGCAAAGTAGTGTCTCCTAGAGCCATCTGCTCTGGGAGGTCCTGGGAACTCTGGATGAGGAAGGCCTTTCCAACATGTGATCCAAGCTGGGGCGACCAGAACACTGCCGCCAGGATATAAGAACTTTCCTCTTAGTCTTGGAAATGCAAGTCGATGGAACTGGAGCCTCTAGGAGCCATGTCCCCTGCAAGGAGCAGACGCCTGGAGGAGAGGCAGAGTTGCCAGAGGAGGTAGACGGCTCCTGGCGGCTTTGAGTCCCTGACGTGGCGCATCTCCAAAATCAGTTCTCCTAGCCCTTCTCTGCCTAGCCCTCAGTCTGTTTGTGCCTCCGTAAGCGACTTCGGGCTGGCTTCTGTCACGTCCAATTAAGACACTCCTGATCAATATGCAGACAATGCAGAAAACTCCAAAGGGAGAAAACTGACGTTCGTCACATGCTCACCATTATATACTATTTTTAAGGGTATGCATTATTGACTACAGCATCCCTGTGAGGCACATGGGAGACCATGTTATAGATGAGGAAACTGAGGCTGGAAAACAGTAGGACCTTCATCTAGTACCTCAGGGTCCACTTGAGGACTCGCCAGCTGCTCCCAGGTGCAAGTTCAGGGGATACGGCTCTTCCAGGGACGCCTCAGCCAGGCCCTGCCCTTTAAGGCCTTTGCCATGGCATCCTTTCTGGAGGACTCTGGGCCTTGTGAGGTCTGAGTCTTGAGCACTGGTCTACAAACATTGCCATGATGTTGGTCTCTGGCAGTAACTCCGTTTGGAGGGTCTGTCCCCCTCCGCTCCCCTGCCCTTGCTCCTAACGGCTTCCTAGGGACACCTCTCCAGCCTGAGCCAGCTCGACTGTTGGTATCTCAGGGTTTATTCTGAACATGTGACATAATAAAAAATATGTATTTGGTCTCTGCCTCACCCCAGCCCACTTCCTGGCAGAGAACTTCTAAAACTCTTGGAATTTCCTGAGTGTTAGGGGTGAGAGGAGCATCTTTTGTTATTCATAATATGCCCTTTTCAGGGGCGCCTGGGTGGCTCAGTCAGTTAAGCATCTGACTTGGCTCAGGTCATGATCTCAGGTTTGTGAGTCTGAGCCCTGCATCGGGCTCTATGCTGACAGCTTAGAGCCTGGAACCTGCTCACGCTATGTCTCTCTCTCAAAAATGAATAAACATTAAAACAAACAAACAAACAAACTAACTAACTAACTAAAAAAAAAAAGGTGAAACTTTCAGCAACCCTTTCCCTCCCCTGACCTCTGGGGAGAAGAGAGGGACTGGAAATTGGGTTAATGGCTAGTGATTTAATCAGTCATGCCTACATAATGTATCTTCCATAAAAACTCTAAATAGAAGAGTTTGAAGAGCCTCTGGGTTGGTGAAAGCACCCACGTGTCAGGAGGGTGGCACACCCTCACTCCTGGGAGACAGAAGCTCTTGTGCTGGAGACCCTTCTGCACCCTGCCCCTGTACCTCTTCGTCTGGCTGTTCATTTGTATCCTTTCTTATATCCTTTACAATAAACCAGTGATCGCATCTTCCCGAGTTCTGTGAGTTATTGTAGCCAATCATCCAACCCGAGGAGGGAGTGAGGGAACCCCTGATTTGTAGCCACGTCAGACAGAAGTGTGGGCACCTCGGGACCTGCTACTTGGGACTGGCACCTGAAGTGGTCACTCTGGCGAGACGGAGCCCTTAACTCCGTACTAACTCGAGTCAGTGACAGAATCGAATTGTTGGTCACCCAGGTGGGCGTCTGCAGGGAACTGGAGAACTTCTTGGTGTGGAAAACCTACACATTTGGTGTCAGAAGTGTTGTGAGCGGAGAAAATTTTCTTTTAACCCCCACTTCTCTCCCGAATGTGTCTCAAATCCCCAAGTGAACATTCTCGTCGCTCCTGGGGGCAGGCCTGTGGTGCCTTCTGTCCAGCAGAGGGCGCTCTCTCCACCCTTAGGGACTAGAAGCTGAAGATCAGCCAGCCTGGGAAACCGGGCTTCCTTTCAGCCCAGAGAGAATCCAGTCTTTCATTTAATTAGGTAAATGTGTACTTAAGACCTCAGTTTACCTTTACACTTTGTTACATCCTACTGGGGGGACTGCCCTTATCTATGGTCACTGTCTTCCGAAGACACTCTTTGCTGGATAGGATCTGTGTCTCACCCAGCCAAACCTATAAACTTGACCACAAGCACATGGTGACTTTAACCAATTAGCCAAGTGGCTGTAGACAAAATAATACTATTGTCCTTACAAAACAAGTAAAAACACTGGCAAAGATTTAACTTTTTCTTTTACCATTCTCAAGATGGCCTCAAACTTCTACCTTTTCTTACAATGACGATTTTTTTTTAAAAGATCTTCGGGGGCACCTCGGTGGCTCGGTCGGTTGGGCCTCTGACTCTTGATTTCGGCTCAGGTCAGGATCTCACAGTTGGCGACTTTGAGCCCCACAGCTGGCTCTGCGCTGGCAGCCTGCTTGGGATTCTTTCTCTTCCTCTCTATCCCCCTCCCCTGCTTGTGCTCTCTCTTTCAAAAATAAATAAATAAACATTAAAAAAAAGATCTTTGACTCCCCAGACACCAGCTTCCAGACAACACAGGAGCCTGGCGAGCCTTCCGAGGTGGTCCTGGGGTACAGCAGGTCCCCAGCCCCCCTCTGCCACATCTCTGTGCCCTCCCACAAAGTATGCGGTGCTGTCTCAGGGCCTCCCAGGGCCAAGGCCAGGGCCGGAAGGCACTGAGGACCAGAGGAGACCCCCTGCTGGTACACTCTTTCCTCACCCGTTCCCTGGAGAGCCTCCGTAATAAACTGTGGGCTCTGGGAAAAAAAAAAAAAAAAAAAAGATCTTTGAGCTTTTTCCACAGTTTGAATTTGTAGGTCCCCCTCCACCTCCCTGCAAACACACACAATCTCAGATGGGGAAAAAAAAACAGTAGCCTGTGGTCACAGGTTGGGTTCTGTGGAACGCAGGCTCTGAGCCAGAGTGGGCGGAGGGGAACGAAGTCTATAATGCGAACCCCCGCTCACACCAGCCAGTCCCACGGGTGCTCTGGAGCTGGAGTCGGACAGTCAGGCCTTACATGCTGGCATGGACCTGGCCGTGACATTGGGTGGCGGCTCTCAGAAGGGGGCCGGCACCGAAGGCTGTGTGCTGCCTGCACTCCCAGCAGCTGGGGGAACAAGTCCTCCATTAAAGAGGATTGGATGGCAAACCATGAGAGACTCTTGAATGCTGACAAAAACTGAGGACTGATGGATGTGGGGGGGATGGGCATGGAGGAGGGCACTTATGGGGATGAGCACTGAGTGTTATGTGGAAACTAATTTGACAATAAACTATTTGTAAAAAAAAAAAAAAAAAAAGAAAGAGGACTGGATGGCCCATCACAGCATCCACCGTGCCGCGCACGGGGCGAGGCCACAGTGTCCCTTATGCCACCTGCTGGGACTCGTCAGTGCCCTTCCCTTAGCCAAGCCCCTGCCGGGCTCAGACGTCAGGATATGGTGCCCACCCCGCTGGCTCTCAGCCTGGCCTAAATGTCTCTTTAAGCAGAACCTCTGCTTACAGACAGGTCTCTCCGTGGCAGAACACGCGCCCAGGAAGACGGTTGTTGACCTTGGAGAGCACTGAGAGTTGTCAGGTGTCCTAGTGCGTAAATGGGAAAGGGTGAGGAGGTGCTAGCTTTTTAGGGGCGAATTAATAACTTTGTGCCTCAATCCTCAACACCAAAGAATACAAAGAGCCACCCCATGATTCTGACGCCTGCTCATTCTTTTTCCTCTTACACACCACCCTCTGTTCCCTCTGTTTCTTCCCAGTAGTGCTCCCCTTGTTCAGTTTTCACTGGGCACTGTGGCCCCCGTGGCCGTGATGGGCTGGACGGTCCTGCTCGCTGACCTGGGTCTTGGGAACGGCTTCCTCTTGCCTGTGGTAGGGGACCTTTCCTTTATCACCCTGGCCATGTCCTCCGGAGCTGGGGTGCACCCACTCCCGTCCACCCCCAGCGTGCAGCCCTGACCTTTTCCCCAGGTGTGTTAGCACCTGGATGCCTGGGGCGAGGGGTTCCCACCTACAGAGAAGGTGTGCTTCCGGGAGGATTTGCCAACACAACTGTTCATCCCGCAGCAAAGAAGGAGTCTGGAAGGAGCAGAGAAAGTCAGCCCTTGGCCGGAGTGCCACAGAACCCTCTGTCATGATAATCACAACGATGGCTACCACGGAGCACTCAGCCACATGCCAGGCACTGTTCTATGCACTTGACTCATTAGCTCATGTAACCCTCAGAGCAGCCCGATGCAGTAGGCACTGTTGTTATTGACATTTTACGGATGAGGAAACTGAGGCACAGGGAGATGAACGTAACACAGGTAGTAGGAGGCAGAGCAGGATTCGAGGCAGCCTGGCCCCCAAGGCCGCACTCTTTACGATGCTGCCGGCTTTGACACACAAAATGGTGTGGGTCCAGCAGCCCTTCCTGTGGGGGAACCTCCACGGCTGACACTCCCCCACCCCCACCTCGCGCTGGGTAGGCGTGAGGCCCAGGCCAGGTAAGGAGGTATTTCATTTCCAAAGCCTCCGTGATTGGGGCAGGAGAGAGCAAGGGAGCCAAGCCGGCACTCTGGGCCTTTCCTGCTGGAGCTCGTGAGAACAAGGGCCTCCGTCTTTCCTGGAAGGAGGCTGAGCCGCCTCTGAGCAGAGCCAGCACACGCTGGTGAGCAGAGCAGGAGAGACAAAAGCAGAGCAGGAGAGACAAACAGAGCCCTGGGGCCAGGCTGAGCTCCGGGCTGGCCCTCCCACTTGGCACTTGCGCTTGCAGCTAATCCCTTCACCTGATCTGGTTTAGGTTTGGTTTCTGTCCCTTCGGATCTATCATTCGCCTTCGCAGCCTCTCTCCAGCAGTGCCTGCCAGACAGCGGCCCTTTCCCGGCTCAACCATTACTTGTAGAAAGCATGTGGGGTCTACGGGCGGCCTTGCCATGTGTTCTCTGCTCTGGGCTCCGGTCAGGTTGTGCTGCTCGGCCGCCCTCCCCAACTAAGCAGGCCTCACGCCTGCCCCAGCTTTTTCTGCCGGGGTGGGGAGGGAAGGGGGGTGGGAACCTTACATTTCCTCTCTTTGATTCTCTGGAAGACCCTGATTATTGGGATCTCAAGGGACAATCTTCCTCCTCTGAATTCTTTGCTTTCACAAGGAGGACATTTCCAATCTCCTTATAGCACGCGGCAGCTCCTTGAGGAAAGGGGGCAGACACACCTGGTTTGCCTGGGCACCCCCTTGGGGCCTGGGGTGATCTGCAGGGGAGGGGTGGCGAAGGGGTGCCTCCGGGGAGGTGACATCAATCACGGATGTGGGCCAGGTAGCCTCCCTCTAGACCCAGCAGCCCAGCTACTGGTTGCTCTGAAGAATTAAGGCCCCTGAGTTTCTCAAGAGAAGCAGAAATATCTTTTAAAAAGTTTTTATCTTAATGTTTATTTATTTATGTTTTTTAAAAAAATTTATTTCTGAGAGAGACACACACAGAGTGAGCAGGGGAGGGTCAGAGAGAGAGGGAGACACAGAATCTGAAACAGGATCCAGGCTCTGAGCTGTCAGCACAGAGCCTGACGCAGGGCTCGAACCCATGAACCATGAGATCATGACCTGAGCCGAAGTTGGACGCTTAATCGACTGAGCCACCCAGGCACCCCAATGTTTATTTTTTTTTGAGAGAGAGAAAGAGAGAGAGAATGTGAGCAGGGGCGGGGCAGAGAGAGAGGGAGACACAGAATCCGAAGCAGGTTCCAGGCTCTGAGCTGTCAGCACAGAGCCCGACTTGGAACTCGAACTCATGAACTGCAAGATCATGACCTGAGCCGAAGCTGGCCGCTTAACCGACTGAGCCACCCAGGTGCCCCAGAAATACCTTTTTTAAAAATCCACAATTTTATGTAAAGTCTCCTGGTTTTTAGGTGTTAGCGATTAATACACAATTTGAGAAACACTGTATGGGCCTAACAAATATATTGATGGGTGGGCTGGTTCCAGCCAAGGGCTCCCACTTGGAGACGGGTGGGATTGAGGGCTGGATGGATAAAGGACCCAGAGCCGGGGCTGTGGCAAGGAAGTGTGCGGTGTGCGGGGCGGTGTGTGTGTGTGTGTGTGTGTGTGTGTGTGTGTGTGTGTNTTGGTACGGCCCTGTATCCAGCCAGAGGATGGGCTTGTGCCTTTCCAAAGCAGGCGCCCCGTTTCCGAGATAGATAGTAACAGACAAGAGTCAAAACCACGTAAAGAAACCTGGGTCTGGGGCGACCAACTCGTCCTAGTTTGCCTGGGATTTTCCTAGTTGAAAAAAAATTTTTTAAACGTTCTTATTTACTTTTGAGAGAGACAGAGCACGAGTGGGGGAAGGGCAGAGAGAGAGAGAGAGAAGAGAGGGAGACACAGAATCCAAAGCAGGCTCCAGGCTCTGAGCTGTCAGCACAGAGCCCGAGGTGGGCCTCAAACTCACGAACTGCCAGATGATGATCTAAGCCAAAGTCAGACGCTTCATTGACTGAGCCACCCAGGTGCCCTGGGGTTTTCCTGGTTTTAAATCTGAAAGTCCCACCTCCCAGGAACCCTCTTAATCTCAGGCAAACAGGACGGTCGGTCACCCGTCGAGGTCCCTGTTTCCACTACGTCCCCAGCCCGCTGGAGAATGGCAATGACGAGCTGTTGTAACCAGCAGTGTGTGAGCTGGTTAAGCAGCATTAGGCCCTGCATCTTTCCCTGATGCCTCGTAACATCTTCACAGTGTGGATTCGGTATCCATCCTGTGCGTGAAAACCAGAGGTTCGGAGGGCAAAGTGACTTGCCCAGGGTCAGTAAGAGCACTGATGTGTGAACCCCAGTTCACACTGGTCTGACACTGTGTTCTCAGTCCCACTTGGCGAGCCCAGCAGGCCCTGGGGAAGGGTCCGGCCTCATGTCCTCAGGAACACACTTATGTGGGTGGGGGGACCTCTAGGATCAATGGTTGTAAGTCTGTGACCACATGCCAGGCCCCTGGGCCCTCCCAGCCTCTTCTCTATCTGGACTTCAACCCCCAGCCCCTGAGCCGGACAGCCCGAGAAGCCCTCAGGGGACACCTTTCTGCGCTTAGAAAATAAATGCTCGCCAGTGATTTATTGCCAGATCTGGGGAGAGCCAGCCAGGGCAGGGGTGGGCGAGGGGGCAGGGCGTGCGGGTCCCAGGTTCCCGGGACGGGGCTGAGCCAGTCCTTCGGGGCTCCCTTTGCAGCCTCTAGTCAGAGTTGGGCCCGGCGGGGGCCCGGCGTGGACCGAGGTGGCTGGTCAGATAGCGCACGGCCGAGCGGATGCCCTCTATGGTCCTCTGCTCCACCGTCTCCAGCATGTGGGTGACAGAGCGCAGGGCCGAGCTAGTCCCCGTCATCAGCCCAGAGGAGAAGGTGCCCCCCAGGATGCTGGAGACCGAGCGCAGGCTGGGCCCAGTGCTCTGCAGCACGTCTGTCACGGAGCTGTGGCCGGAAGCCAGGAAGGCCGTGGCCATGCCCATGGTGGTCTCGGACCACACTAGGATGTCCGCCAGAGAGCTGATGGACGCCTCACCTCCGCCCAGCAAGCTGGTCATGGAGCGCATGTAGCTGTTCTCCTCATCGGCCATGTAAAGGCTGGCATCCAGGCACCTCCTCCCCGCGTCCACCTCACAGGGGCCAGGTGAGGGCGGGGCACTGCCCCCTGGCGAGGGCGGGAGCGGCTGAGCCTGCAGATGCGCTGGGCCGTCCACCAAATCCCCCTCAGTCACTTCCTGGGACTCCGGTGCAGTCGAAGCTTCCGGGTCGGGGTTCAAGGTCTCTGGACCCTCAGATTCCTCCTCAAGAGCTCCTCCTTCGGTGGCGGTGGTGGTGCTGATGGTCTCAGTGTCCGCCTGACCGTCCGAGTGCGCAGGGCTCACGGCGCGCTGACCGTCCACCTCTCCGGGGAGCTCTGCTTTAACACCTGCCGTAGCTGGAGCGAATTCTTGGTCACGGTCCAGGACCCCTGCCATTTGTGGGGTCTCCTCTTTCACCAGGGAGTCATGTTGGAAGGTCTGAGGGCTCGAAGCCGTGCTCGCATTTTGCACCTGTCCATCCCATGCTGGGTCCTGGGGGCTCGTGGGCATTTGTGGATCATTGGAGGCCCGGTCGCCAAGCAGGACCATGGCCTCCTTGGGCTCCTGGCTGTCCCCTACAGCTTCTTCATGCTTGTCCTTGTACCCAGATGCTGATGAGGGCGTGGAGGCGACCTGGTCGACGGAGGCCTGATCTACATCCTGCTGTTCAGGTGGCACCGTGGCACCGTTAGCTGCTGGGGCCTCTGTAAGGAGGGGGCCCTGACTCTGGGACCCCACTGTTGAAGTGTCCGTGGAGCTGCTGTCACCACGGGTGGGGACGCTGGCAGCTCTGGCCTCTCCCGAGGGTGCGGTGGTCATCTAGGCCTTCTGTCACTTGCGCTGGTTGAGGGAGTGGCCATGGCTCTGCTGGGCCAAGTTGTCCAGGTGGTGAGGTCACAGGGAGCTGCGGGCAGCTGGTGATGTCATAGGTGCTGGCACAGAGAGCGTCCCGAGCCTCTGGAGTGGCTGCACTAGTGGGCTGAACTTGCCAGAACATAAGGAGAGGAAGGCAAATGTTTTGGAAAAAAGTGGAGGCGTGTATACAGGGGCAGCTGCGGGTGCTCATAGGAGGCGTGGGCCGCAGACGTTGATGATAATGTGGTAAGGGGCTCCTGGGGGCTCCGTCAGTTAGGCATCCCACTCTTGATTTGGTCTCGGGTCAGGACCTCAGGGTTTGTGGGAGCTGGCGCTATCAGCGCAGAGCCTGCTTGAGATTCTCTCTCTCTGCCCCTCCTCCGCTCGTTCTCTCTCTCTCTTTCTCTGTTTCTTTTTTCTTTTTAAATTTTTTTTAATGTTTTATTTATTTCTAGGAGAGAGAGAGAGAGCGAGACAGCGTGAGCAGGGGAGGGTCAGAGAGAGAGGGAGGCACAGACTGAAACAGGCTCCAGGCTCTGAGCTGGCAGTCAGCACAGAGCCCGACGCAGGGCTCGAACCCACGAACCGCGAGATCATGACCTGAGCGAAAGTCGGACGCCTAACCGACTAAGCCACCCGGGCACCCCACTCTTTCTCTGTTTCTGTCTCTTACACACACACACACACACACAGAATAGATAAACTTAAAAAAAAATATATTGCAAGGAGCCACCCTCAGCACCTCTCTGTCCACACTGGTGACTCAGGACCCTGACTTGGCCAGCCTTTCTGCCGAGAGTCAGCTTCCCAGCAGCGGTGAGTAGAAATAAGTGAAGGCTAAGGGCCTGGGCAGCTCCTAGCAATGACCATGTTGGTTGTGGGCACCATAGAGTGAATATTCGTGTCCCACCTCAGAGTTCATAGGTTGGAGCTTAATCCCCACTTAATAGTATTTGGAGGGGGGATTTGGGAGGCACTTAGGTCATGAGGGTGCGGCCCTCACGAACAGCATTGGTGCTCTTTAAAAGAGGCCACACGCGGCCGCCTGGTCCCCTGCTCCGTGTGAAATGCAGAGCAAGCAGGCAGCAATATCTACTAACCAGGAAGCAGGTCTTTATCAGACACCGAACCCACCCATGGCTTGATCTTGGACTTCCCAGCCTCCAGAACCGGGAGAAATACATTTCTGTTGGGGCACCTGGCTGGCTCAGTCAGTGGAGCATGTGACCCTCCATCTCTGGGTTGTGAGTTTGAGCCCCACATTGGGCATAGAGTTTATTTAAAAGAAATCTATTGTTTATAAGCNGCGGCCCGAACGGATTAAGACAGAAATTGTACTGAGAAGTCAGGCAGGGGGGCTGCTGTAGAAATACCTAAACCCGTGGATGCCGCTCTGGAACTGAGCAACGGGCAGGGGCTGGAAGAATCTGAGCCCACACTCACAAAAGCCTCTGCTCTGAGGATCTTTAAGGGTGATTCTGGAGAGAGCTCAGCAAGAAAAGGAGAGTTCTGGAGAGAAAGCCTCAGTCTTCCTAGAGAACCCCTAATAATCCTGAACTGCGTGTTGGGAGGAATATGGATGGTAAAGGCATTTTGGTGAGATCTCAAGCGGAAACAAGGAACATGTTATTGGAAACTGGAGGAAAGGTTGTTAGAAAGTGGCAAAGAACGTGGCTGTACTGTGTTAGTGTTCCAGTATTTTCTGGAAGGTAGAACTTAACCTGTGAGTGATGAAATCGGAAGAAATTGAAGCAGTTTCTAAGCAAAGTATTGACGGTGTGGCTTGGCTCCTCTGACTATTTAAAGTAGAATTCGAAAGGAGAATTGTTAAACTCAAAGGAACTAGAACTTAGAGATCTGGAAAATTCTCAGTCTATCCATATTGCAAAGAATGAGATGTATTTGGATTTTTATGGTTTCAGGTCTTACATTTGGGCTTTTGTTTGTTTGTTTGTTTGTTTGTTTAGGGAGCACAAGTGGGTAAGGGGCAGAGAGAGAGGGAAAGACAGAATCCCAAGCCAGCTCTGTACCATCAGCACAGAGCCCAATGTGGGGCTGGAACTCACGAACTGTGAGATCATGACCTGACCTGAGATCAAGAGTCTGATGCCTAACTGACTGGGTCACCCAAGTGCCCTTCAGGTCTCACATTTAAATTTTTAATCCATTTTGAGTTTGTTTTTGTGTATGGGTTTAAAAGGTGGCTCGGTTTTGTTTTTGTGCATGTAACTGTCCAGTGTTCCCAGCAACGTTTATTAAAGACACTGTCCTTTTCCCACCGGATATTCTTGCCTCCTTTGTCGTAGATTAAGTGACCTTAGAAGTGTGGATTTATTTCTGGGCTCTCCATTTTGTTTCATTGATCTATTTGTCTATTTTTTGTGCCACTGCCATACTGCTATGATTACTGTACCTTTGTAGTGTATCTTGAAACCTAGGATTGTGGCATCTCCAGCTTTGTTCTTCTTTCTCAAGATTGCTTTGGTTATTTGGGGTCTTCTGTGGTCCCATACAAATTTTATTATTATTGGTTCCTGTTCTGTGCAAAATGCTGTTGGTATTTTGATAAGGATTGCATTGAGCCTGTAGATTGCTTTGGGTAGTACGGACGTCTTAATATTTTGTTTATTTATTTATTTACTTTTTAAAATGTTTATTTATTTTTGAGAGAGAGAGAGCAGGAGAGGGGCAGAGAGAGAGGGAGACAGAAGGTCTGAAGCAAGTTCTGTGCTGACAGTAGAGAGCCAGATGTGGGGCTTGAACTCACAAGCTGTGAGATCATGACCTGAGCTGAAGTTGAGCACTTAACGTACTGAGCCACCCAGGCGCCCTGGAATTCGATTTTGGATTCTATATGTTGCACTTTACACTTACCCTTGTTAAATCTCACATGCCTTAAAAATCTGAACCAAGGAGTGCCTGGGTGGCTCAGTTGGTTGAGTGTCTGACTCAATCTCAGCTAAGGTCTTGATCTCAGGGTTGTGAGTTCAAGCCTCGTGTTAGGCTCCAAGCTGGGTGTGAAGCCAACTTAAAAAAAATAAATAAACAAAATAAAAATCTGTGCCAAGGAAAGGTAAAGTAGACTAAAGAAGGATTAATGTCAAAGAGCAGAGAGGATTCTTAAAATTTGGGGACAAAAATTTTGTTTATTTATACATAAATATTAAATAATATTGGTGTAGAAAACCACGTATATTTATTTTGTTATACGTAATATATACATAGACATATATAAAAATATATTTAAAAGAGATTTTCTCCTTAATTTAGTTTGAAAGATTCTTGCCTTTATTTTATTTTCTTAAATATTTATTTTGAAAGAGAGAGACAGTAAGCATGAGTGGGAGAGGGGCAGAGAGAGAAGGAGAGAGAGAATCCCAAACAGGCTCCACGCTGTCAGTTCAGAGCTCAGCTAGGGGCTTAACACCATGAACGGTGAGATCATGACCTAAGCCAAAATCAAGAGTTGTGTGCTTAC
Organism: Crocuta crocuta; assembly: GCF_008692635.1. Classification (NCBI taxonomy): domain Eukaryota; kingdom Metazoa; phylum Chordata; class Mammalia; order Carnivora; family Hyaenidae; genus Crocuta; species Crocuta crocuta. Next base: position 7,891,386 of record NW_027527429.1, read on the forward strand.
CTGACTGAGAAGCCCAGGCACCCCTTGTTCTTATTAAGTAGTGCTCGGAGGAGGAAATTAGTCTAAAAACTGTTGCCTTTGATTTCTATTCCATTCCTATCTTGTAGATATAATGACTCTCCTATTAAGTAAATAAATATTCTCTTTTTAGGGTAAACCCGGTTTGTGGACTCTTATGCAGCCATAGAAAACCTACATAGACACATGGAAAAATGTTTCAATAATAGTCTAAAAAGCAGGATACAGTATTTTATGCACACTATGCGTATTTGCCAACACTCTCAGCTAGAAGTAATGGAAACTCAGTGCAGACTTGCTTAAGCTGAATAGTAATAATAATAATAATAATAAAAGAATCTGTTGGTTCACAGAACCTGTAAAGTCTAAGGGAAAATTTCCCTTCAGCAGGGGCCCCATGATAATGTCAAGATTTAGTCTTTACTCTCTCCCTTTCTATTTTTTTAATGTATATTTATTTTTGAGAGATGGGGAGAGGATGAGGAGGGGAGGGGCAGAGACAGAGGGAGACACAGAATCCAAAGCAGGCTCCAGGCTCAGAGCTGTCAGCACAGAACCTGATGCGGGGCTTGAAGTCACAAACCACGAGATCATGACCTGAGCTGAAGTTGGAAGCTTAACTGACTGAGCCACCCAGGCGTCTCCCCCCCGCCCCCTTGGCTCCCCTTTCTCACTGAGGCTGGATTTGTAGGCAGATAGTCCTCCCTGCACAGGCTGCTGGCGGCTGTGGGTCAGAGCAGAGACGCTGTAGTTGCGTATTTATGGCAAACCTCAGGCCTGAGCCTTGTGGGCTCCTGTTCCCTTCTCTGAACTGATCTCTACGGCCCGGGGACCACATCCCAGTTGGTCAGCCCTGGAGTAAGGCCATGGGGTCAGCCCCACTGAAGCTTAAGGCCGGTAGGTGGTAGTGGAGTGGGTCCCCAAAGGATTTTGGGGTGTTGTACAACCAAAAGAAGGCAAATGGATGCTGGGTGGGAAATACAGAAAAGTCCCACTGTAAGGTGAGCACACACATGTAAAAAAAAGTCTACTGGGGAAAAGCCTGGCAGGAAACAAAGCAAATTGCCCAGACGATATTCTTTTTTTTTTAAGTTTATTTGTTTATTTTGAGATTTTGAGAGAGAGAGAGCTTGCACGTTTGTGTGCATGTGAGTAGGGGAGGGGCAGAGAGAAGGAGAGAGAGAGAGAATCGCAAGCCGCCTGCGCTGTCAGCACGAAGCCACACACGGGGCTCGTACCTTCGAACTGTGAGATCATGACCTGAGCCGAAATGAAGAGTCGGATGCTTAATCAACTGAACTGTCCCGGTGCCCCCGCCCCCACCGAAGACATTCTAATTATTGTAACAAAATCAGAAAATACATATCAGAAATAATTAAATGAGAAAACGACAATAAAAAGAAGACTCACCGTGAGCCATATGGCGGGCTCAGGGAGCAGGGAAGTCTGTGACCCCAGCACATAGAAACCCACGCACACACACACCCTTCACACGCATGGAAATGCTGCATTGGACTGTTCCCAAGAGGGTAACTGCAGAGGTGAGCTAGGAGGAAGGGAAGATCTCCAGGTTCCAGAAGGGTAAACTCAACCAGGAGTGGAGGTGGGCTTGGACACAGCTACCCCGTAACCTCAGCCATACAGCTCCGTGGGGTGCTGTCGGCGGCTTGCGGTAGCCGGCTCAGCGCGTTTCTTCCCAACTCCACGCTCAGCGATTTCAGCCTGGCTGCCGGATGCCAGCCTTGCTGGGGCTGTTTACACCCTGGAAAGTGGCTACCGATCAGGGTTTCGTTTTTCCCCGGTGAACTGGTGGTTTAGCGGCATGCTGCTGGATCTGATCGCAGTCCTTTCCCAACGGGGAGGCTGTTCGCCCTGCCCTCTGCAGCGGACAACCCGCAGGCGTCCCCTTTGAGGAAGGCCACCCTCCATGACTCTCCAGAGTGCCACACGGCAGGGCACTTGGTGTTGAAGGTAAATCTGTGGCCTCTGGAGTGGGGCTGCCTGGGTTCAAATCCTGCTACTGGGATGATGAGCCAAGTAACCCAAGGCAAGTCACTTAAAATCATTGGGCTTCGGTGTCTCTGTCTGTAAAATGGGGTCATAGCAGTCTTGACCTATGGTATGATGAAAAATATATATTTGCTCTTTGTTCCATTTCTGGCACAGAGCTCCTAAAACCTGTGGAATTTTGTGGTAGGAGTGTCTCGTGTCATTTGCAAGGAGCCCCTTTTGACCATACCCGAGTTTGTGTCAATAAGGTGGCTAGGGAGCTTCAGGATGGGGACTCGTCTCCAGAGGGACCAATCCTGTGTTTATTTACTTATTATAAATGTTTATTTGTTTCTGAGAGAGAGAGAGAGAGACAGCATGAGCAGGGGAGGGTCAGAGAGAGAGGGAGACACAGAATCTGAAACAGGCTCCAGGCTGTGAGCTAGCTGTCAGCACAGAGCCTGACGCAGGGCTCGAACCCATGAACTTCGAACCCATGAACCGTGAGATCATGACCTGAGCTGAAGTTGGACGCTCAACCGCCTGAGCCACCCAGGCGCCCCGGACCAGTCCTGTGTTTAAAGGGTTGGAATTTCCAGCCCCACGGCCTCCCTCGGGGGGATGGGAAGGGGCCGGAGGTGAAGTTAATCGCCAAAGGCCAGTGATTTAATCAGTTGTGTCCACACAATGGACCTTTGATAAAAACTCCAAACATGGAGACTAACGGAGCTTGTGGGCTGGTGAGCACATCCACGTGCAGGGCGGTGGCCACCCTGACTCTATGGGGGCAGAGGCTGCTGCTCTCAGGACCCCTCCTGACCTCACCCTGTGTACCTCTTCACCTGGCTGTTCGTTCGTATCCTTTGTCCCGAACTATAGTCCCGAGTGCAAGGTTTTCCTAAGTTCTGTGACTCGTTCTAGCGAACCTGAGGGGGGCGGGGCAGAGGTGCAGGTGGCCTGGGGACCCGTTTGCTGCTGGCCTCTGAAGTGGGGGTAGGCAGTGCTGTGGGGACCGAACCCCTACCCTGTGGGGTCTGTGCTGACTCCTCAGTTCCGGGGTTGTCAGCCCAGCAGCCCTGACGCACGACTGCAAGGAGGAGATGGAGATAAAGTTCTCAGGAAGCACAGAGTTTGTGTAGGATCGTAGGGTCGGCCGGCATGAGCGTGACGAAGACGAGCCGCCTTTTTTGGACAGGCTGCCTGACTCCTGGGCTCGTGGCTGATTTGCTCTTTCAAGGAGTCTCTTCACCAAGTGAGCCTGAGATTCCCTTGGAGGGGATGTCTGCCTGTGGGGACTCCCAGGTCGTCTGCCAGACCTCACTCACTAGAAATCCATCCCCTGTCCCATGTATAATATTCCCTTAGTTGCTGCAATGAATGAATAATTAGCTTGGTCCACACGGGGAGGGGTGGGGGAGGCTGGGGCAATGCGCTTTCCTCCCTGGCATTCGGGCAGCAACAACCCCGCCCCTCCCCAGCACCTTTCCCCTTTGAGGTAGGCTCACTCTAGACCCTCTGTTGCACTAGTGTGGGGGATGGGAATCATGTATTTGGAGCGCGGGTAGCGAGGAGGGTGCACAGCTGGGGAGGCAGTCTGGCCCCAGTCCAGCTGTAAGGGTGGGCCTGACTGTCTAAGCCATTTCCGCGTGCGATCCCTGGATCAAGCCTTCATGCAATGCTGGCTATGGAGTCATGAGAGCGGAGTGAGTCCTGCTAGAAACTTTGGGAAGTTTCCTCGCCCATTAGGAGACTCAGGAAGACACAGTCCTCCTCTGCTCTTGTACATGATCGCATTTCTTTTGGCTTCTTGTAACCATGAGGGCACCTGGCCTGAAAAAAAGCCCCACAGAGAGTAGTGGAACCATGGAGATTATAGAAAAGTAGAGCAAAGCCTTGATCAAACTGTACCTGTAGCCACCCAGCCACCAGGTTTCCCATGATGAGCGGCGATTTGTTTGCAAGTTGTTTCAGCAAATTGAGCCAGGGTTTTCGTTGTTACTAGCAACGAAGACATCTTAAGGAACAGCATCCTTAGCCTGAAAGTCATCCAAGGAACCTGAGCTATGGAGGCTCCACCGTCGTGTCTTCCAGAGCCCCCTGGGTCCTCTGGCCATCATGGCCACTGCTCTCAAGTCATCTCCCTTCTGCCTAGGCTTCAGACTTCTCCATCCCGAGACTTCTGTCCACACTGATCCAGAAATCACCCCGCAGGGCCCCTCCCACACCCTTCCTTGGATTCCTGCCTGGTACTGGCACTCAGCTAACGCTACCACCGTGGAAGAAACACTGCAGAGCTCATCAAAAGAGGCAAAAGCTGTCATTTCTCCCCAGAGTCTACACTAAGGAACAGAACTATAAACCAGTCTAGTCAATTGGTGTCCATAGTGGGTTGACTTGTGGGCCCCCCAAAGATATGTCTTTATCCTAACCCCTGGAACCTATGAATGTGACCTTATTTTGTGACCTTGTTTGGGAAGAGGGTCTTTGCAGACATAATTAAATTAAGGGTCTTGAGATCATCCAGAATTAGGGTAGGTCCTAAATGCAATGGGTAATGTCTTTCCTTCCTTCTTTCTTTCTTTTTTTTAAATGTTTTTTTTAAATTTATTTCTGAGTAAGAGAGAGAGACAGCATGAGCAGGGGAGGATCAGAGAGAGAGGGAGACAAAGAATCTGAAGCAGGCTCCAGGCTCTGAGCTAGCCGTCAGCACAGAGCCTGACGCGGGGCTCAAACCCACCAACTGTGAGATCATGACCTGGGCCGAAATCGGACGCTCAACCGACTGAGCCACCCAGGTGCCCCGGGTAATGTCTTTCTAAGAGAGGAGAAGTGTTCTGTGTTTTCTTAGATTCTATAAGTCTGTTTGGCCTCTGCCGACCACAGGGCCACGCTTCTGGTCAGTGTTTACCTCTCTCCTGCAAGTCAGCTTGCCAGGGACTCTCCCTTCCGGTGCAGGTGGGCTATCTAAGGCTGAGCCCCCACCCACCTCCTCATGTCTCACACGTCAAGCCAACACTGCTCCAGCCCCAAGTCTTCCCAGGGCCAGGTACCAGCGACTGGAGACTATCCCACAGCCCAAAGCCTGTTGGGATTACTCAAACTAGCCAATCCTAAAGTCTTTACTCAGCCTTGCCTTGCCTCTCCCGCAGACACTCCAGTAAAGGCTCTGGCCTTTGCCTTTTCCTTGCTCCTGTCTTCTGCCTCCTGTTCCCACCCCGTGCTTCCCATGTGGCCCTGCGTGGCAGGGCACGCCCTTTGCTCAGGAAGTGTAAATAATAAATTCTTTCAATGGTATTGACCTCTCTGTGTCATCTTTCTTTCTTTCTTTCTTTTTTTAATTTTTAATGTTTTATTTACTTCTGAGACAGAGAGACAGCGTGAGCAGGGGAGGGTCAGAGAGAGAGGGAGACACAGAAGCAGGCTCCAGGCTCTGAGCTGTCAGCACAGAGCCCGACGCGGTGCTCAAACCCACGAACCGTGAGATCATGACCTGAGCTGAAGTTGGACGCTTAACCGACTGAGCCACCCAGGCGCCCCACTGTGTCATCTTTCAATCACTTCCATAAATTAAAATCCCTCGGGTACAAATGACACACTATGGGAGAAGGAGAAGGGAGGGCACAGGGACACAGAGAAGACGGCCATGTGAAGACAGAGGCATGAATTGGAGTGATCTAAGGGACACCAGGGACACTAGAAGCTGCAAGAGGCAAGGAAGGATTCTACAGGGGAAGAAGAACATGCTTTGGGGGAGCGGGTTCCCGCAGACACCGTGATTTTGGCCCTCTGGCCTCCGGAACTGTGAGAGAACAGCTTTCTGCTGTTGTAAGGCCCCCCCTCCGCCATTGTGGTGATTTGTGACAGCAGCGCCAGGAAGCTGGCGGAGCAGCTGACAATGATGACCAGTGATTGACTCTTCACTCTCAACACACGCTGCCCAACCACTGCGCTACTTAATCCTCCCAACAAGGCCTGTGGTAAGTACTGTTATCCCATTTCGCAGATGAGGAAAGTGTGGCTCAGCCAGGGCAAGAGCTGGGATGTGAGCCAGGCCATCTGGCCAAGCCCATAAAGCCTGCTCTTAACCACTGTGCCATCCTGTGAGCTAAGCCTTTAGAGCAGGTCAGAATTTGCCTCCACAAACCCATGTGTTCACATGGGGGGGCGCCAGTCCCCTCCCCTATCTCAGAGTCCCGAAGGCTGCCACCCACTCGCTGCATCTGCTGGGATGGCACCGTTCACTGTGGTCACTGCTCTGGCTGTTGCCACCCAGGGGCGGCCCCTGGGATCTGGCTCCTACCAGGGTCCCGTGGCTGCTCCTGGGAGTGTGGGCCTGGAGACCGGTGGGGCTCTGCTGCCCTGCCCACACGTGCCCCAGGAGCCCGTCCACCTTGAGGGACGCGGTGCACGTGGACCCTCCCTGCCAGTGAGACCGCCCTGAGGAGCGGGGAAGGGCCCGGGTGTCTGGCTCTTTGCCTGGCTGCTCCCCAGTTGCTCAGTCCTAGCTCTCCGCTCCCAGGGCGGCCTCTGAATATTGGCGCTCCGAGGTGGCGGGTGGTCCAGATCCTATATCTTCCAGAACCCCCACTTCCCGCATGTTCGACACACTGAGGAGACAGAGCACCCTGGGGCTCCATTAGCAGATGATCTGGGAATTCCACTTAGTCACTTAGTCATACACTGGATTTGTTTGGAAGAAATAGGTTAATATGCCCCATGGGGCGGAGACTTAGACCCCCAAGGAATTCTCAAGTGACAGAAAACAGTTGCTACTCTGCTTTCTAAGGAGGTGGATGCTGTTTGTGGAAGGTCTTTGTTTGGGAAGAATTGGGTTGGGGCCAGGGGCGTCCAGCCGGATTGTTCTGCGGGAGAGAGGGAGTGGGGAAGGAGTTTGAAGTTTCTCAGAAATGAACGCTGACTTAACAGGGCGCAGCAAGGCAGCTGCCCTGAGAGAGGAGGCAAGGTCAGGCCCCCTGGGGCAGAGCCAGGGGAGGCTCAGGAGAACAGAAATCCCCAGAAGGAACTTTTAAGTTATTTGCGTGGAGATCTCCAGGGTAAAGTCCTCAACCCCACAACACGAAAAATCACACTTGTTTGCCAGTGGTTTTGTGTGAGCGCCCGCAGCCGGGACACCGCAGGCCGGGACACCGCAGGCCCTGGTCGGGTGCATGCTCCTCTAGGCCAGCTCGCACCCGCTACTGCCCTTGGTGACAGGGTAGGGACAGTGGAGGGCCTGGGCACACGGTGGTGGTGGGACAATCCGTTAAGTGTTTGGAGAACGTTGGGTAAAATTCTCTTTTGCTTCCAGATTTTAAAGAGATAAATGTAGGGGCGCCTGGGTGGCTCAGTCGGTTAAGCATCCGACTTCGGCTCAGGTCATGATCTCACGGTTCCTGGGTTCGAGCCCAGTGTTGGGCTCTGTGCTGACAGCTAGCTCGGAGCCTGGAGGCTGTTTCGGATTCTGTATCTCCCTCTTTCTCTGACCCTCCCCTGCTCACATGCACTCTCTCTCTCTTTCAGAGATAAATAAAAACATTTTAAAAAATTAAAAATAAATAAATAAAGAGATAAAATGCAAAGAAAGAAGAAAAAAAAGACAGCAGTTATAAGTAAACTAAAAGAAAATATTTCATTTTGGGAAGGAGAGTATTTTTTAAACATAAAAGACAGTAAAGAAATCCCAAAGGGAAAAGACACAGGTCAAAACAACACTAAAAAACTGAAGAGTAAACCACAATCTGGGTAAAAATATTTGCTACAAATACCACCAAGGGTTAATATCTGTACTGTTGTTGGGGAGGAAAAAGTTTCCTCTGCTTGCCTAAGGTTCTTCTGGCTGGTCTAAGAATTAAATTGACACAAGACTGATGAACAGGAGAAAATCAAATTTAATCGCAGAAATCCCACATATGTGACAGATTAGAAAACAGGTAAAATGAGGTGTATACACCATCCTGAGCTAAGGAATGGGGTAGGGACCTGGGGCTTCAGAGAGGAGGTGGGCAATTTATAGGGTAATAATAAGGAGAGCAGATGTTTGGTATTAGATGTTTGCCCTGCCATACAGAGGGTCACTCAGATGAGATTTATCTCTGAAGAGAACTCATATTCTGGGAAAGGCCCCCAGTTTAGATCCCTCTAGTTTATTAATGAAGAGTCAAAAGTTTTTCTTGAGCCCGAATGGCCTCAATTGCTGTCTACTCAAAATAGTCCACATGCAAACGTGGCACCTTTGTGGGAGACTTGTTCAGAACCTTTTTACTGTATAGAGATTCCAAACAGACTGACAAGACACCATTAATACCCAATAACACAATATGCAAAAGACCAGAAAAGACCATTCGCCAAAGAAATCTAAAAAATTAATAAACATGGGAACATATTTGACTGAATTAGTAGTCAAAGAATTATAAGATAAAAAAGCAAGGTATATTTAGGTAGTGGGATTCTTTAAAACTTTTTTTTTAATGTTTTATTTGTTTCTGAGAGAGAGAGACAGCATGAGCAGAGGAGGGGCAGAGAGAGATGGAGACACAGAATCTGAAACAGGTTCCAGGCTCTGAGCTGCTAGCACAGAGCCTGACGCAGGCCTCGAACCCACAAACCATGAGATCATGACCTGAGCCGAAGTCGGACGCTCAACCGACTGAGCCACCCAGGCACCCCAGTGAGATTCTAAAGGACTTAATAACATTGCTTTCTTTTGGTGAACTGCATTTTCTAATTTTTCTATAATAACATCATGTATTACTTGCATTAAGAGAAGATCTGGAAAGCACATGATACTGTCAAATAACAAAAGACTAGCCAGTGTCAGAGACTTTTAGTCCTAGTGGATTGTGGGCAATTTTTTTTTTCAAGCTTTTGTGCATTTTTAACTTCTTCATTTGTCTTTTCAACAACAACTAAATAGCACTTTACGTAACGGAACAAATTTGCAAGTTAAAATAAATTCCTTCTTCCTAACCTCCCAGAAGTCTGGGCCACGTATGCGAAGAGGATTCCTGGGAACACCCAAACACCCACTCCGGAGCAGGAAGGCCAGTTGAACTGAGAGACTATCCCTCCCACCTCCATCTCCCAAACAAAGGGGTTCTTTAGCCCTTCCCAAACCCCATGTACACCCCCTCAAGCTGCCCTGACCCCCATCGCCAGGGTCCACCCTGATGCTTCCCCACCCTCAGGTTTGGCCTGCCAGGGTGGAGGGGAGGGCCATCCAGGCCCCTCAGAGGCTGGGCTCGGTGGCCATGCAGTGTCCTGAGGGGCCCCTGGTGCAGACTGGGTTTGAGAGATCAGAATCAAACTGTGATCTCTGCCCACAAGTCCCACCATCCACCCTCATATTACTCCTGGGTGTCTGTTCTGGGCTGGATTATAGCTTCGCAACATTCACATGTTGAAGTCCTAACCCCCAGAGCCTCCGAATATGACTGCATGTGGAGATAAGGCCTTTGAAGGGGTAATTAAGTTAGGATGTGGTCATTACTGTGGGCTTTCATCCGATATGATTGCTGTCCTTATAAGAAGAGGAAATTTGGGTGCACACACAGAAGGGACAATGGCATGTGAGCCTGAAGACCATCTATAAGCCAAGGGAAGGCTGGGAAGGGCCCTCAGCGCCCAGAGGAAATGGGTCCTGCTGATACCTTCATATCTGAACTTGTACCTCCAGAACTGTGAGCAAATACATTCCTGTTGTTCGAGACCCCCAGCCTGTGGAACTTTGTTCTGGCAGCCCCCCGCTGATTAATACAGAGTCCTGGAGCGCAGGATTGGGCTTTCTAATAGAATCGCAAAGAGGTTAAAGATAGATGTCTGCTTGCAAAAACTGTATTACCCAATTTGAGAGACAAGTCACCTAGCTAATGTCACAACACAGCCCGGTGGGCCAAGCGCACATTCCCACGAGAGTGCAGGTTCCCAGAATCTAGGATGTTGGCAAGACTTACAGAAGCCAGACCCTGGGGTGTGGTGGGGGGGGGGGGGCATAGGGCTG
>NW_027527429.1:7901431-7960801 GCF_008692635.1 Crocuta crocuta
GCATAGGGCTTTGCCCCCAGGCTTCTCTGTTCTCTCCCAGCCCCAGCCATCTGCTAGGCATCTACAGGGGACAGGGCTGGTGGGGGGTTGGGGGAGCGGGGTGTGGAGGCGGCAGAGCCTTGAGCCACCCCTCTGCTCACAGCTGCCACTCTGCGTGGGACCAGCTTTGCTCCATCCCTAGGGCATCGTCGGAGCTGTGTTGCCACATCTGACTCTTGTGGATGGTTGACCCATTTGGATGGGCTGCGCCTGCTGTCTGTTCTTACCAGGGGCCCCTTCACACAAAGCGAGTTGGGAGAGGGGTTCTTCTACCTCAGAGCAGACTTCCCAGCAGTACTGCTGTAAGGGAGGATTATTCACTGCTCTCTCGCTCTAAACTTGTAGTTTTGGGCCTCCTTAGCTCAGGAAAGCATGATTTGGAGAAGCGATGAAAAGCTTTAGGTCCCTCCCCAGGAAAATGCACATGCATAGACCCCATGTGCTCCGCCTCTGAGATTTGAACTGTTTCTGGTTATTTGCATTCCAGGGGCCCACATATCCGTGAAACTTACCTGCCGTGTGGTTTCTAGGCAAACAGAGGTGCAGACAGGTGGAGGGAGGTTGGGCAGGGATCAGTCCAGAAGAAAGACACCAAGGCAGAAAGAAGTGGCCCCTGCGGGGAAGCTGTAAGAACACTCTGGCTGATCCTGGAAGGCTGTCCCTAGAGGGTGGAAGAGGTCTCATTTCCTCCTGGAAGCTGAGGGACTGTTGGAGGGTTCTGGACAGAAGGGAGGCATGGAGAAAGCTGGGTGCAGGGAGGAAGCCCTGGGGCACCTGGGTGGCTCGGTTGGTTAAGCCTCTGACTTTGGCTCAGGTCTCATCATCTCATGGTTTGTGAGTTCTAGCCCAGCGTCCGGCTCTGTGCTGACAGCTCAGAGCCTGCAGTCTGCTTCGGATACTGTGTCTCCTTCTTTCTCTGCCCCTCCTCTGCTCGCACTCTCATTCTCTCTCAAAAATGAATAAACATTAAAAATGAATAAATAAAAAAGCAAAGCCTTGTGAGAGCCTGCCTGCTGTATTCCCACCATACTCAAGCATCATTTTTGCATATGTTAACCCCAAAAGACTGGCTCTGTCTTCCAGGACAAAGCAAGAAGAGCAGGATCAGGAAGTTCTATCAGGTTTGGGGTGAATGGAACAGGAAATCCAGAGCTGCCCAAGACAGGAGTGTGTTCGTGGAGGGTGGTCAGTAAGGGGTTTAGGAAATAAGGATCTGGGAAGCCGCACTGTCAAGGGGAGAGAGTGATCTCCCCACTGTGTCTCCTGGAGGGGTCACACTCGCTCCTGCTCCATGTCCACACTCACCCGGCCTCCTTGGTGGTCCTTGGCCTTTTGTAGTCGGCTGAACTGTGCCCCCTAAGTCATGTCCACCTGTAACCTCACAATATGACTTTATTGGGAATAAGATGTAGTTCAATTAAGGATTTCCAGGGGCATCTGGCTCAGTTGGTTGAGTGTCCGACTTCGGCTTAGGTCATGAACTTGCAGTTTGTGAGTTCGAGCCTGAGTCAGAGCCTGCTTCGGATCCTGTGTCTCCCTCTCCCTCTGCTCCTCCCCCGCTCACACCCTGTCTTTCAAAAATAAATAAAGATTTAAAAAATTAAAAAATTTTTTTTTAATTAAAAAATTAAGGGTTTTCAGATGAGATCATTCTGGATTTAGGGTGGACCCTAAATCCAATGACTGGGGTCCTTAGAAGAGAGAGGGAAGGAGTGGGGGATGAGACACAGAGGGAGCCTAGTAAAGACGGAGGCAGAGGTGGAGTGAGTGCCGCGTCTTACAGGCCAGGGAACAGCCAGGGTGGCCAGCAACCACCGGGCATGCAGGGAATTTCCTCTCAAAGCTCCAGAAGGAACTAACCTTGCTGACATCTTGATTTCTGACTTCTGGTCTCCAGAAATGGGAGAGAATAAAGCCACCGAGTGTGTGCCGGTTTATGGCCACAGCCCTAGAAAGGAATACGGCGTCTTCTGGTGACCGTAGGTGATGGAAAAGGATCTCCAGCTTGAGTGAGTTTGGGGAATTGTGATAAACTATAGGCTCTGAGGAGCTGCTCGGAGCCCTTTGAGAGGCTGTGGAGCTTTATGAATTTCTGAGGGGGATGGGAATCTGTATGGAATACTCACTTCCCAGACACAATTAATCCAGGAACTCTTACATCTTAGCTCAGGCTGCCGTAACAGAACATCACAGACAGAGTGAGCTGTTCCGAAGGCTGTAAGTCCAAGATCAAGGTGTTGGCTGGGTTGGTTTCCGGTAAGTTTGCAGACAGCCTTCCTGCTGTGTCCTCAGATGGACTCTTCCCTGTGCGTATGGACAGAGACAGCAAGAACTCTGGTGTCTCTTCCTCTTCTTAAAAAATTGTTTTAATGTTCACTTATTTTTTTTAGAAAACATTTTTTTAAATGTTTTATTTATTTCTGAGAGAAAGAGACAGCGTGAGCAGGGGAGGGTCAGAGAGAGAGAGGGAGACACAGAATCCAAAACAGGCTCTAGGCTCGGAGCTGGCTGTCAGCACAGAGGCCGACATGGGGCTCGAACCCACGAACTGTGAGATCATGACCTGAGCCGAAGTCGGATGCTTAACTGACTGAGACACCCAGGTGCCCCAATGTTCACTTATTTTTGAGAGAGAGAAAGAGAGAGAGAGAGAGAGCGCAGGGGAGGGGCAGAGAGAGGGGGAAATACAGAATCTGAAGCAGGCTCCAGGCTCAGAGCTGTCAGCACAGAGCCCAACAGGGGGCTTGAACTCATGAATCGTGAGATCATGACCTGAAATGAAGTCAGACGCTTAACCAGCTGAGCCACCCAGGTGGCCCTGTCTCTTTCTTTTCTTATAAGGACACCAGTCCTATTGGATTAGGGCCTTAAGCTTATGAACTCATTTAACTTTAATTACTTTAAAAATTTATATATTTTTAAATCCTCAAAACAACCCTCTGAGGTTGGTCATATCATCATCCCATGTGCACATGAAGAAACCAGGGACACATAGAGGCTGAAGATCGTTCTCAAGGTCATACAGCTAGAAAATGGTGGCTCTGGGTCTGCATGTGGACAGTCTGGCTTCCGAGTCTGCATTGTTTTTCTTTTTAAGAGTCCTTTTTGTTTTTGGAGGGCGCCTGGGTGGCTCAGTTGGTTGAGCAACTGGCTTTGACTCAGGTCATGACCACATGGTTTGTGAGTTTGAGGCCCACATAGGGCTCGCTGCTGTCAGTGCAGACTCTACTTCAGGGCTTTAGATCGTCTGTCCCCCTCTCTTTCTGTCCCTCCACTACGCACACTCTCTCTTTAAAAAAAAAAAAAATTTTTTTTTAAATTAGGCTCCATGCCCAACATGGGGCTTGAACTCACAACCCTGAGATCAAGAGTGGCATGCTCCCCTGACTGAGCCAGCCAGATACCCCCAGAGTCTGTATTCTGGTTCTGATATGCTGCCTCCTTTCATGGGAGAATGACAAGTTTTTGGACCAGCATGCAGGACTGGAAATGTTGCTGTGGCCATTTTTCAGAAACTACAATCTGCTGAAATCCGTGCTCTGATTTAACAAAAAAAGAAAAGGATTTAAAAAACCTTCAGTCCAATAAACAAAACCCCCATCTATATATTCATCCAGCTGCACATTTAGGAGTGTGTGTGTGCGTGTGTGTGTGTATACGCGCGTGTGCCCGCTTTAATTACTTCCTTGAAGGCCCTATCTCTAAATGCAGTCACACTTGGGGGTTAGAGCTTCCATATACCAAGTTTGGGGGGGATACATTTCAGTCCATAACATCTAACTTCATGAGACTGATGTGCCACACACACAGCTGGAGGAAGGCACATGGAGTGACTTGAACTTGATCATAGGGGTAATGGGCGGGGGGCTGGGGGGGGACAGGAAGGAGCTATCATCCATCCTTGCTTGTGTAAAGATGTCCTTGGTAGTGTCAGGAGAGGAAAAAGAGCACGTAGTAGATCCTTTTTTTTTTTTTTTTAAAGGTCATGATATTTTGCAGCCCCTCCTGTCAAAAGACGGAGCCCCTTCCCTCTACCCCTGATCAGGGCTTGGCCGTGTGACTTGGTTTGGTTGAGGGGACAGTAGAAACATGACAAAGCAGAGGCATAAAACGTGTTTCTACCCTGGGGGCTTGGCTTCTCTTGCTCCTTTTGGAGCCCAGAGGCCAAGTGAAGAAAGCTGACCTGTTTGATAATGAGATTACGGTGGCCCGATGGCCCCCCATCACCCCAGCCAAACACCAGACACTGGAGTGGTGCCATCTGGGACCCAGACCACCCCACCCAGCTCCCAGCCCACCTGCACGCTGACGGCAGCCACATAGTGAACCCAGGGAAACCCCACAGAAGAACCACTCACTTAGGTCAGCCCCCAAATATAGTACTACTAGTAGTACTAATTGCATTAAACTACGTAGTTTTGAGGTGGTTTGTTACATGTTACTAAAGACCAATGAGAAGGGACTCATGATTGTCGCAGCTTTCTACAGGGTAGTCTTCTCTAGATGCCGCTGTCTGTACCCCGTCAGCCTTCTCAGAGTTACAGAGAAATGGTCCTTGCCGCCAGTCTTGCTAGGAAAAGTTTTTTAACCTCTTAAAAGTATCAGCATGATGACTATCAGGTGAAAATACCTTAAATTGATACCCCACAAAAATGAGATGTTAACTCTATTAGGTCAGTCCCTAAAATTAGCCACAAACTGGCTACAGGGGAATTGAGAACATGTTTTAAAGGGTTGACTATGTTAAACATGTAAAAACTGACCTATCTTGGGACGCCTGGGTGGCTCCATCGGTTAAGCATCCCACTTCGGCTCAGGTCATGATCTCGTGGTTCAAGTGTTCAAGCCCCATGTTGGGCTCTGTGCTGACAGCTCAGAGCCTGAAGCCTGTGTCAGATTCTGTCTTCTTGTCTCTGCCCCTCCTCCACTCATGCTCTCTCTCTCTCTCTCTCAAAAACAAATAAAAACATTAAAAAAACAACTCTGACCTATCTTGAATATTCTTGAATATTCCACTGGAAGGAGCTGGTGAAACACTTAGGTTTTACTTGCAAAGCAATTCCCTTTTGAAAAATGGCACCATCTTCTAAGCTGTAGCTACAGTCTTGGTGGTAGAGATGGTCCCAAGCAGGAGACTGGCAGGGAGAGCGATGGATGCAGGGAGGGAAGCTCCGGCGCCCTCCCAGCCTGATCTGGCTATCTGCTGTCCCCTAGTGCCGATTCTTTGGCATTGCAGGAGGGTGCCGCCCTTGATCCAGGATCCAGGTTCTAGGGCTGATCCACCTCAGGGTCAGGGTCTGAGCCCCAGTTGAGAAGGAGTCTTCCCATTCCCTCCCAAGGCTACACATTCACTGTCACTCCACAAGGTATCTAGTGACAGGAAAACAGGAATCATTAGCCACCACCACCCCTTCTGGGGAAATTTTATTTTGGGGTCCATTCACAACATATTAGATACACTGAAGGTCACTGGCATCCTAACCTAAATGGGAGTTCCATATAATCATATAAGAACTGACTTGCATTGTAGTTGAGTTTGGAGGCTTGTTTTTGGTGGTCAAATACATATAACACAAAATTTACTGGGGTGTCTGGCTGGCTCAGTCGGTAGAACATGTGATTCTTTTTTCTTTTTTAATGTTTATTTATTTATTGGGAGAGAAAGAGAGAGAGACAGAGATTGTGGAGGAGGGGCAGAGAGAGGAGAGAGAATCCCAAGCAGGCTCCACACTGCCAGTGCAGATCTCATGAACATGAGATCATGACCTGCGTCAGACACTTAACCTACTGAGCCCCAGGTGCCCCAAGAGAGAGACAATCTTAAGCAGTCTCCACGTTCAGTAAGGAGCCCAATGCAGGGTTCAATGCCATGACCTTGGGATCATGACTAGAGCAGAAATCAAGAGCTGGATGCTCAACCGACTGAGCCACCCAGGCACCCCAACTGATTTATTTTGATTTACTGATTTATTGATTTTTATGTTTTTTAATGTTTATTTTTGAGAGAGAGATGACAGCGCGAGCAGGGATGGGGCAGAGTGGGGGGAGACACAGAATCCGAAGCAGGCCCCAGGCTCTGAGCTGTCAACACAGAGCCTGACTCGGGGCTTGAGCCCACAAACCAGGAGATCATGACCTGAGCCGAAGTCCGATGCTTAACCGGTTGAGCCACCCAGATGCCAAGATTTTATTTTTAAGTAATCTCTACACCCAACATGGGTCTTGAACTTACAACTCCAAGGTCAAGAGTCCTGTGCTCTATGACTGAGCCAGCCAGGCACCTCTAGGCTACTGATTCTTTTAAACATACCTGTATAGTATAACTATTTTTCTAAATTATAAAAGGATGACATGGTTATTATAGGCAAGTTGAAAAGTTTAGATAATTAAAAAGGAGAATAATCATACTTCCTATTTCCACCACCTTGAGATAACTACGGTTAAAATATTTAGGTGTCTTTTTTACCCCCCAATCCTTTTTTTCTAGGAAAAGTTACCAGCCAACTTACCTCAACCAACATATACAATATATACAAGATATATATTTTATAAGATGTATTTTATTTACAAAATTGGGATCCCACTTTGCTTTCAGTTAAAAATTTTTTTAAATGTTTTATTTATTTCTGAGAGAGAGAGAGACAGCATGAGCAGGGGAGAGTCATAGAGAGAGGGAGATACAGAATCTGAAGTAGGCTCTGGGCTCCAAGCTGTCAGCACAGAGCCCAACACGGGGCTCGAACTCATAAACTGTGAGATCATGACCTGAGCTGCAGTCAGGTGCTTAACCGACTGAACCACCCAGGCACCCCACTTTCAGTTTTAAATTTTGCCTTTGTTTACTTACTAAATTGATACTTTTAGCTATTTCCTATATCCTTACATATAATTCAACAGCTGCATGCATTTAAATATAAACTTAAAGTTAACATAACCTAAATGTAACTTTAAGGGGCGCCTGGGTGGCTCAGTCAGTTAAGTGTCCGACTTCAGTTCCAGTCCTGATCTTGTGCTTTGTGAGTTCGAGTCCCATATCCAGGTCTGTGCTATGTGTGCAGAGCCTGCTTCAGATCCTCTGTCCCTCTCTCTGCTCACCCCCGTCTCAAAAATAAACATTTAAAAGTAATAAAAAATAAGTAAAATGCAACTTTAAATTTACTAGTTGCGGGGCACCTGGGTGCCTCAGTGGGTTAAGCAGCCGACTTCTGCTCAGGTCATGATCTCATGGTTTGTGAGTTCAAGCCCCGTGTCGGGCTCTGTGCTGACGGCTCAGAGCCTGGAGCCTGCTTCAAATTCTGTGTCTCCCTCTCTATCTGCCCCTCCCCAGCTTGTGCTCTGTCTCTCTCTTCCTCAAAATAAATAAACATTAACAAAATTTTTTTTAAACTTACTAGCTACATTCCCATCATATAGACGGGAATAAATAAAGCATCATGCTTTATTTAGCCAGATGTATCTCTTAGAATAATTTTATTCAGTTGTCACTTAGTGTAGCTGCAGTAATGTGTTCTAACATCTCAGTGGTGCATAACCATGCCTGTCACACATTTCCTTCACAGTTTGTTTGTGGCGTGGCTCCTTTTGGCTGTGGGTCGGCGGTGGCTGTGATTCTTCTTCCTTCTAGAATACAAGTGAAGGAACAACCCTCACCAGGGACATGCCAGTCTTTTGGCAGAGGACAGGAGCTGGTGACAGGTGAAAATGAGCGATGGCTCTTAAAGTCTCGGCCACAGGTCATGTCACATACACCCCATCAGGAGTTCAAGGCCAAAGTCAGTGGGGCTGAGCCACACAGGCACCCCTCATGTTTCTTTTTTTTTTTTTTAATATTTTTTATTTATTTCGAGAGAGAGAGAGAGAGACAGCGTGAGCAGGGGAGGGTCAGAGAGAGAGGGAGACACAGACTCTGAAACAGGCTCCAGGCTCTGAGCTGGCAGTCAGCACAGAGCCCGACGTGGGGCTCGAACCCACGAACCGCGAGATCATGACCTGAGCGAAAGTCGGACGCTTAACCGACTAAGCCACCCAGGCGCCCCACCCCTCATGTTTCTAAAAGTCAAATAATTCAGGGGGTGGGGCTGTGTGGCTCAGTGGGTAGAACATGGAACTCTTGATCTCAGGCCCCACGTGAGTTTCAGCCCCACATTGGGCATCGAGATTATTTAAAAAAATTTTTTTTTCTTAAAAGTCAAATAATTCATTAAGGCTTAGAAAAAACAAAACCTCCCAAACAGCAGCTTCCGCCAAATTTCCACACTGCAACCAACTGAAAAAGGATTGATTTGTCCCCATACTCTGTGCCAAGAACTATACTAAATAATTTAC
Organism: Crocuta crocuta; assembly: GCF_008692635.1. Lineage (NCBI taxonomy): Eukaryota > Metazoa > Chordata > Mammalia > Carnivora > Hyaenidae > Crocuta > Crocuta crocuta. The sequence goes on from NW_027527429.1 coordinate 7,909,796, forward strand.
CCAAGTTATTTCAGCTTAATCCTCACAACGACCACAGGAGATAAATATTACATTTATCTCGCTGATGGAGACAAATTTAGGCTGAAGGAGCAATTTCTTGGTCTTAGAGGCCGCTTGCCAGCAGGGGGCAGATCTGCGACTGGAACCCAGGTTAACAGACGCCAGAAACTGAGGGGCGGACCGTGTGCATCAGCGGCTCTCACAGTCCAGTCCTCACGGACAGCAGCCGCCTCGCCAGGGACCTTGTTAGAAACGTACGTTCTCAAGCCCGCCTCGGCTCTGCTGGCTCAGAAATTCTGGGGTCGCAGTCAGTGAAGAGGTGACTCTGACGGCCACCGCAGACTGACACCTGGCTCCACTAGCCAGAGTAGTCCCCTCCTGGTGTCTGGCTGGTCACCTTGCCCTGCTGGGTTGGGGAACGCCCATGGAGATGTTCTCAGACCGTCCCTCCCGGCTTCCCTTCCTGTCCCTGCCCACAGACTCCCGTGCCACCAGCCCGCAGGACAGTTTGGCTCAAGGGCCTGAGTCTCTTGGTCACAGCGAGTGGGGGCCCCTGGTCTGCAGCTGGGGAGCTGAACACGTGTTGGAGAATCTAGGGTCAGAAGGAGGAGGAGGAACGTGAGTCAGAGGAGGGAAGGCCCCAAGTCAGAAGGGGGCTTCTGCACTGGAAGGGGGGGATTCTGGGATCTGAGGATGTAGAGAAAGGGTTCCAGGTCATGGGGAGGTGGGAGCACCCAGGGTCGGATGGGATTCCCCCCCTCCCCCCAAAGACTGTCCCTCCAAGGGAAGTTTCTGGGCAAGTCTGTTGTGTCCTAAGGCGAGCACCTTGGAAATACACTGGGCCCGGTGACCTCCCTGCACCTCGCAGCCTGAAGCCTGGTGTCGTCCCCTGCTCCTCTGCGCTCCCACATCTGTGGGCGCCTGGATGTCTGCTGAGGTCCCCTGTTGGGTGTGATCATGACCTGAGCTGAAGTCAGACTGAGCCACCCAGGCTGAGCCACCCAGGCGCCCCTCATGAGAGTCTATTAAAAACATTCCTTTGGAGCCAGACTTAATGAGCCCCTGGCCTTCCATGACGGTCCCCAGCAGCTGCTCCGCCCACGCCCACGTCCCCCACATCCACCTCCAGCCAGACTGCCCTGATCGCCCCAGGTCCAGGTGAGGGCGCTGCTCCTGTCTCGCCCCTTTGAGGGGGTGGGCGTGGCACCTGAGGCTTGGGGACAGGGATGCTTGCTCAGGCAGGGCTCTCCAGCCTTAACTTGGCCCAGAGTCGCCTGGCGTCTGGTCTGGAACCAGCAGGTGGGGTCTTTGTACTTTCCCTCTAGGAAATACATGGAAAAATATCAAGCCTGTGAGTGTCAGCAATACCCAAATCAAGTTCAGCATCTCCAGCATATGGAGCTCCATCTACCTGCTTAGTTTTGGCCCCCAGCCCCCACTCTGATGGGTTTCTCTCAGCCCTTCCTCTCCCACTCCGTGCACCCTGCTACAGCACCCCAGGCTGAGGGTCCTCGGGCAATAACCCGCCCGTGGCTGCAGGCCTCCCTTTGCCTGGCTATCGAATCCTTGAGGGTGGCCTGCTCTGGGCTCAGGCTTCTGCGTGATGCTGCCCTAGGCCCATCATCCTGGGGGCACCAGGCCAATGACATTCCTCTCTCTCTTTCTCTCTCTTTTTTAAGTAGGCTTCACACCCAGAGGGTGGAGCCCAACACGGAGCTTGAACTCACAACCCTGGAATCAAGAGCTGAGATCAAGAATTGAATACTTAACAGGGGGGAGGGGGGATGGGCATGGAGGAGGACACTTGTGGGGATGAGCACTGAGTGTTATGTGGAAACTAATTTGACANTCCCTCTTACCCTTTAACTGGGGGAGGGGGAACTCACCCCTCTTCTAGCTATTACCGCGCCCCTTTTTCCTTTTACTTGCTCAGCAAACCCTCTGAGTTCTCCCAAGAAGGACCTTTAGGGGAAAAGGGGCCCTGCCCAAGCGGGGTTCTGGGGGTGGGGTGGAAAGGCCGAGGTGACGGGCAGTTTGAAGGCTGAATCAACGGGACCTGGTGGATGGATGGTGAGAACAGGGTAAAGTCGAAGCCCAGTGTAGCCCGATAACAGGCCCGCTCACCGGAGCTGGAGACGTGACGAAGCTGTTGATGTGGACAGTGGTAAGGTGGCCAGCCTGTGCGCATGTCCAGGAGGCCGTTTGGAAATGCAGGGCTGGAGAGAAGGCAGGGCCGGGTAGGGAGAGCAGAGCCTGGAGCTGTTCACGGAGGATCCGGGAAGCCCTGGTGAGGGCCACTCCCAGGGAGGGAGAGCGTGAGTGTACAGACGGCCGGCCGGGGGTCAGGTCGCAGCTTGGAGACCGGGGTCTGAGGTGGAAGAGGGCTGGGAAATGTTATGAATAGCTGTTGGGGACCAGCAGCCCAGTGGAACATTCGTTTGGAATGCCAGGCAGATTCGCCACCGGCAGCGGAGAGCCTGACGCGGGGCTCGAACTCACGAAACTTGAGATCATGACTTGAGCTGAAGTCAGACACTTCACCGACTGAGCCACCCAGGCATCCCTAACCTTAACTATGTCTTAAAGACCTTATCTCCAAATACAGTAGCACTAACTGGGGGTTAGGACTTCAACTTCATTATGAATTTTGCAGGAATGTAACTGGGAGTGTCTGCATATAGCTGGGGAGACAAAATATACAGGCTGAAGTAATTAATTGTTGAACTGTGTGCTATAGATGAACAAGAAGATAAGACAGGATGCACGAAGTGACTATACGTACATGGGGATGCTGAGTAAAATACAGTAAAATAGGGGTGCCTGGGTGGCTCAGTCGGTGAAGTGTCTGACTTCGGCTCAGGTCATGATCTCACAGTTCATGGGTTCGAGTCCCACGCTGGGCTCTGTGCTGACAGCTCAGAGCCTGGAGCCTGCTTCAGGATCTGTGTCTCCCTCTCTCTCTGCCCCTCCCCAGTTCATGCTCTCTCTCTCTTAAAAATAAACATTAAAAAAAATACAGTAAAAAAATTTTTTTTAATACCTAGCCAGGTTTAAACTCAAAGAGAGAAACTCCCAGGCACCAGGAATGCAGAGGGACATAAAGCCAGTGAAGTGAGTAGGAGGAGAAGTAGAAACGGCTCATGGAGATTGGGAGACAGATGTTGGCCTTCAAAGCCAAGGGCAGGGGTTCGGAAGTTACACAGAAAGCCTGGAAACCATCATAACCAACGAATCTCAGGGGCTTGAGCGGCGAAAGCAAAGCTGTAGGTTGGCTTCCACGACTCAGGAATGAGGGACTCCCGTGGAAAGTAACCCCATGAAGTGGAGGTCACAAAGGGTCAAAGTCAAGGAAAGCAGAACAGGGTAAAAATGGCCCTTATCAGTCGCCTGTCCCTCTTTTAACCAATTTCCTTGAAAGTTCCACTCAGCAACTTCTACTAGGTGGCATCTGCTCTTTGGGAAGCTTGGTCTTTTAGGCAGACACCTGTTGTGTGAACGGTCGTTTGGGGGAGAAGACAGTAAGGTCCGTCGGTGAAGAAAGGAGGGGAAGAGACTGGACGTCAGGCGGGCAGTCTATCAGGCCCCCACCAAAATCTCCTCTGCCCGCATGGCCCCGCCTCTACCTATCAGTCAGGGTGATTGTGTGCTTAAATTTTAAGACAATACATGTACATAGTGAAAAAAAAATCTAGCAGTCTGTCTGATATCCTAGCTTAAAAAATGTCTTAAAAGGCCTGGGTGGCTCAGTCGGTTGAGCATCTGACTTCGGCTCAGGTCATGATGTCAAAGTTCGTGTGTTTAAGCCCCACATCTGGCTCTGTGCTGACAGCTCAGAGCCTCCTTCGGATCCCCTGTCTTCTCTCTCTGCCCTGTTTGCTTGTTCTTTCTCTCTCTCAAAAACAAATAAACTTTTTAAAAAATATTTTTATTTATTTCTAGGAGAGAGAGAGAGAGACAGTGTGAGCAGGGGAGGGTCAGAGAGAGGGAGATACAGACTCTGAAACANTTTTAAAAAAATGTCTCCTTCTCACCCCTACTCCTCACTCTCTCAGCCCAGAAATGATCTGGATTTTCAGCGTGTGGACCAGACCATATCATTTCCCTACTGAAAAGCCCCCTGCGGGTCTCAGACTGCCCTCAGGCCCCGCCCTCCCTCTGCTCACGTCACCCTCCTCCTGGCTCACAGAGGCTGGTTCTCTGGCTTCCCGTCAGTCCCTGGAGATGCTGTCCTGAGGCCTCTCTCCTTGCTGTTCTCTCTGCCGGGAACACCCTTCAGGGCTCAGTCCATTTCTACTTGGTTCACAGATAGGACTTTCTCTTTAGGCTCAACCCTGTAACCCTGTGCAAGTATCCACGTCCCCCTCCCTCCAGGCCTGGAGCTGGCCTCCTGGGCAGCTAGACTGGCTCTACTGAGGATCACCCTGGCTGACAGGTCAGCCCAGGGCACTGTGGGAAGGCAGGGGTTGGGGAGGGGGCCTGATCTGCATGTGAATGAGTTTAGGAGCGGAGGAATCATTCAGTCACTCAATATGTATCAGGCTTCGCCTCCCATGACCTGGTGTGGAGAAGGCACAAGAGAATGAGATGATGCGGCACATTCTTCTGGAACTTCCAGACTCGAGTGAGGACAGAGACAACAAGCATGAAAACAAACAAAATCCTTCCAGACTGGGGTAAGTCTATAAAGGGCCTACACGGGGGATACAGAAGATAGTTTTAGGGATGGGGGGGGCATGTCAGAATGTGTGGTCAGGAAAGCCATCTCAGAGCCCCCAAGGATGAGAAGGTGCCAAGCAAGGAACCAGGACAAAGGAGTTTCGCAGCACATGCAAAGGTCCTGAGGTGGCAGGGAGCGGGCTGGCAGAGCAAAGGGAAGGAGAAGGGGAGCAGAAGTGGGCAAGGCTGGGCTTCAGGCTGCGCTAAACTTGGGTTTATTGCAAGATCCTTGGAGGATTTTCATCAGGCAGTGCTGTGACCTGCTCTGATTCATGTGGGAGCTGGCTGTGGGACCTGGGTTCTGTGAGACCGTTGAGTGGTTTGTGTCATTTTCTGCTTGCAGCACTATCTTGGGAGAGCTTTGTGGGAGTTACATTTCCTCGCCAATTTGGTTAAACCAACAGCAAGATGCAATTTACGGGTGCAGAGTCACAGGACATGTTTTAGCAAATCCCCTACTTGTTTCCCTGTGACCTTGGCATTGTCTCCCCCAGGACGGACGCTCATGCCCCCTGAAATGTGGACACTCTGTCTTTGATGTCCCACAACACAGCACGTCTCAGGCCTACCTTCCTCTCAAGGTAGATGTACCAGCCATAGCTCTCCAGAACACAAAACCAATAGGTGATATATATACTTTTTCGTTCTCTCTTTGAAAGGAATTGGCGGATGTGAACTGAAGGGCTGGCAAGTCTGAAATCTGTAAGGCAGGCTGGCAGGCTGAAAACCCAGGTAGGAGCTGATGCTGCCACCGTGAGGCGGAATTTCTTCTCAGGGAAGCCTCAGATTTGCAGTTGCTGCCTTCAACTGATTGGACGAGGCCCACCCCCCATTGTGGAGAGTAATAAAGTCAACTCCCTGTAGATGTTAACCACATGTACAAAATACCTTTACAGCAACATTTAGATTAGCATTTGAATAAGTAACTAGGTCCTGTAGCCTCGCCCATTTGACACACGAAACTAAGCATCACCGTAAAATATATGAAAAGTGAAATCCAAGTTCTTATTCTAGGACTGGCTCATGAAATCTCTGAGCCAATCAGAACTCTTTAGTTCTGTTGCTTTGGGTAGCCCTGTGTGTGAGTGCTGAAAGGATTAGCACCCACCGGCTGTCTTCTGGTTGAAGACGATGGCATTTGACCGAGGCTGAGCAGGCTTAAATCGGGGAAAGCATAAAGTTCCAGGCACCCATTCCCCAATCGGGGCCTGGAGGCTGCTGTGCGAAGCCGAGTCAAGCCCAAAAACCTTCCATCCCCTGTTTGACAGGCCGTCGGTGCTCAGTGACAGTTGGTGAGGTTTACAGCCAGCGTGACCTGTGCGGGCGGCGCCTTACCACGCAGGCCCCTCTGCCTTGGAGGCCTCCAGGGACGCTCCCGTTTCTTTAATTTCAAGTCTTAGCCGTGCAGTCTTCTTTTCCCTCAGTCAGATACCTCTGGTTCACCACGGGAGGGTCTGACCCCTCCTGCAGAGTCTGCCAGAGGGAGTTCCACACAGCCCTTCACAGCCTCCGGCTCCTCTGTCTTCGTGGTTCGTGTGGTCAGATGACGCCCAGCCACAGAGACAAGCAAAATAAGCCAAAGGGGAAATGAACATGTCCCACGCAGCCTGACTCTGGGGTAAAGGGCAGTGACAGTGACAGGCTGGGCTGTTTGACTATCCCCCCACCCCCCAAAGCACGTGTGCATGCAAATCATGCCAGGCTGATGCCAGGCATGCCGGGGAGATAGAGGTCAGCTCTGTGACTGTTCTGGACTTCGGTTCAAGCCTTCACCCTGGACAGGCTGCCAGTGGGCACCATCCTTCCACTGGGTTCTCGGGGGATGGGTGCAGAATCAGCCTCATGCCGGGGCACCCTGACCTCTAGCCTGAAGACCGTGATTGCTTTAGTTTGGTTCCCTCAGAAGCAAACCTTGAGACAAGAACCGGGTGAAGTCAGGGCGACTGGGTGGCTCAGTCTGTTGAGTTTCTGACTTTGGCTCAGGTCATGATCTCATAGTTTGTGAGTTCGAGCCCCGCATCAGGCTCTGTGCTGACAGCTCGGAGCCTGGAGCCTGCTCGGATTTGTGGTCTCTTTCTCTCTCTGGCCCTCTCCCACTTGTGCTCTCTCTGTCTCTCAAAAATAAACAAGTGTTAAAAAAAAAAAAAAAGAACTGGGTGAAGTCGTGTACTTGAGATGTGGTCCCAGAAAGCATGGGGTGCAGAAATTAGACCAAGAAGGAAGGAGAGAAAAGAAAGTGCTTATTTTTTTAATGTAGAGAGAGATAGACAGACCGACAGAGGCAGAGAGTGAGCTGGGGAGGGGCAGAGAGAGAGGGAGACACAGAATCTGAAGCAGCTCCAGGCTCTGCGCTGTCAGCACAGAGCCCGACGCGGGGCTCGAACCCATAAGACATGAGATCATGATCTGAGCCGAAGTTGGACGCTCAACCAACTGAGCCACCTAGGTGCCCCAAAAAGAGAGTGCATATTAACAGGCATGTTGTGGCCATGGGAACTGGGTTCAGTCATACAGGGGATCCTCTGAGAGACTGTGTGGAACACTCCTCAGAGCTGTCTCACCAATGAGGAAGGAAGCTATCAGCATTTTTTTTAAAGCAGGCTCCATGCCCAACGTGGGGCTCAAACTCACGACCCTGAGATCAAGAGTTGCATGCTCTATCAACTGAGGCAGCCAGGCACTCCTTCATTAGCAGCGTTTTAAACAGTTTTATTAACATGTAATTCATATACATACAATTGATCCATTAAAAGTAGACAATTCAGTAATTTTTAGTTTACTCACAAATACACGCTAGCCATTCTGATAGTCAAATTTAGAACATTTTTATAACCTTAAGAAGAAATCCCATGCCCTTTAGCCATCTCCCCAATCCCCCACTTCGGTCGAGGCAACCACTAACCTACTTTCTGTCTTTATAGACTTGCCTTCTGGAAATTTTGTATGAAAGGAATCATAAAACATGTGGATTCTCATGACTGATTTCTTTCACTCTCTGAGGCTCATTCAAGCTAAAGGATATATCACTACTTCATTCCCTTTTATGGCCAAATGATATTCCATTGTATGAATATATCACAATTTACTTTTCCACGTGTCCATTGATGAACTTTTGGGTTGTTTCCACCTTTTGACTATCCTGACTATATCCTGCTGTAAACATTCATGTACAAGTTTTTCTGTGGACATAAGTTTTCATTTCTCTTGGGTCTATACTTAGGGGTGGAATTGCTGGATTACATGGTAACTCTCTACTTAATCATTTGAGGAACCATCAAACTGCTTTCCAAAGTGGGTGCGCCATTTTCCATTCCTACAGGATTGTATGAGAAAATTAATTACCTATTACCGCATAACAAATCACTCCACAACTTAGCAGGTTAAAACAATAAACATTTGGGGGCGCCTGGGTGGCTTAGTCGGTTAAGCGTCCAACTCTTGCTTAGGTCATGATCTCGCGGTTCGTGGGTTCGAGCCCCGCATCAGGCTCTGTGCTGACTGCCAGCTCAGAGCCTGGAGCCTGTTTCAGAGTCTGTATCTCCCTCTCTCTGACCCTCCCCTGCTCACGCTGTCTTTCTCTCTCTCTCCTAGAAATAAATAAAACATTAAAAAAAAAACAATAAACATTTGGTGGTGCCTGGGTGCCTCAGTCGGTTAAACATCCGACTTGAGCTCAGGTCATGATCTCACGATTTGTGAGTTTGAGCCCCACATCGGGCTCTGTGCTGTCAGCTCAGAGCCTGGAGCCTGCTGAAGATTCTGCGTCTCCCTCTCTCTCTCTGCCCCTCCCCCTTTCATGCTGTCTCTCTCTCTCTCAAAAATAAACATTAAAAACATAAAAAAAACAATAAACGTTTGTTATATCACACAGTTTTTGAGGGTCAGGAATCCAGGAGCAGCTCATCTAGGAGGTTCTACCTCAGGGTTCTGCTTAGGGTCTCTCATGAGGCTGGAATCATCTGAGGGTTTGACTGTGTTGGAGAAGCCACTTCCAACATGGCGGCATGGCTATCTCACTTGCCTGAGGAGGGAGTGTTGGATGTTGACAGGAGCCCTTATGGAGCTTTGCCCTGTGCACCTTCCCCCGGGTTGCTTGAGCACCCTCATCACATGGCAGCTGGCTTCCACCAAGAACAAGCGATCCAAAGGGGAAAAGGCAGGAGCTGCAGTTCTTTTACGATCTAGCCTTGGATGTCATACACCGTCATTTCTGTAACATCCTATCGCACAGTTCAGCCATTTTCAGTGTGGGAAGGAACTACACATGGTGTGAGTCCCAGAAAACCGGGATCATTGGAGGCCACATCTTGGAAGCTGCCTATCGTGTGAGACATTTCCCCGCCCACTCCCATCCCTCAGTAGGAGGGTGGCTCCTGGGTGTTATGTCCCTGGACTTTTTGGCCTCAACCAGAACATGTTATAGACATTATCACACTGAAGGCCAGCCCCCTTTGGCCTAACTCTGATTTCAGCTCTGGCCAGGGAGGAAGTGTCCCAACTCAAGTGCATGCCTTGCCCCTCCACCTTCCGCCCCAGGACCTACTCTGACGCACAAGAGCACTCTGGATTCTCGTACAAACACAGCGAAATTGCAGGGATGCTAAGAGCCCTAGGAGGAAGCCAATTAACAATCAATTATCTGGGCCTTCAGGCAGATGGGTTTAGGGAGGCGGACAAGCAGCAACTAAGGCAAAGAAAAGAATCTACTTTCAGGACTTAAGACAAAGAAAATTGAGTTTGTCTCCAATTTTTCATTATTACAGAAAGGCTGTGCCTAGTGTCCTCTTACTCGCTCATCTCAGTATCTGAGCTACTATTCTTTTTTTTTTTTGCTTTTCATATCAAATTTTTTAATTAGAAAATTTTAATGTTAATTTATTTTTGAAAGAGGGCAAGACAGAGCGTGAATAGGGGGAGGAGCAGAGAGAGAAGGAGACACAGAATCTGAAGCAGGCTCCAGACTCAGCTGTGAGCACAGAGCCTGATGTGGGGCTCAAATTCACAAACTGTGATCAGAGCTGAAGTTGGACGCTTAACCAACTGAGCTACCCAGGTGCCCCTCAATTTTTTTTAACTTTANTTTTGTTTTTTAAAAATGTTTATTTATTTCTGAGAGAGAGACAGACAGCATGAGCAGGGGAGGGTCGGAGAGAGAGGGAGACACAGAATCTGAAACAGGCTCCAGGCTCTGAGCTAGCTGTCAGCACAGAGCCCGACGCGGGGCTCGAACCCACAAACTGTGAGATCATGACCTGAGCTGAAGATGGACGCTCAACCGACTGAGCCACCCAGGTGCCCCTCAATTTTTTTTAAACTTTATTTTAGGAGAGGGAGAGAGTGCATGATTGGGGGAAGGGCAGAAAGAGAGGATGAGAGAGAATTCCAAGCAGGTTCTGCACTGACAGTGCAGTGGGGCTTGTTGCAGGGCTCAAACTCACAAACTGTGAGATCATGACCTGAGCCCAAGTCAAGAGTCACATGGTTAATGGACTGAGCCAATCAGGCATCCCCACATCAAATTTAATTGGTACAGACCAACATGGTCAATCAGATATTTCTTTAAAAAAATTTTTTTTATTTGCGAGAGAGAGAGAGCGAGCGAGCATGTGCGTGCCCAAGCAGGGGAGAGGCGGGGGGAGGTTAGAGAGAGAGAGAGAGAGACTTCATCAGGCTCCACACTCAGCACGGACCACAACGCGGCTTCGATCCCATGACCCTGGGGATCATGACCTGAACTGAAATCAAGAGTTGGATGCTCATCCGACTGAGCCACCCAGGCGCCCCAGTCAGATAATTCTTAATATGAACAAATGGGNTTCCACAGCTGTGCCTGAGGGGCTGACTCGATGAGCTTCCGGCCCAGCCTGCCGTTGGGTTGGGGGCCTGGCGAAAGCCACTGGAGGGTTCATACTACTGATAGTCACGCCAGCCATTTGCCGATTTATCTGCGAGAGAGTCTGCTGGGGCTGTCGAGCTTGCAGGAGGCTCAGCTCACTCTGGGATGCACCCACCCTTCCTTCCCTTCCTCCTTGGGGGCCAAGCACATGTGGAGGAAGTGACGTCACACCAGCCTGTGTGTTTCCCACAGACCCTCTGGGCATGGGTGTGCCCCCCATCGGGCTTGCCCTCGTCCCGTCACTTTTCCTAGAAGATGAGGAGCTGCAGGTTAGGCACAGGCGTCCCCATCGATGGAAGGCCTTGAAAAACAGTCGGTACTTGTGAGGTAAATGGCTTATCTGTGGGTCCCATCGACACCCCAGGAGAACTGTGCTCCTGAACGGTTCCTGAACCACACAGAGAGAAGATGGGGGTCTTTGGGGCGTTGTTTCTTTCCCACCTCTTCCGACTTTGAGCTTGCTGATGAACAGATCAAGAACCCCAGATATTAATAGAGACAGGGGTGCAGCTGCAGGTATACAGGACGTCCGCGGAGCTGGGGGTGTAGACAGTTGGAGGTAAGAGATTAGAAGTCTTTGGTCCAAAGGTGTCCAGATCATCATTCAGGGCTGGCACCGTGGTTGCGTTCCCATTGGTCACTGGTGCCTCAGCAGGGGCATCAAGTCCCAAAAAATCAACAGTGGGCTCTGCAGCTCTTTTAGAGCGGATACTTTAATTTTTAATTTTTATATGTTCACTTATTTTTGAGAGACAGACAGAGAGACAGAGTGTGAGCTGGTGAGGGGCAGAGGCAGAGAGGGACACAGAACCTGAAGCTGACTTCAGGCTCTGAGCTGTCAGCACAGAACCCTACACGGGGCTCAAACCCACAAACCATAAGACTGTGACCTAAGCCGAAATCGGAAGCTTAGCCAACTGAGCCACCCAGGCGCCCGAGGGCTGGTACTTTTTTTTAAAGCTCTAACTGCCGATCTTCTATCTGCTGCAACTTGTCAATTGTAAGAGGTTTTGCAGGCCTTTCTCTTTGTCTCTTCCTTGTCCCCCCCTTTTCTTTATTTGTAATAACTATTGCGTTTTTATCATAGCACTTCTTCTTTTCATATTTATCTCTGACAAAAAGAATTCCACTGCTTGACATACCTGTGATCTTCGAAAGGTCTCTGGAAGATTGGCTTTATAGACTAGTCTAGCTTTAGCATTTCCCATATCTTGCATGCACTGTATCTGTTCTGATGTCCACTGGTCCGGGTTGACTGACTTGACCCTGGATATACGAACCCCAAGATTTCTATGGACTCCAGCACACCTGATGCAAATAAACACCCCAATCCTCCAGGAAGCCCGACGAGGACCTTTGACCTTGCAGTTCACGGAGTCTATGTTGTCTCTTCCCCCAGCACCTTGGACAGGATGAACTGGTGCTGCTCGTTCAGCTTGGGCCTCCTCGCGGCCAGAGCACGTCACCATCCCCCGGACAGGGACCCCGGGCAGTGGCTGCGGCGGTCATGGGCAGGAGCTCAGCGGGGTGAACACGCCGGAGCCTCCAGGACCGCAGGTGGACTCTGAGCTACTCTTCTTTTCCATACATTTTTAGAGGTGGGGTTGCAGGGCCAAAGGGCTACATCTCTACATTTTGGTACCTGCTGCCCAATTTGTCTCCAGCAACGCTGTCATTCTCGTCCCTGGTGAGGAAGCCTGTCCCCCTCTGAGAGGCTGCGTGCAGGGAGGAGCGTGTCCTGCCTGCCTCCCAGATAAAGGTGGGGAGAAGCAGGGACAACTTGGAAGCTTAGGCCTATGTGTCCCTATTCTGCAGACGAGGAAGCTGAGGTCGGGGGAGGGAAGGGACTCGTCCAAGGTCACACATCCCAGTCCTTGCTCTTGTTGCAGCCGCCCTCGTTCACCGCAGAATGACCTCTGCTCAGGGGAAGAGCCAGCCTGGAGCCAGGTGGGGGCTGGGGTCCTCCTGGGTCCCCTTCCTGAGGTAGAGGGGCCCGGCCTGACCCAACTGGTTCTGCCCTAATAAAGGCCTGCTCGTTGCAGCCCGCTCTTTCCATCTTTGTTTACAGTGCTTGCACACAAACACACTTGAGAAGTTCGTGGGAACATGAGTGGCCGGAAGGCAGGACACTAGCTTGAGGGCAGACAGGCCTGCCCCGGCCACCTACATGGGCATGGGGCTGCCTCCCTCCTGTAACTCCTCCGGCCTCTCTGTGCGGACTGCCCCCCGGCCCCCGCCTGGGGGATAGAGAAGCCTCTACATTGTTGTCTCTTGCTGCTCAGAAGAGAAATATTAAAAATCACTTCATTTTTGCTCAGAGAAGGTACCAAGCTTCCGAGACAGGCACCTACTTTCTTTTATTTGAAAAAGTTATCCAGTGCCAGCTAAGTGATTTCTGGGCCCTCTACATCCATTATTTCATTTAATCCTCTCATGACTTTAGGAGTCGGTCTGTTGTTATCTCCACATTATGGATGAGGAAACTGAGGCATAGAAAGTCTAAGCAACATGCACCTCCCTGCCCCCCACCTCAAGAGCTTAAGAAGAGTGATCATAAAACTGCATCCTTGGAAACTCACCTCACAGCCTCTGAGCTGCAACCACACGTTCTGACCCTTGGGAAGGCACCAAGCCCTAACTAGGAAACTCTTGAAGTTTCTCCAAAAGTTCCAGAGGCAAATGGGTACCGATGCTCCAGGGAAAGGCGCTCAGTGGCTGCCCACGGGCCGGGAACATGGAGCAAACAGACCAGCCCATGGAAGGTGCCACCTATGAGCAGTTCAGGGCCACTAAGAATCAGGCAGGGTGGTTCTTGAAGAAAACTCATAACCCAGTGAGGGACAGGCAACGTGGGCTTGAGGAGCGGAACCAGGTGAGGCATGCCCACAAAAATCCAGTCTCTTAGGGGGCGAAGAATGCATGTGGACTTTTTTTTTTTAAGCCCAGATTCTTGAAATTTGATTGTCTTTGGAAATGGGGNAAGGTTTTCATGCGGATAAACTTAGTTCCAAATCCCAGTTCTAGCACTTATTAGCTATGGGACTTTGGACAAGTTACTTAACGCCTCAGACTCGCTGCTTCCTTGTGTTTAATTAAGGCCCGTTTGTCATAACCTCCATCCTAAGGCAGCCGGCAAGAGTAGCTGACGTTTTCTACTTGAGAACAGGCTGTTTATAACTCTGCTGGGATTTTGGTTTTGGTTTTTGTTTTTGAGGTTTTTGAGTCCAAAAAGATCAGAAAAGTAGTTTAAACTTTCAGTTCTTGGATGTGGCTCCCCCAAAGCTGGTCTTTTTGAGTTTTAAAATCTGGAATCTCTTATCTTCGCTGTAGATATATGTTCTCCTGGGCATCTTTCTCCAAAAAGGTTTTGGGACAACCCCATCCCCACCCCCAAAGCCGGGCCTCACTGTGCCCACATGAGCCGCTGGCCCCTTTTACTGAGGTTGGTGCATTGGAAGGGCCCTTGACCCCCTGAGTGGCAGGGACACACATGCTTTGTCTCAGCTGCGTGGCTCTCGCGCTTGTCTGCCAGGGATGACTCACGCGGGGGAACCTGCCTTCTTCCACTCCAGAAGGCCCGAAGGCTCACCTGTCCCAAGCAGTGAGAACACCAGGTCGGATCCAACTTCACTTCATGGCATCCCAAGCCTCACCCAGGGCAGGAAGTCCAGGCAAGTGCCTTAAAGAAGAAAGGGTGTGGTCCCAGCCCCAGGGCCAGCATCCGGGAGGTGCAGGGCCACACCACCAGGCCTTCAGGCTACATGCCTGGGGCGGTGGGTCACAGGGCTGCAAAGCCTCCCTGGTCCTCCAGCTACTTGATAGTCATCAGGAAATTCTGCATAAATTAGCTCAAGTCAGTTTTGATATTTGCAAACCCAGATCCTTACCTTGGGCACAAGAGCCAGCTATGGTTTGCAGCAGGAATTTCGGCAGTGGCATCTCCTGGCCCTCTGTCTTCAAGTGCTCAGATTCCTGCCTTCTTTTCACTTCGGGTCTGCTGTGCCCATAATGGTGCCTAACCCCCCACCGCACGCTCCCAGTGTCCCCATGTTCCGTCCCTTTCCCCAAGCTTCATGGCCGCTGGTGGATACGCCTGGCATTTTTCACTTACCTCAAGACAGCCTTAGAAAGACTCATTCCATATGCACAAGCAACTGTCTTTTTTCCACTACCTGCGGGTTTTGTAATTTATTTTCTCCAATTTCTGGTTATTTCCTTTGGGATCCTGAGCCTCTGTTTACCAGCACTTCAAATATTTGCTGCTTTTGTATCTGTTGGCTGTGGCGGCCTTGGGAATGGCAATAACCATGACAAAATGTAAGACAGTCATCAGACCATCTGAAAGTCGTCTGCTTCCTATTATCAGATGTGCTAAGTGAGAAGAGCTTACTCCTCCCAGGTGGAATGAATGATATTCATGGGACACCGAAATGAAACCAGAAGGGACATGTTTAGTGGTAAAGGGACATTATGGCTTCAACTGACTCAGATTATGCCGGTGTAAAAAACTCAAAGGAAAAACAAAAACACTAAGGTAGACACACAGCAAACCGATGTGGACTAATGAGTCCCCAAGCCCTCTGACAGCAGTCACCGGCTGGAGGTCAGGAGCTTTGGTTCTGAGCTAACCGTGAGCATTCATAACGGAAGATCCCGGGAGGGGCCTCTCTGTGGTTTGTTAGCTGAGAAGGCTGTGTGGACCAGCAGGTACTGGGAGCACCAGTAACAACTAGCCCCACCCTGGGGTGGGATCAAGGACACGCGGACTCAGGACAAGAGAGACCCAGGCATTTTCTGGCGCTCTCCATGTGCGACCCGAGTCTGTCCTCCCTTTCTTTGGCCACGAGTGGACTGACTCTGCAGCCCAGACCCTGCCGGAGAGACTGGGATGGTTGAGGACCAGGCTGCGTGACCCTCAGACGGCAAGGAGCCAGACACTTAGTCCCAAGTGGCCTTCTCCGTGGGTGGGAGAGGCAGAGGCGATAACTTGAGGTCTCAGCCGCTGACCCCCGAGGTCCATCTGCTGGGCTGGGCCCCCTGCACTGTGGCCAGGTTCCCCACACGTCTGTCTTTTCCTTCTTCTCACTGGGGCATAGCTTCCCTGCCCCAGGCTGTGGGGGACCCTGCCCTTCTAAGCCCTGCTGAGCAAGCTCTTCTGTCCTCTAGCTTCCACCCCAGCCCTGACTCCTGGCAGCTTTCTAGTATCTTCCAGAGAATTCCAAGCATAGTTATGGTTACCATCTCTTGAGTGTGTCACCCCTGGGTGTTTTAAGCCACGTTATCTCACTTAGCATCTAGAGAAGCAAGTGCTGTTCTTGCTGTTTTGCAGACCAGGAAGCTGGGGTCTGGAGTGCACGGAGACTTGTCCAAGGCCACACAGCCAGTTTGTGGCAGGGCGAGCAAGGGTTCTCATGCAGGCCTCACTCTTCCTTGCCTTCCTTTGCCTTCTCCCTCCTTGGGAAGAGTGCTGGTTTCTGTGAGCAGATCCAGGCCTGGGGACTTGGGGAGGGCGGATGACCACACCCAGGCTGCGTGGCTCCCTGCCGTTCAATCCTAGCCCCTGCACTGGAGAACTCTCCACACACACTCTGAAGGGGCTCAGACCTTTCCTCCTCTCTCCCTTGGCCATGGCTTGGCCTGGGTCCAGCCCAGCAGAGCCAGGTGAGAGGTGTCCGACCTGGAGAAGTTCCTAGGTAAGCGTGGCCACTGTCCCCACTCTAAATGTTCACTATACCCAACGCTCCATGGTTGCTGAGCCTGATTACTGGTGGGTCCTGGGCTCGCCCCACTGCCTAGGCTTCAGAACAATTCCTCCCTCCCATCCAGTCCCTTGGTGTCCCCAAGCTCACCTCATCTTCCTTGTTTGGTCTCTGTAGGCAGTAAAGCAGGGGGAGGGGTGGAGGTGAATGGTGAATGTTCTAGAAGCTGCTCAGGTGGTGCTGGTGAAAACTTGGCTTGGGGCAGCCACCCTTCTGTGGCTCTGAGCAGGGTAAGGGCGGGCTATGGGCTACTATGTACTTCAGGCCCCGTGAGCCCTGCACAGGCTGCAGGACTTGGGAGGTCTCCCGGCTGCTGCCCATAGACCCAGAGGCACTCCCTCAGCACAAGTGCGATTGTGCAGAGTGGGGCCCTTGACACCCTGGTCTGGGCAAATGGCCGCCAGCCCAGCTCAGGAGACTGAGGTATACCTCACATAAAATTTAGGATGCGTTTACTCCAGGCCTCAGCCCTGCGGTATCCCCAGGGAACGTGGCCCTGGAGAGGCTGCCTCAGGAGGGGCCAGGGAGGCAGTGGCAGACCGTCAGTTCTGATGGGGCCATGCTGCCATGGCGGTCTTGAACTCAGGCCTGAGGCTGGGACACCCAGAGCCCTCAGAACAGTGCAGGGGTGGCCACTGGGCCTCCCCTTTTGGGGGGGGCGCTACCCCTTTATTTAGCCTGCCATGGTCTTTGATTGCAGTTAATGCTGTGAATGATGCTGCCAGCTGTAACGAATTCCTCTGGGCAGGAGCCATTCTGCCTCTGTAAGGTGGGAATAGGTCCTTCCCTTTCCTTTCCTGGGCTTTGAGCTTCTCCAAGGGGTCCACAGTAGGTTTCAGGATGCTCGGAGCATGTGCAAAGTGGTGCATGTGAGCATGCGTGTGTGAGTCCAGTGATGGGGGCAGGGGTCGACAATGCTCATCACATGCTAAGTGCTGCCTGTGACCCCATGGTGGGCTGTTTCCCAGGGATGCTGCCTACCCTTCACTGCTCCTCTGATACAATAGCAGCCCGGACCTTGAAGGTTCTGCATGGGGTCACGCATCTGGGGTTGAGTAGTTAATTCTCAGGGATACCCCAGAATCTTTTCCTCGGGGACATCTGCCCCTGCACTGGCCTACAACTTCCCTGTGCCTGAGGTTGTGTTTACATGTGGAGTTCCTGGGAAGGCAGGGCTTGTGGAGGCTCTGAGAGGGTCTGACTCCCAGTCCCCAAGGCCAGACAGTGACTCATGGGGGAAGGGGAGGCAGGGAAAGTCTGGGAGCAAGAAGGTCACACCTCCACTTGTGATTACATAGATGTTTTTGAGTGCTGGCTGCACGCCAGCCCTGTGCTAAATCTCCGCACTGATGTTTCAAGGCACGCATGGTTACACATTCCACGGGAAGGAGAATCAAGGCACAGAGAGGCTGACCTCTTCCCCATTCACCCTGCTCACAGCAGCCCTTCTGGGTCCTGGGTATTTAACCCCTCCCAGTACTTCTCAAAGTGTGATTCTGGGTCCTGGGGCTCCCTGGAGGGTGTTTGTCGAAAACGAAGGTTGCTGGACCTTGCCCAGACTAAATGAATCAGGCCCTGGGAAGAGGCCCAGGAGCCATCATTTGGGCCTGTAAGATCCATCTATCTAGAAAGCTCCTGATGAAATAACTTCCAGCTAAGGAGCTGTTTGGAAGAGGGGACAGAGCAGGGAAGGGGCTCCCTGCTTGGGGGAGCAGGAAGAGGCTCAGACTCTTCCCTACAGTTCCCTCCTTTCCCGGGGGAGGGGGGGAGGGCTGAGGTGGGGTGAGAGGGAAGGAGATACATTTGAATGGATGAGAGGGAGGGTATTTGGGGGAAAGGAACATAGTGAGAGGGGGACCAGGAAGGCAAGTGGGGCATGGAGGTCCAACACCAAGCTAGACTTTGGTCTGTTCTTTTTCCGGAAGAAAGTGGGGGAGGGGGAGAGGTGCTGGGAACGTTTTCCAGCAGAGGAGTGAAGTGTTGGGGACTCAGGAAGAAGCCTGGGCAGTGGGAGCACAGGCTGGAGGGAGGGAGGCCGGGGGCTCCCCCAGCAGGCAGCAGTCCTGAGATGCGCTCAGGGGCTGGGAACCCCAGGCAGGGGGGTGGGGACTGTCGCCCTGGGACTTGGGGCCCCCCTCCCCCCAGAGAGGGAGAGGAGACCCGTTGGGGCACGTGGACTTTCAGGTGCCTCTGAAATGTGCGGCAGGAGGAGGCGGGGGCCGGAGAGACCCCATAATAAGGAGCTGGGCTAAAAGTCAGCACTCTGGAGACCCGGGCAGGGCGTGAGACCCAGACCGCTGGCGCTTCATCTCTCCGAGGCTCGGTTTTCTCATTTTTAAAAGGGTTGTTGTAAGGGTTCCTTTAGGGTTCCGTGGGAGTTCCATAATGGTGCTCCTGGGAGAGTCACGCCAAACACAACCAGGCGTCGGTGTGGGGACCCGCAGATGAGGGTGTCTGGGTCCAGCGCTGCGGCGAGGCGGGTGGGGGGTGCACCGCCCCCTGGTGGCGGTCCCTTCCGGATCACCCCGACTACAGGCGGGGCTCCAGGGCGGGCCACTCGTGAGCCGGCCGCCGTCCCGCCGCCAGTCTGCTGGCTCCTGGCGCGCGTCTGCCCGTCGGTCTCCGCCGCCCGCCGTGCGCCTCGATGTCTCCAGCTGCTTACGGGATGGTAGGTGAACGCGATACCGTCGAGGCCGAGGGCGCGGCCGCCGGACGGGGCTGGGGCGCGGGACTGGCAAGCGCGCACAGAGGGTCTCCCCAGGGCGGCGGGGATCGGAGGGACCCGCCGAGGCGCCCCCCTTCTCGGAGGACTCGCAGCCTCCGGGTTACTTCTGTCTCTTTGCCGGCCCGGGCGGGCGGCGCGGCCCTTCCNCAGCGCCTCCCCGCGGCCCCCGGCCCAGCCCTGGAGGCGGGCAGGTGAACCGCCCGGGTGGGTGAAAATGCGCCCATCCCAGATTGCGCGGAGCCGGTGGGGGGCTGGCAGGCAGGCTGGGAGACTTCTGGGTGGAGGTTCTGGTGAGAAGGAAGATATTCTGGATTAAGCATTCCTGGGACAGAAAAGGACCTAGAAGGAAAGTTGAACGTGGCCGCGCAGGCACACGGGCGACGGGAATGCCCCAAGCGCCCGTTCAGAAGAGGAAATGGAGCTGAAGCAATGGGGAGAGGGTCCAGGCACGGAGCCTGAATATCCGAGGTGGCTCTGAGGAGAGGGGTGGCGGGGACGCTCAGAGGACAGTCGCCGGCGCCTGGCCTGTGCCACCACCCCAGCTGCCCAGCCACATCCTATTTCGGCCCCCGCCCCATCTCCCTTGGACTGTCCTTTTTATTTTCTTTTTAAGATTTTATGTTCAAGTAATCCCCACACTCGACGCGGGGCTCAAACTCACAGCCCTGCAGGCTCTACCTACTGAGCCAGCCAAGTGCCCCTGCCTTGCACCGATTTTCCCTTTTCCATGCGGGAAGTAAGGATAAGTGTTCCTATGCGTTGATACTGAGCACCTAGAAGGTACCAGGCACACTCCTTAGAACTTTATATGTGTTCCCTCTTTTAATCTTCACAGAAATTGTGAGGTAAGCTTTGTGGACACCCCCGTTTTACAGATGAGGAGACTGAGGCACAGTGAGGAGAGGTCTTGCAGAGGCTAGAGTGTAGCCGAGCTGGCATTTGACCCCAAGCCAGGGTGTTTAGCTCTGTGGTCTGGGTCCTTAACCACTATATCCTGTGGCCTGGCAGCCATAGGGACCCAACAGAGGCGAGGGGGCCCCTAAACTGGCGTGACTTTGTCAACGTTGTCAAATATTTCAACTTTTAGCAGTGCAGGTGATAGGAAACAGAAACAAGAACCAACTTTGGGGTTAGCATTCTAGTGTTTAGCCCTTTGCCCCCCTCACTTGATTCCCACAGTGACTCAGTCCTCCCTGAGAGATGGCTGATAACCAGGCCCTTCTGTGGGTCAAGCAGGCCCCGCGTTAATATCTGTTGTAGATTAAACTCCCTGGATCCTTGTAGTAAGGAAACAGAGAGGTTCCCCTACAAATGGTCATACAGCCCAGAACTGAAGGGGCTGGATTTGAATCCAAGTTGCTTCCAGAGCCCTTGTTCTTAAAATCCGTACTGATAAGATGCTGCATGCAGTGCCCATTTTACAGATGCCCAAACTGAGTCCTTCTCCCAAAGTCCAGGACTTGAAAGAGGACAGACCCAAGGGGAGACTGCTGACCGCAAAGCCCATGCTCCAGACGGTCCATTCTTTATTTAAAGCTTCGGTGGATTGTGAAATTTATAACTGAGTCCTGCTTTTTAAAACAAATTTTTATTTATTTTTATTTTAAACATTTTTATTTATTATTGAGAGACAAAGAGAGACAGAGCATAAGCATTGGAGGAGCAGAGAGAAGGAGAGACAAAGAATCTGAAGGAGGCTCCAGGCTCTGAGCTATAAGCAGCTCAGAGCGCCTGGGTGGCTCAGTTGGTTGGGCATCTGACTTCGACTCAGGTCATGATCTCACAGTCTGTGAGTTTGAGCCCCGCGTCAGGCTCTGTGCTGACAGCTCAGAGCCTGGAGCCTGCTTTGGATTCTGTGTCTCCCTCTCTCTCTGACCCTCCCCTGCTCACACTGTCTCTTATCTCTCTCAAAAATAAATAAAACATTAAAAAATTAAAAAATATTTAACATTTATTCATTTTTGAGAGACAGAGTGTGAGTGGGGGAGGGGCCAAGAGAGAGGGAGACACAGAATCCGAAGCAGGCTCCAGGCTCTGAGCTGTCAGCACAGAGCCCCATGCGGGGCTCGAACCCACAGAGATCCTGACCTCAGCTGAAGTCGGACACTTAAGCAGCTGAGCCACCCAGGCGCCCCGACTGAGTTCTGCTTTTATCATTTCCAAGGTGTCCATTTTTACATCTCTGAAACTGTTATACACCTTACAACGGATGACATTTTTTTGTTTCTCAGTGGTATATAAAATAATGTTCCTCTTAGTGTCGCTGGCACCTTTGGGTTAGAGGATTACCAGGGATCTTTGAGTGACTTTTCTGGGAGTCTCTCTCTTCTGTCCCACAGACTCCTCTCTGCTTCAACTGCTCCATCCTCCCTGGAGACATGTCCCCGACAGATGCAGGGAGCCTGGTGCCCTGCAATGGCAGTAGGACCTGGGGGGTCTTTGGCCCTGAGGACTTGAACTTGACTGATGAGGAACTGAGACTCAAGTACTGGGGGCCCCAGCAGACGGAGCTGTTTGTGCCCATCTGCGCCACGTACCTGCTGATCTTCGTGGTGGGCGCCGTGGGCAACGGGCTGACCTGCACCGTCATCCTGCGCCACAAGGCCATGCGCACACCCACCAACTACTACCTCCTCAGCCTGGCTGTGTCAGACCTGCTGGTGCTGCTCGTGGGCCTGCCCCTGGAGCTCTACGAGATGTGGCGCAACTACCCCTTCCTGCTGGGCGCGGGGGGCTGCTACTTCCGCACGCTGCTCTTCGAGACGGTCTGCCTGGCCTCGGTGCTCAATGTCACGGCCCTGAGTGTGGAGCGCTATGTGGCCGTGGTGCACCCGCTGCAGGCCAGATCCACGATGACTCGGGTCCACGTGCGCCGTGTGCTTGGAGCCATCTGGGGCCTCGCCGTGCTCTGTTCCCTGCCTAACGCCAGCCTCCACGGCATCAAGCATCTGGAGGTGCCCTGCCGGGGCACGGTGCCCCACTCAGCCGTGTGCACCTTGGTCCGCTCACGGGCCCTCTACAACCTGGTAGTGCAGATCACCACTCTGCTCTTCTTCTGTTTGCCCATGGCCACCATCAGCGTGCTCTATCTGCTCATCGGGCTTCGGCTGCAGCGTGAGAGGTTGCTGCTGCTCAGGCAGGAGGCCAGGGGCAGGGCCAAGTCCAGCGACAGCCACAGGTTTCAGCGGCCACAGGATCGGGGCCGGACACAGGTGACCAAGATGCTGTGTAAGTGTTGCTACGGGGAAGAGGGATGGAGCCAGGCCCCGGGTAAGGGGCTAGTGCTTCCGGGACCTGGGGGCTGAGTGTCTGGGTTTAAGGTGGAGGCTGAGTGTGGAGTTTGGAGTTGTCACCACTGACCCCCACCCTGTCCTGTGTGTGTGCATGCACCCGTGCGATTACTCTGTAACAAACTCACACCGAAGATAAATGGCAGGATGGGCCACATAATTTGTGGGGTCCCGTGTGAAATGAAAATTCAGGGTCCCTTGTTCAAAAATCACTAAGACTGTCCAGATCGCGGGGCACCTGGGCGGCTCAGTCGGTTAAGCGTCCTACTCTTGAGCTCTGCTCAGGTCGTGATATCACGGTTCATGGGCCCGCATTGTGGCCCATGGCCACACCTTCAGCACAGAGCCTGCTTGGGATTCTCTCTCTCCTCTCTCCTCTTCTCACTGCCCCCGCCACTCGTGCTCTAACTCTCTCTCTTTCAAAATAAATAAACATTAAAAAAAAACAAAACTGTCCAGACAGCAATAGTTGAGCTGAAACTAAGCCACTCAGCCTAGGGTCCTTCTAAGCATGGAGGCCCGTCCACATGTGTAGGTGGCACACTGGCTCAGGGAACCAATCCACAGATAGGGCAGGGGCATGTGGCTGGGTTCCAGGATGGTGGAGCTGTCTGTGGGAGCTGCGTCTCCAGGTCTTTCATCTTTGCTCATTTGTCCTTCCCTGGAGCAGCTTGGAGACATGGCCATGGGCACAGAGTTCTCCTCTCTTTTAAAAAATTTTTTTTTTAATGTTTTATTTATTTCTGAGAGAGAGAGACAGCGTGAGCAGGGGAGGGTCAGAGAGAGAGGGAGACACAGAATCTGAAACAGGCTCCAGGCTCTGAGCTGGCAGTCAGCTCACAGTCTGACGCGGGGCTCGAACCCACGAACCGTGAGATCATGACCTGAGCCGAAGTCGGAGGCTCAACCAACTGAGCCACCCCGGAGCCCCAGAGTTCTCCTTTCTTAAGGAACTGCCTGCTTCCCTTAGTGGCTGTTGAAAAATCCCAGGGAAGGATTCTGATTGGTGGGTTTAGGTCATAGCCCGCCCCCAGGCCAGAGTGGCAGGATTCTGAGGTTTGCAGTCCCCATGGACTCACATGGTGGGATCTGCGGGGAAGCAAAGTTCCCCAAAGTAGAGGAGCAAGGTGTTGGAGGGGTAAGATGACACATTCCCTCCATGCTATATCTGTGGTTCCTAGGAGACCACAGGAACGACCACTGCTGTCTAAAGGAGGCTCATCAGGAGGTGTGTTTGTGAAGGGCAATGTCAGTGCACAGGAGAATCAGGGCAGAAGTGTGGATTGGGGCAGGTCGTGGCAAGCCCAGCTGGGTTGAGGCTCTGGATGTTACTGTCATCTAGATCTGGTGCTTTTTCAAAAACAGTGGCCCTGGGGAAGCCAGACAAAATGATACTAAGCCAATCACTGATTTCGTCCCCATCCTGCCCTACCCTAGCAGGGCCTGAATCAGGGAGGTGGAGTGAGCCAGGGCAAGACAGAGCTAGTGAGACCTTGGTCAAAGCCACGGGCTTATATAGGGGACTGCCCCATTCCCAGCGAGAGACCCACTCCTGTGTCCTCCAGAAACAGTGTCCCAGAGCCCAAGGCCACTTGTGATGCTCCCTGAAATGGGGCTGAGCCCAGAGTTCCAAGCTTGCCCCTCAGCTCTGTGACCCCCTGCTTCCTGCCCATTCTGCCTCTGCTTTCTGCTCCCTTGCCCCAAGGGGGCCAAGTCTGCTCAGCTGGGATGGCTCTCCCCCTGGGAAGCTGGGGAGTTTCCTTAAGCTTACCTTGCTTGCTGGACTGGGGCTCTGGCCTTCTCCTCTTCCCGCCTCTCCCCTCCTTCCCCCACCTTCACTTTCCGAGGGCCTGGTGGGGATGTTGTAAGCAGCATCCTGATGGAAATCCTGGATTAGGAGGGAAAACCGTGCCGGGGTGTGGTGGGGAAGGCACTCAGGGGAAAGATAGGGAGTCAGAGAAGCAAACACAAAGAATAAAGAGAAATCGAGGCAAGCCCATGACAGAGACCCAAGTAAGGGCATGGCTGGTTAACACCAGAGCTGGAGGGAAGCTCTGGGAAGCTGGGTGAAGTGACTAAGAAGTCAGTCACCTAGTTCCAAACTCTGTGGTGGAAGAGCCTGACTGGGCCAGTTTGGCTCAGGCATCCACACCTGGCCCAGTTGACTGTGGCTGGTTGGGGGACGGGGGGAGAGCACATGCCCACTGCCCAGTCAGTGACAGTGGTGGGACCAGCCTCTCTGAAAGCGGTGACAAGGCCAGGGCAGGCAAACTTCTAGAAACTTCCATCTGGACAATGGGCGGGGGTGGTGAGGTGAGAGTGGGCAGCCTACAGTGAAGCCCAGGAAAGGCAGTCGAGAGGGCTCTGGTAAGCACCAAATCTCTCCTCTGTGCCCCCGCAGTTGTGCTGGTCGTGGTGTTTGGAATCTGCTGGGCCCCTTTCCACGTTGATCGCCTCATGTGGAGCTTTGTGTCCAGCTGGACCGAGGACGTGTACCTGGCCTTCCAGTACGTGCATGTTATCTCCGGCGTCTTCTTCTACCTCAGCTCGGCCATTAACCCTGTGCTCTACAACCTCATGTCGAGCCGCTTCAGGGAGACTTTCCAGGAAGCCCTGTGCTTGGGGGCTCAGTGCCGCTACCACAGACCCCGCCATAGCTCCCACAGCCTCAGCAGGGTGACCATGGGCAGCACCCTGTATGACCTGGGCTCCCCAGGCATCAGGGCCCACCCTCTGACTGAGAATGGTGGCCAAGAGGGGCAGCAAGAGATGGACCCCTTCTGAGTAGAGCCTTGAAGCAGCTTCCACCAGAGAGACCAGAGCACCACACGCAGTTTTGGGAAGCCACACTCACCCTCCTCTGCTGGGGTGTCTTCATGGCCTGTCCCCCTTTGTGTCCCATCCCCACTTCAGCCTGTAAACTCTGACTGACACCTCAGTGATTCCTACCCTCACCCAAGGTTTGGAAGCGATGTAAGGTCGTTATCTGCCCTCCAGAGCCCCAGGCCCACAGGCGAAGTCTTTCTTCTACAAAACATGGCAGCTGGTTAACGGGCAGAGGAAGCCTCCATCTGGGCTCTCCCCCAACCCAATCCCCACCCCCATTTTCTGATATTTTATCATGGGGTCCCACCTTTCCTTCCCATTTCTCGTTGAGGTTCTGCAGGTCCTGGCCCGGTGTGGCCCTCTCTGGTTCTTGGCCTGTACCTGGGGCCCCCACCATCCTGGCCCTCCGTGGCCCCCCTGTCAGCCCCTTCTGGTCTGGATCTCCACCTGGTGTAGTCCTGGGTGGCGGGGGTGTCAGGGATCCGGGGGGCCTGGTGCCAATCTCAGCCCTGCTGCCACCACCTTGCAGTGTGGCATCACCTTTCCAGGCCTTGGTCCCTTGTTCGCAAAATGAAAGGGGCCCTGGGGCGCCTGGGTGCCTCAGTCAGTTAAGCGTTCAACTTCGGCTCAGGTCACGATCTCACCGCTTGTGGGTTCGAGCCCCACATCGGGCTCTGTGCTGACTGCCAGCTCAGAGCCTGGAGCCTGTTTTGGATTCTGTGTCTCCCTCTGTCTCTGACCCTCCCCTGCGCATGCTGTCTCTCTCTCTCTCTCAGAAATAAAAACATTAAAATTGTTTTAAAAAAAAATGAAAGGGACCCCGACATTCTATAGGGTCACACTTGGGTGCTTTGCCAGTGGTTTTCTGTGCATGGGCATAAGTCACTGCTTGTAACAAAACTGATGGAAAACCCAAGATCGACCAGGCAGAAACGACTCTACTTCGTCACCACCCCCCAACTCCTACTCCCTCTCTGACCTCCATGTGCCCCCACCCCCTGCACAGAGAGCCACTCTGGGCACGTTCTTTGTTGACGCCAACTGAGGGCCAGCGTGGGGGTGAGGCCCCTTGCCTGCCTCAGGCCTTGCCTCTACATGGGCCGGTTGGGGGGCCTGAGGGGCAGAACCCCGGGCCTGGCGGACCAGAGGATTCCAGAGGTGAGAGACATGGGCCAACCAAGGACAAGGAGTGACTGTGAGGACACCTTTGCTGGGGGCTGGGTGAGGTGAGAAGAGAGACAGGGACAAGTGCGTAAGTCCTGAAACGGAGCCCCATCCCAAACGCATGCGGGCTGGCGCCGGGCTCGGTCAGGACCCGCTCCGTTGCTGGAACTCGACCTACTACACGTCTGTGGACCCCGTTCCCTGCCTGAGCGAAGACGGCTGTGGAAGGACCCCAGCCTCCCTGGTGGGTGCTGCGGGTACCCAGAGTGAAGAAGGCAGCGTGACACAGGTCTCTTGTCCAGGTTCTCCCTGTGACGTGGAGAGATTGTACAGGGTTGTGCGTAATGTTCTGGAGTTTTGAAATTCAATTATAAACATTTCGAATGCTCTTTGTAGAAAGATTAGAAAGTACGCATAAGCAAAAGTGAGTGCATTTTAAATGATTAAATACCATCTTTGCCGGTGGGGCTGGCGGGAGGGGGGAGCGGGAGTTGTTTAATGGGTACAGAGTTTCAGTTTTGCAAGATGAAAACTTTCTGGAGAATGGCTGCCCAGCAGTGTGACTCTGCTTAATACTGAACAGTACACTTAAGTGGTTAAGATGGTAAGTTTTATGTTATGTGTATTTTACAATTTTTTTTAAAGGCAGGATTAAGGCTAGGGGCACCTGAGTGGCTCAGTCGGTTAAATATCTGACTCTTGGGGGCGCCTGGGTGGCTTAGTCGGTTAAGCGTCCGACTTTCGCTTAGGTCATGATCTCACGGTTCGTGGGTTTGAGCCCCGCGTCGGGCTCTGTGCTGACTGCCAGCTCAGAGCCTGGAGCCTATTTCTGAGTCTGTGTCTCCCTCTCTCCCTGACCTTCCCCTCTTCACGCTGTCTCTCTTTCCTAGAAATGAATAAAAATATTAAAAAAAAAAATCTGACTCTTGATTTTGGCTCAGGTCATGAGATTGAGCCGTGCGTTAGGCTCAACGCTGGGAGCCTGCTTGGGATTCTCTCTCCCTCTCCCTCTCCCTCTGCCCTTCCTCTGCTCACGTTCTCAGAAAAGGAAGGGAGGGAGGGAGAGGGAGGGAGGGAGAAAGGGAGGTAACCCCCTATGGAAGACAGACGGGGGCTTTCAGAGAGAAAGACAGGGGCCTGTGAAAAGAAGCAGAGCAGAAAGTCGCCTCTGAAGTGAGCTCCCAGGGCCCTGGGCTGGCGAGGGGGGAGCAGCCAGACCCTGGACTCCAGGCCGGAGCCTGTAGTTGTTCCCAAAGACTCACCGTGGGCTCCCAGCGGCCTTTCTTAAGCGACTGTCGGAGATGACCTCTGGTCCCGAGGAGCTTGGGCCAGCGTGCGGTTCTGAGAGGGCTGCCTCAGAGCAGCGCTGGGCTGACTGGGGAAGGTGGGGGCGCGACTTACCAGAAGGCATGGCTCCCCGCAGTGTGAACTCAACGCCGGTCTCTCAAGTGTCTCCCCCAGCATGTCATTGGCTGGGTCCCATTTGTCACAGGTCACCAGTTACCATGGAAGGTGGAACAAACCGACTCTGGGCTCCGCCCTGAAGCAAAAGGGACCGAGGTGGAAAGGCCTCAGGATCTCAGTCCCTCTGGGGCGGAGTCCCCGCAGCAGGCCCTTCTGCACTGGTCAGGGTGGGGCAGCGTTCCCCGCAGCGCCCCCTGCTACTCCCAGGCCAGGGTCCCCAACTCTTGGGGCTCGGGCCACCTCCCCTCCCAGCTACGGTCACCCACATCCCTCCTCCTCTGTGTGGAAGACCTGGGGCTCTCTCTACTTCCTGTCTATTCCACTCCTTTTTTAAAGGAGAGAGAGACAGAGCGTACACGCGTGATGGGGAGGGCCAGAGAAAGAGGGGGACAGAGGATCTGAAGCGGGCTGTGTGCTGACAGCAGAGAGCCTGATGTGGGGCTCGAACTCACAAACCTTCAGATCATGACCTGAGCCGAAGTCGGATGCTTAACTGACTGAGCCCCCCAGGTTCCCCTCCATCTGTTCCACTCTTGCCTCTATCCTGGGTGGCATCGAAGTCCACATGGAAGTCCCACTGCTGCCCTTGTTTCAGTTCCTGATCTTTCCGTCAGCTCTGGAGACCTCTCCTCCACCCCGCCTCTTGGTTCCTCGGTGACCTCCTCACTCCCAGGACCTCCAGGAGTTTTTCCACTTCTGGAAGGGGGAACTCTTGACCATGACAGCCTCCTTCCTGCTCTTCCCCTAGGACAGATTTATTCTTCTGCCTCATCTAGCCTTCCTCGTTCTCGACTGCTCCGCTTTCCTCCAGTCCCTCAGCTTCCTCCCGTCTTCACCTCCCCTCGGACGTGTCCTACATCCCACAGTCCTTCTCCGGCAGGTCACACACAACCTTCTCTGCCAGTATCTCTAAGGGCCACGGTGAACATGCTAGAATCATCCTTCTCAGAAGAAAAGTTTTTCTCTGGGGATTCACAGTCCCAAGATTAGTCTCAACA
This sequence comes from Crocuta crocuta, assembly GCF_008692635.1. NCBI lineage: Eukaryota > Metazoa > Chordata > Mammalia > Carnivora > Hyaenidae > Crocuta > Crocuta crocuta. The sequence goes on from NW_027527429.1 coordinate 7,938,634, forward strand.
AACAAAGCCACATTTTCCCACTCTTCCTTCTTTTTTTTTTTTAATGTTTTTAAAAAATTATTTTGAGAGAGAGAGAGAAAGAGAGAGAGAGAGAGAAAGAGAGAGAGAGAGAGAGAGAGAGAGCATGAGCAGGGGAGGGTCAGAGAGAGAGGGAGACACAGAATCTGACACAGGCTCCAGTCTCTGAGCTAGCTCTCAGCACAGAGCCCGACGTGGGGCTCGAACCCATGAGAGCAAGACCTGAGCCAAAGTCAGATGCTTAACCTACTGAGCCACCCAGGCGCCCCCCACTCTTTCTTCTTTTAAGTATCTATTCAGAAAATGTAAAGGACAGGGTGGCTCAGTCAGTTAAGTGTTCAACTCTTGATTTTGGCTCAGGTTATGATCTCATGGTTTGTGAGTTCAAGCCCTACCTCAGGCTGAACTCCAGGTGACCTGAGCCGAAGTCGGACACCCAACCAACTGAGCCACACAGGCGCCCCTCACTTTGTACTTCTCAGAGTCTTCCTCCCTTCCCCATGTTCCCTTCTAATGGATCCACCAAGTTTTCTTTGTCCCAGGATTTCCGTATAGAGAGGAGCTGCTTTTTGGGGGCTTCCTGGCAAGTGTATTCCACTCCTGGTGTGTGTGGGGGCCAGGAGTCCCTCAGGACAGGGAGTGACTCTCTTCAGAGACCAAACCCAGGCTCCTGCTACAGAAGCTGGAAGGTTCCGGACACTCTCTACCTCTGACGTCACCGAGTGGCCCATGACTTGCCCTCAGGCAACCCTCAGTCCCGTGGCTGATCTGACACGGGACTCCCATCTGGAGCAGAGGGTCCTAAGACCCGTGACAATAGGGGCCCAGATGACAGGCGTCCAGGCCCACAGTGCCAACAGCAGCATCCCATCTGGGCTGGTTCCTGGAGCTTCCGCCACCCAGGCTCCTTGATTTCTGCCCTTTTTCTCTGCCAGGTGTTCTGACCTTCCTGCTGATGTTGTGAGCTACTGGGCATTTTTCAATAAATTCCTTTTCTTCTTGAGTTGGTCAGAGTTGTTTGCTGTCGTTTGCAACTAAGAACCTGAGCAGATACATCCGTTCACTGGTTTGAAGATGACGCATTCTGTTTGTTCTACTAGTGGTTTTCTTTATACACTTCTAAGATGAGCAGATATTATCGCTGATTTGTTAAAAGCCCAAACTACCGTAATACTTCTTAATCATTCTCATTCTCTCTCACCGCTTTTAAAACTAGCTTGTGTGTGTGTGTGTGTGTGTGTGTGTGTGTGTTTGTGTGTAGAATGAGCTTTACTTTTTTTTATTACTTTTTAAAAATTTACATCCAAGTTAGTTAGCATTTGGTGCCACAATGATTTCAAGAGCAGATTCCTTAATGCCCCTCACCCATTTAGCTCATCCCCCCCCCACTCCTCCAGCAACCCTCTGTTCTCCATATTTAAGAGTCTCATGTTTTGTCCTCCTCCCTGTTTTTTATTATTTTTGCTTCTCTTCCCTTATGTTCCCTTATATTTTGTATCTTAAGTCCTCATATGAGTGAAGTCATATGATATTTGTCTTTCTCTAATTTTGCTTAGCATGATATCCTCTAGTTCCATTCACATAGTTGCAAATGGCAAGATTTCATTCTTTTTGATTGCTGAGTAATACTCCATTGTGTGTGTGTGTATACATATATATGTACATATATACACATATATGTATGTATGTATATATATATATATATATATATATACCACAAATCTTTATCCATTCATCCGCTGATGGACATTTGGGCTCTTTCCATACTTTGGCTATTGTTGCTAGTGCTGCTGTAAACATCGGGGTGCGTGTGTCCCTTTGACACAGCAGGCTCTGTGCTGACCGTAGGTAGCCCCCAGGTTAGGGGTTCATGAAACGCTATACCTGGCTGGGTGAGAGTACCTTGGCTCAGGAGACATGGCCACAGGCTGGGGCTAGACTGGAAGGCCTCGAGGCCGCTACTACATTCTCTGGGACATCTGTGAGAGTAGCTGGGATCATTTTATCCATTATTCAAGTATCTTCATCAGCATGAAAGCAATGTGGGCATCAGTCACTCAGCTAACATCTCTTGAGCACCACGGGCCAGGCATTGTACAAGCCTAGGACAGGGGCGTACAGACATATTGGCCTAGAAGCTCTGACAGCTGGAAACCTGGGCAGCACCCAAGAGGGTCGCCTGTCCCAGGGAAGGTGTCCAGGGGGAAGTGATGTCACTTAAGACCCAGCGTGCTGGGAGAAGGGGTCGGACTGGCCTCTGAGCTTTGGCCAGGAGAGGTCGGGGATCTCTTAGGACAATTCCACTGAAACTGAATCTCCAGGAGGAGGGAGGAGACCCTAGAGGGGATGAAGGCTGTCAGGAGGAGGAAGGGACGCGGGACAGGCAAAAACAAAGCAAAGCAGGCTGCGCTCCACATTCGTGGCTGTCACTCTCCACGCTTTCCTGGCTGCCCTTCTTGGATTTGGATTTGCAATCTTCCTGCCAGTCTTTTTCCCTGGCTGGTTTTCCTTCATTAGACACGTGAGGCAGGATTTCTTTTGTTTCTATTTTAGTAAATCTTAGAAAATGAAGTATACAACATGAAAATGATACTTCTAGTCGCAACATTTATTAGGATCCTGGCCATTTGATTCCTATCATGTCCCCACACGTATCCCCTCCCCCCATAATGAATAATAGATTGTTTTCAATCATTTGCTTTTCAAAACAAACTGCATAGAACCATCAGGTAGAAGATTAATGGTTACAGTGGGTGATGAAGCTGACAACACCCAGTCTGGTCGATTTTAACTTCAGTGAAGTGGGACAGCCGGACGGTAAGTGACTCCTAGAGGAAGGCGAGAGAAGTAAGTACAGGCCACCAACCGCTAAGTCTTCCTGCAAAACAGCCTGAGCCTTAATGTAACAGAGCCTCCAGGGCTAAGACCAGTTTAAAAGAACACTGAACATGGACGAATACTTTCAAGGTACCTAAAAGAGGGGCGCCTGGGTGGCTCAGTCAGTTAAGCGTCTGATTTTGACTCAGGTCATGATCTCACGGTTCGTGAGTTTGAGCCCCGCATTGGGCTTTGCACTGACAATGCAGAGCCTGCCTCAGATCCCGTTCCTCTCTCTCTCCGCCACTTCTGCTCTCTTGAGTGCTGTCTCTCAAAAATAAATAAACATAAAAAAAAGATACCTTAAAGGTGTCATCCAAATTCGGAATAAGGTCAAATGACTTGGTTTCTTCAACAAATAGCATTTAAAAGAGGTTGTCTATTACAGATTTAAAGTGATTTGAGACATATCAACCAAATGGAATGTGTGGAAATTTTTGAATCTTAATTCAAGCGAACCAACAGTAAAAAGGCATTTCTGAGACAGAAAATTGAACACAGGCCAGCTATTAAGTGGTAGCAAGCCAATATCCTGTTACTATACATAATAAAGTGTTTATAGGTGGAATGACAGGATGCCTAGGATTCACATTAAAATTCTCAAGGAAAAAAAAAAGAGAGGAGGGGGGAACATGAGGCAGGGAATAGTTACAAAATTTTTGGCAAAAAGAAAAAAGAAGTTTTGAACCAGGCTGATGGGTAAAAGTGGATTCATTTTTTATTCTCTCTACTTAGTGTTTGGAAATGTCCATAATAAAATCCTTTTTTCTTTAATATTTATTTTTGAGAGAGAGATAGAGAGAAGGGGAGGGGCAGAGAGAGGAGGAGACATAGAATCCAAAGCAGGCTCCAGGCTCTGAGATGTCAGCACAGAGCCCAGAGCAGGGCTCAAACTCACAAGCTGTGAGATCATGACCTGAGCCAAATTCAGACACTTAACTGACTGAGCCCCCCAGGTTCCCCAATATGTGAAGCTTTATTGCAAACTTAAAAAGAATTTTATTATGGGGGCACCTGGGTGGTTCAGTCAGTTGAGCGTCCGACTTCCGCTCAGATCATAATCTCACAGTTCATGAGTTCGAGCTGCACGTGGGGCTCTCTGCTGACAGCACAGTTCCTGCTTCGGAATCTGTCTCCCTCTCTCTCTGCCCCTCCCCTTCTTGTGTTCTCTCTCAAAAATAAACATTCAGAAATATTTTTTAAAATGCACAAGTTTATCAGTGTGACTGCTTCTTTATTATTTAGATATCTGGAAGTGGAATTACAAAATGTAAGGAAGAATTTTTACCTTGACTGGAAATTGACAAATTTCTCCGTGGGTGACTGTAATGAGGGGGTTCAGGACACACCATCCTGAAGTGTGGCACCTTGGCATGTTGAGTATTCTAAGCTAAAGGAATTTGAACAAAGCAGGTGCACAGAGGACTCTGACCTTCCCTGAGCAAAGGTGCCCTCTCTATATGCAGAGAAAAGGGGCACCCTTTTTTCCAAGAGACCAAGAAGAAAATGAACCAAAAGGCCTTGCTGTTTCCTCCAATTTACCACACTGAGCTCATACTCCTTTGTCCCATTCCATGTTCCCACAGGTCTCCACTCTTCATCAAACAGCATAAAACACTCGGGCTTAACCACTTCTTCAGGTCTTCCTTTTGAAGGCTCCCGTGTTACATAAAACTTACCACAGTGAAGAATTTAGAAGGATAGAACAAAACATGTATTTTCTGGGGCACCTGGGTGGCTTAGTCGGTTAAGCATCCGACTTTCGCTTAGGTCATGATCTCGCGGTTCGTGGGTTCGAGCCCCGCGTCGGGCTCTGTGCTGACTGCCAGCTCAGAGCCTGGAGCCTGTTTCAGAGTCTGTGACTCCCTCTCTCTCTGACCCTCCCCTGCTCACGCGCTCTCTCTCTCCTAGAAATAAATAAAACATTAAAAAATAATTTAAAAAATATGCATTTTCTTCCCTACAGTAACAATTTGCCAGTTTCTCATAATCTCAAAATCCTTGTTTGATGTTAATTTTGTTAATCTGAGGGATACAAATGGTATCTTATTAAATTGTATTTTCCTGATGGTTGTATGGTCGAGCATTGTTTCACGTTTTTATGTGCTACTTAAATTTCTTCTGAAAATTGCTTTTTGTATCCTTGGTCCATTTTCGTCTTTTTCTGATTTGTAGTTCTTTCATATTCTGACGCTCGGTTTTTGATATATACAAACATTTCTTCCCAATTTATTCCTTGTATTTTAGATTTGCAGACACTCTTGCATCCAGAAGTTTTACATTGTAATGTGGTCAAATAGGCCTTAGTTTCATTCACAGATTTTGCTCCTTGTGCCTTAGGAATGACATTCACGTCCCAAGCTCTTATTACTGATTTAAAATAAAATTTAAGTGAACTCTAGACCACATGCGGTGTTGGAACTCACCACCCCAAGATCGAGTCTCATGCTCCACCGACTGAGCCAGCCAGGCACCCCTCTTATTCCTGATTTTAATAAGACTGCTTTTTAATTAGTGTCATCATATGTTTCACTTTTACAGATAGGCTTTATTTCATATAATATGGTATTCCTCTTCCTTTAGTCTGTTAGTTTGACCTTTTTACTTTACCATGAAACATCCTTGCATTCCAGTGTTAAATCTTACTTGGTCAATATTTTTTACTACACTGCTTGATTCAATGCTCTTCTAATGTTTTATTTGAACCATGCATCTTTATCCATAAGTGAAATGGGTCTTGCTTCTTTTCAGTTGTCCTTGATCAGTTTAGTTAAGGTAAGTGGCTAGTGAGGTACCAAATCTAAAATACGTAAGCAAATTGGTTTTCCTTTTCTCCTTCCTTCCAGTTTAGAACTTTCTGAAACTAGGACGCGCTCAAGGTCCCTGACTCAGGACCAGCCTTATCCACTCCCGACACACACATTTATCCCAAGGTGCTTTTTCAAATCCCAGGGCGGAGTAATTCCTAGACTTTCTCATCCTACTACTGTGCCTACTGGTGCTAATGGTGATTGAAAGATAACACTAATGATGGTTTCAACTAAAAGAAACGATATTAAGTAATTGAGGAAGCAAATCAATAGCTGCGGAGTTCCTCAACCTCTGCCTCCATTTCCCTACATGTAAAACTTAACTATTATGGAGCGCCTGCGTGGCTCAGTCGGATTAAGCGTCCGACTTCGGCTCAGGTCATGATCTCACGGTTCGTGGGTTCGAGCCCCGCGTCGGGCTGTGTTGACAGCCAGCTCCGAGCCTGGAGCCTGCTTCAGATTCTGTGTCTCCGTCTGTTTCCGACCCTCCCCTGCTCATGCTCTCTCTCTCTCTCCTGAGAGATCTCAGAAGTAAACATTAAAAAAACTTAACTATTAATAACGCCTAAATCACAAGTTTTGAGAAGTCCATGATACAATGTGTGAAAAGCAACGATGGCGGGGAAAAGGTATTAATGCTCGGCTAGAACCATCACCACCTCCTGTCGAGTCCCGGCCCCTGCCGTCCGGCGCCGAACGCCCGCGCCTCCCTCTCGGCTCCGAGCGGGTGGCGGCCTCGCCGAGTTAACGGACGCGAGCGCCTGGAACCTATCCTTGCTCACGGGCCGGCAACGAGGGGCTGCTTTAATGACTGCTATTCACTTTCTCCGGGCGCACCGACAAGGGTGTCCTAAGATGTGTGACCACCGGTGAGGTCCCCAAACCTAGCAGGATTTGCACCTTTTGCTCCGCCAACCAGAACCGAACAACGAAAGGCCCACCACGACCGGCGCAAACCGACCAAAACGTCCGCCCTGCGCGCAGGCGCAGCAAGGGAGGCCCTGGCTCGAGACCCCGCCCCCAGGCTCGCGCTCTCGGCCTCCTCCTTGGGCTTGCGTCTCGGATTGGCCCAGAGACGGTGCGGGCTCTGATTGGCCGAGGCGGAATCACTAGGGCTCCGTCTCCTTCTGGAGAGAGCTGTGTGCGGGTCTAGGCCCCGGCGGCCGCTGGGAGGGCGCTCCAGATCTGTTGGCGCCCGCGGGCTGCTCTGGACACCCCTGGAACCTTCCGCGGGGCTCTGCGGTGCGCGGTGGCGCGCTGGGTGGGCGGGGCCGCACCCCCGCGATCGCCTTTAAAGAAGGCAAGAGCCCCTGAGGTTTAACTTGAGAAGTGGCGGCTCTAGGTTGTGGTGTGAGACTCCTTATTTGTGTTGTATTTGGATGGAGGTAGAGATGCCCCACTTAATACTGAGTCCTCAGTCCGGAAAGGTAAAGACATTTGGGTCGTAGGTACTGATTTTGTGCCTGTATGGAGGCTTTATTTTGGCCCGGTGTGCCTTCATTTGAACAGTTGATAGAGGAATTTATTTTTAAAAACGTCTGAACTATTTGAAAACGTGTGGTGAAGGGAGCAGATGAGACGGAGAGGGAGGCATTCTTGGAAGCTTGAGTTACCATTTCTAGATATTGGCAAAAGACACGGTGTGGGACATCTGACCTACAAACTTTCACAAAAATTAATTTTTTGGATATATTTTGCTATTCACTAGTGTGAGCAAAATGTCCCAAATGTAACTAACTTTAGGATAAGGCCTAATTTTATTACAAGTAGAATTCTTCCACATAGAAACTTACTGCAGACACTAGAGGCAAAACGTACATTGCATGGAATGTCAAAGGCCCTGTGATGAGCCTAATAATCTTGTCCGTTTTAAGCAGGAAAAAAGGCAAGATGAACTGAAGAAAATGAGTCTTTTTCCGAAGGAGATGGGAAGATGGAGAAGATGAGATGTCAGAAGATAAGAACAAAGGAAGTAGAGATGAGGTAATTATATGTACAGCGCACAGCAGAATGACACTGCTGTCAAGAATAAGAATTCAGGGGCGCCTGGGTGGCTCAGTCGATTGAGCATCCAACTTTGGCTCAGGTAATGATCTCATGGGTTTGTGGGTTCAAGCCCCGCATCGGGCTCTGTGCTGACAGCTAGCTCATAGCCTGGAGCCTGTTATGGATTCTGTGTCTCCCTCTCTCTGACCCTCCCCTGCTCTCACACTGTCTTTCTCTCTCTAAGAAATAAATAAAACATTAAAAAAAAAAGAATAAAAATCCAGAGTAAAACAGTTAAACTGCCTTGTTGAACTCAAAAGTGGTATCCTGAACACTTTCTGCTAGTTTTGCAAGCCCACCCTCCAGAGTTAGTACCAAAACCTGACAGTCACTTTTAGAAAAAAAAATTTACAGTCCACTCCCATGAGCACAGATGCAAAAACTCCAAACAGAATCTTACCGAATCAAATGTCAGTGTCCTGTAAAAAGAATAATAATCCATTGTGAGAAGTGAGGTTTGTTTTGGGGATTGCAAAAGTGTTTTTTGTTTGAAAAGTGATCTTGGTTGCCTGGAAATAGCGGCTTAAAAGAAAAATCTCTTGATTCTTAAAGCTGCTCCATTAAATGTCATTAGTGTGTGTGCTTGCCAAACATCTGTGTTTCCATATTTATTCTTTTGACAAATACTTAGATCCCTACTACATTCTGTGCTTCTGGCTGGGAGCTTCTGTGTTGGTATTGGAATATCGATGGGAGTCCTAAATTATTCCTTATTGGAATTCATTATTGGAATAAGTGGAGTCCTAAAAGAACTGAGGTGGATGAAAAAAAAATTGAGGTGGATGAGGGAGTACACGGCTGATGAGTGAATGCTTCATTGCAGCTGCTGCCCTAGGGCTTAATGCATTAAACGACCATATTAGGCAGGCGACATCAGCTCCATTTTATAGATGGGAAAACAGATTTAGCCATTAACTAACTTGCTCATGGTTTTGGACCTAATAAGCGACACAGCCAGGATTATCCATAGTTCTGTGGAATCCAAAGCCCTTACCCCTTCCCGGTTCATTTTTCTCTTTCCCCCAAGCAGTCATTTTGAGAGGCAGCCAACATGTATTTACTGTCTACTTTGAGCAACCAGTTATAATAGAGACTTTCATTAGCCCTATTCAGTCTAGTAGTTTAATCAATCAAAAGTAAGTTATCCATACATACCTTTTGATTTTAATTTAAAACGTGTTAAATATATGTTCATTTACTAATCCTTTGATGTGGGACTAAGGTCTTTGGGTTCAGCATTGGAATAGTTTGCTTGCCCTGTACAAAGTGCACCCATAAGTCCATCTTTGGACTTTGAAGCATTTTTTTAAGTTTATTTATTTTGAGAGAGAAATAGAGAGTGAGTGGGGGAGAGGCAGTGAGAGAAGGAGAAGACAATCCCAAGCAGGCCATACACTATACATTGCATTAGCTTTCTGTAACAATCAGCCAGAAAGTTCTTGGTAAATGCAACTTTTGCTTTGGAACTCAGACTCTGGTGGCTTGGAGGAAAACAGGGACAGTCACATTATATTTCTCTTAGGCTGATACGCACATGATGCGGTTCTCGACTGTTCACACTGGTCACCCTTGGTCACTAAAGTGTGGTTCTTATAATGGTGTATTCTGATTGGTGCAACATTGAGTAGTACTATTGCAATTAGATGAACTTTTAGGGTAACCAGACCCTAAAGTTGGCTCCTTGAAATTATTTCATGAAAACCCTCATCTTTTGGGTTGCTGGGCTGGCTCAGTCAGAAGAGCATGTGACTCTTGATCTCTGGGTTTTAAGTTCAAGCCCCACGTTGGGTGTAGAGATTACTAAAAGTTCAAAACAAAACAAAAAGCCTTCATCTCTTTCACCTAACTTCCCTGATCCCATATCATTACCATGCCAGATGAACTGGTCCCTCATCTGCTTGCCTATGAATGTGTTCATAACCAGTAATGCTAATTGCGTGCTCTTATCTCTTCCTATGATGTGAATTGATGGCTATATATATACACCAACTGTATTGGTTTGCTGGGATTTCCTTAATAAAATATAGACTGGGTGGCTGAACCAGCAGAAATTTATTTTCTCACAGTTCTGGAGGCTAGAAGTTGAAGATGGAGCTGTTGGCAGGTTTGGTTTCTTCCAAAACCTCTCTCCTTGGCTTGCAGTTATCTGTCTTCTCACTGTTTATTCACATGGTCATTCATCTGTCATCTGTGGCCTAATCTCTTATAAGGACAGCAGTCATATTAAATTAGGGCCTACTCTAATGACTCTAACCACCCCATTTTAACTTAATTACTTCTTTAAAGAGCTGTCTCCAAATACGGTAATATTCTTTAAAAAAAAATTCTTTTTAAACATTTATTTATTTTTGAGAGACAGAGAGAGACAGAGCATGAATGGGGAGGGGCAGAAAGAGAGGGAGACACAGAATCCGAAGCAGGCTCCAGACTCTGAGCTGTCAGCACAGAACCGGACACAGGGCTTGAATCCACAGACCCTGAGATCATGACCTGAGCCAAAGTTGGATGCTTAACCCACTGAGCCACCCAGGCACCCCCAGTAATATTCTTAGACACTGGGGATTAGGGCTTTGACGTATGAATTTTAGTGGGATATAGTTCAGCCCATAACACCAGTAATGCCTTCCCTGTGTTATGACATTGTTCTAGTTAACACTGGCAAGATAAAGACAGTGCTTCTATTAATTGCCCATATTTCTTCATCTTGTTCTTTTGTGTATGATGAGACTTCATTCAATGTTTTGCTAAAATTGTCATCTTTAGGTATCTAGTTTTATAACACCATGGCCAGTTATTAGTAGCCATGGGATGGGAATTGATGGTATAATTAGGAAGCATGAGACTCAATCTCTGGGGCTTGGCGCTCATTCCTGTGTATGTTCCAGTCTTCAGTTGTGGGAGGCTCTTCACTTCGGTGTATCTTTGTACGCAACTCTAAAGGTATGTGGAGCCACCTAAACAGTAGTTGACTTGGCATATTTTCCTAGGGCAGCCACTTGGATACTTCTAGAAATGAGTTCCTTCCCTGTAAAGATTCTGAGTGGATAACTCTAAGTGAAGTCTAGGAATTTGTTTTTCTTTTCCTTTTCATAAGACAAGCATGCCAGATGGTGCTGGGAACTCTCTTACTGCACATTGAGAAATTCATCTTCGACATTGACATGTGTGCCTGACCAAATCTTGCCCTTGCTGACTGTAACCTCTTGGGCAGGGGGAAGATCTGCTTTCATTGTTGCTGCTGCTTCTCCAGGCTTTGTCCCTCAGAAGAATGGTGGGAAGATCACCACTGCTCCAGAAAATAAAGTCAGGGGGAGAACGTCTCTGGCTCCCATGTTTGCTAAGAAACTAACCTCACCACACTGGAAGGCTGCCATATGGGCCAAGTTGCCAAAAGACAGGAGGCATGCCAAGAAAAGAAGTGAGAACGATGAGGAGGAAGAAGATAAGAACACTGAGTTGGGCCAGGATGAGAAAAGTAACAGATCCTCTCCCAGAGGCGTTTCCGGCCAGTGGCCAGGAGATAGCAAGGGTCAGCCCTATGCCGTTCCACATTGCTGTAGAGGCATTCTGTGAAGACACCCCCCTTCAGAAAGTTGGCCTTGGCAGTCCCTGGCTGATGTTTTGGGCCTGGCTTCATTGATGAGGAAATCTCAGTGGACAGTTGACCTCTGCTGTCCCCATGACCAGAAGCAGAGTTTTTGCTAAACTTCATACATTGATTGTTTCTGTTGTGGTGCGTATGAGCCATGCAGGTTAATTGTTCCCCAACCCTAATTCTCAGTGATTTTGTTTTTGTCTTGAGTCTGTGTAACATTTTAAATTATATTGCTTCCAGGGGCACCTGGCTGGCTCAGTCAGTGGAACATGTGACTCTGAATCTCAGGGTTGTGAGTTCGAGCCCCATGTTGGGTGTAGAGATTACTTAAAAATTTAAAAAAATTGCTTCCAAAGAAGTAATTATTAATATTTGTATTAAAATATAACAGCAGTAAAGTTATTTCAAAATAAGAGGTCAAAGTGGCAGTGAATTTTTTTTAGGTTTGTGTACTATAGCCAGACTTATGAGCAGTTTTTCTGAAAGAGCAATTTGTTATTCTTAACAAGTCTGTGTGGCAGTAATTGTTTAGGTGGGTTTTCATTTAGATTCTGAAAAGGAAGATGCATATTCTACATGGTTCAGGGGGAGAAAGCCCTTCCTGTAGGGGTTGGGACAATGACTGAGGGAAAAGGCAGTGAGGGAGAAGAGGAAGAGGAAGGTCAACAATGACCTAAATCAGCTCGGTTGAGGGGTAGCCCATATCAAGGAATTCGAGTTGTAGGGAAGCCCTTGGGCAGAGGGTGTTGGATTTCTTTTAGGAATTTGGAGAACTTTCTGATTAATTTATAAATGCTTTTAAAAGTACTCTGACCAGACCTGACCCCTGTGTTTTGTGAAGAGCAGGCAAGACCCTAGGTATGATATTGGTGATTAGAGTAGAAGCTTCCAGTTTACTCGTTAGTGGTACAGACAGAACATATATATAGCATTCTGGCTTTTGCCCACAGAACCTGATAAATGGAAAAAGGAAATTGCCAAACAGAAGGCTTCCCCTGGAACCAAAAAACAGAAATTGGAAGGTAACTTGTTTGCTGTGATTTAAGGCACAAGACAAAACATGGAGGATTGGGTATCGGTTAAGTGTGGGTATGATATTTGTGGACAAGGCGAAAGCCCAAGTGATAAGCGAGGGGATTTTTATTGCAGTTTGCCATTGCAACATGCCAGAATCTTTAATGGAATTTTCTTTTAGCATCATTGTTTCTGAACTGTGAGTTTGTTTTTTGTTTTTGTTTTTTAAACCTTTCTGTGTGGCAGTTGAAACGCCTGTAACTTTCAAACTGTTCGTTGGAATCCTGAATTTCAACAAAACCGCTGCTGAACTAAAAACTGGTCTCAATGAATGTTTTGCTAAAAATGATCTCACAGTTGTTGTCAGAGTTGGCTTGTCCGGGTAAATACCGATGGATTAAGAATGTTAAGTTGAGGAGTGCCTGGGTGGCTCAGTCGGTTGAGCGTCCGACTTTGGCTCAGGTCATGATCTCACGGTTCGTGGTTTTGAGCCCCGCGTCGGGCTCTGTGCTGACTGCCAGCTCAGAGCCTGGAGCCTGTTTCTGATTCTGTGACTCCCTCTCTCTCTCACCCTCATCTGCTCATGCTGTCTCTCTCTCTCTCTCAGAAATAAATAAAACATTAAAAAAAAAAAAAGAATGTTAAGTTGATCAGCCCAGCAGTATTATCCCTGGAGAAATTAACGAGTTCCAGTAGTTTTCTGTTTCATTGTGGGTGACCAGACTTCTGTCCTGTCGGGTCCTTCTGTTACCTACTGTTTACCCTTTAGTGGGGGTTACACCAGCCTCTGGGAGTTCAAAGTGAGTGCAGTCGTCTCCTGTCCACGGGGGGAACGTTCTGACATCCCTGGTGGATGCCTGACACCACAGATAGTACTGAACCCTGCATATACTATGTGTTTTCTTTTACATACATATCTGTGATAAAGTTGAATTTATAAATTAGCCACACTAAGAAGTCAACAACAATACAACAAAACAGAACAATTATAACAGAATACTGTAATGAAAGTTAAGTGAATGTGGTTTCTCTCTCTCAAAAGATTTTTACTGCACTGTACTCACCCCCTTTGTGTCGCTGTGAAATGACAAAATGCCTCCGTGATGAGATGGAGTGAGATGCATGGTATACGGGTTGTGACCTTGCATTAGAGTGCTGTCTAATGCACTTTTGAAGCTAGGTCGGAAGGATCGTCTGTTCCCAAACCACACAGTTGACTGTGAGTAACTGCAACTGCAGATAAGAGGGACTACTGTATTTATTTTTTTTAATTTTTTAAAATGTTTTATTTATTTCTGAGAGAGAGAGAAAGACAGCGTGAGCAGGGAGGGTCAGAGAGAGAGGGAGATACAGAATCTGAAACTGGCTCCAGGCTCTGAGCTGGCTGTCAGCACAGAGCCCAACGCGGAGCTCGAACCCATGAACTGTGAGATCATGACCTGAGCGGAAGTCGGACGCTCAACCGACTGAGCCACCCAGGCGCCCCGAGGGACTACTGTATTTAAAATCTTGCAGTGGCTCTTAGGAAATCCATTATATCGGGGCATCTGGGTGGCTCAGTCGTTAAGCGTCTCACTTTGGTTCAGGTCATGATCTCATGGTTTGTGAGTTCAGGCCCCACCTTGGGCTCTCTGCTGTCAGCACAGAGCCCGCTTCAGATCCTCTGTCCCCCTCTCTCTGCCCCTCCCTCACTGACATGCACGCGCTTTCTCTCTCAAAAATAAAAATAAATGTGAAAAAAACATTGTATTAAACTGCTATCCTGGGGTGCCTGGGTGGCTTAGTCGGTTAAGCGTCCGACTTTCGCTTAGGTCATGATCTCGCGGTTCGTGGGTTCGAGCCCCGCGTCGGGCTCTGTGCTGACTGCCAGCTCAGAGCCTGGAGCCTGTTTCAGTCTGTGACTCCCTCTCTCTCTGACCCTCCCCTGCTCATGCTGTCTCTCTCTCTCCTAGAAATAAATAAAACATAAAAAAAATAAATAAATAAACTGCTATCCTATTTTTCCAATTGAAACGTTAAAATAATCCCGAGATTTTCATTGTCTTTACAGAAACATATTTTCATGATTTTCCACTGTAAGTGATGTTATTCGCCCACAATTATATTGTATTGTTTTATTTTATTTATTTTATTTTATTGTACCTTATTATTAGTTTTTAAATTTATTTTGAGAGAAAGAGAGCACAAGCAGGGGAGAAGCAGAGAGAGAGAGAGAGAGAATCCCAAGTAGGCTCTGCACCATCAACTCAGAGCCCAATGTGGGGCTCAAACTCATAAACTGTGAGATCACATTCTGAGCGGAAACCAAATTCAACTCTTAACCGACTAGGCCACCTAGGTGCCCCTGCCCAGAATTATTTTAAACTAAGTCCTTTAATTACAGCCCCCTAGCTTTGGTGGCAAATAATAGGTTCTGTATCACTTCTGCTTTTTTGCCAAGTTGAATTTCATCTCTCCCACTTCTTTTGCATCAGAAGTGTATTTCCTGGACGTGAGCATATTTTTTGGTACTCAGACTGTCTTAGGTAAAAACAAAAAGATAATAATAGTAAACAGGGGTGCCTGGGAGGCTCAGTCGGTTAAGCCTCCGACTTTGGCTCAGGTCATGATCTCATCATGGTTTGTGAGTTTGAGCCCCGCGTCAAACTCTGAGCTGCTGACAGCTCAGAGCCTAAAGCCTGCTTCGGATTCTGTGTCTCCGTCTCTCTCTGCTCCTCCCCAACTTGTGCTCTGTCTCTCTCTCTGTCTCTGTCTCTGAAAGATAAATAAATGTTGAAAAATTTTTAAAAACTTTCTGTAATAGCCCTTGTGTTCGCTAACATATTCCTCATTAGGAATGATATTTTTTGTTCTAATTCACAAATGCACATGGCTCTTTCTCAAAACAAAAATTCGAAACCTTATTTCAGACTTCATTTCCTATAGGTTTTGGTTAAATTTGGTCAGTTGCTAAACAGAAAACAGATTTCAACAGGCGAATTTGCACCGACTTTAGCCCTTGATCCAGAACAAGCTTTCTCCATTTTGGCACTGTTGGCATTTTGGGCCGGAGAATTTGTTGTGGGGGACCGTCCCGTTCATTGCAGGCTATGGAGCAGTGTGCCTGGATTCTCCCCACTGGGCAGTGAAGCACTCCCCCAGTTGTGACAGCCAGAACGTCACACTTGCCCCTAGGCGAGAACCACTCCTCTCTGGTTACTTTATGCCATTCTTACTGCTAGTTGGTGGAGCCTTGGTTTTAAGTTGTAAACGTGACTCAGTGCTGATTTCTACTTTCACAGCCAGTGTGACTAGTCAGCCAGAAGTCCTGTGCCGCTTGATCTTACTTGCTGTTTTTTCCCCTTTCTTTTACATCCCCGTAGGAAATTTGGTTATGTGAATTTTAAATCTGCTGATGATCAGGGAAAAGCCTTGAAACTTACTGAGACAAAGGCCCTCGGGAATGAAATTAAATTGAGAAAATCAAAAGGAAAGGGAGTAAAGAAAGGTATGTTAACAGGGTAATTTATTTATAGATACCTGTGTATCTAGAAGACTCTGGGTCAGGAAGGAATATCAGATTCTTTCTCCGTCTGTGCAAGTACTTTGTTACCACCAGGTCACCTGCCTGCACAGCACAAACTTTATCTGCATTGCTCTCACCCAGTGTGCTCTAGCTGCCTGGCTCACTTTCCCTGTCATAGCGTCCTTTGTCTACTGTACTCTCTGTCATTATGTACCTTACCCCTTACCTCCTCTGCCATAATGTTCTCTCTGGGACTCAGTCCCTGCATCCATAGAATTTCAGCTTAAAGGTCACTTCCTCAGCTCAGAAAAATTTTCCCTTCCAGGCTAGATTAAGTCTTTTTTTTTTTTTTTTTTTTTTTTTTTTTTGAGGAGGGTGGGGAATTCCCTTCCCTTCCCTTCCCTCTCTTTTTTTCTATTTATTTATTTTAAGTAATATCTCCACTCAATGTGGGGCTTGAACTCACGATCCAGAGATCAAGAGTTGCGTGCTTTTCCAGTTAAACCAGCCAGGTTCCCCTAGGTTAAGTCTTTACTAGATGTTCTCATTTCCCTTTTACTTTTCCTTCTTAGCACTTAACCAGAGTTTGTAATTATGCGACTATGTTTACTAGCCTTTCCCCCCAACAAGGCCACATTCCCTAGAATAGAGGCCAAGTCTGTATTTTGATGTACCATGTAGCATAGGCCCTCACCTAGATGTGTGTTCAAATAGTTGTTAAATGAGGAATATATATTGCTATTAACACTCTCCAACTCTTGGAGAAGTATTTTTCCTCCCTTGGAGAACTTTTTTATTTATTTTATTTTTTTAATTTTTATTTATTTCTAGGAGAGAGAGAGAGAGACAGCGTGAGCAGGGGAGGGTCAGAGAGAGGGGGAGACACAGAATCCGAAATAGGCTCCAGGCTCTGAGCTGGCAGTCAGCACAGAGCCCTTGGAGAACTTTTGATGCTTATTAGAGTTGAATCCAGACTGAAAATATTCTTTTGTGTTATATAGCTCGGAATACCAAAACACTTTTCATCAAGTATAAAGTCACCTGATAAAGTGACTCAACATGAGTTAAAAGAAGTGTTTAAGGATGCCAAACCAAATCAGTTTGGTGAGCAAGTATGGGGTGAGTAAGAGGTGTGTTTTGTGCCTATATTGAAAAAGAATGTATTTCTACTGGATTCGGACATAACAGAATTTTACTACATTCTCCCAAATCACTTAGGCCTGATTTTAGAAAAGAAAAGAGAAGTTATCCAACCTTTCTACCAGCAGGCAGAAAAAACTGAAGAAGGCATCATAAATGGTCAGAAGTTTCTAGAAAACTGTCAAAGTGTCATTGAGAAATGAAGGCTTACTCTACCAAGTTCAAGATTGAAGATTGGAAGAATTCAGTCATAGATTATCACCATTCTTCTCTCCAGTAGAACAGCACCCTTGCTGACTTGCCTGGACAAGTGGCAAAACAAGCATTAAATTGGCCCCTTAGACCAGTGTGGTAACCGGGGCACCTCTGGGGCTCTGTCAGTTAACTGTCCGACTTCAGCTTAGGTCATGATCTCACGGTTGTGGGATCGAGCCCCACGTTGGGCTATGCACTGAATGAATGTGGAGCCTGCTTGGGATTTTCTCTCTCCCTCTCACTCTGCCCCTCCCCTGCTTGCGATCTCTCTTTCAAAAATAAATAAACACTTTTATTTATTTATTTTTTTTAATAAACATTTTTTAAAAAATGGACAAAGCGCTTGAGTGGACATTTCTCCAAACAAGGTATACTGGTGCCCAATAAGAACACAAAGAGGTGCTTGACCTGAGTTGTTAAGAAAATGCAAATCACAGCCATGGTGTGATCCCACCTCACACCCAGTAGAGTGGCTATAATAAAAATGGCAGGCAATCACGAGTGTTGGCAAGGATATGGGGAACCTGGAACCCTCATTCATTGCTGGTTGGAATGTAAAATAGTGTCATTGCTTTGGAAAATGGTTTGGTGGTGTCTGAAAATGTTAAACATAGAGTTACCATGTGGTGCAGCAATTCTGCTTCTAGGTGTGTACCCAAAAGAGACGAAAAAGTATATCCACACATTTCTACAAATGTTCATACCAGCTTCATTCTTACTAGCCCCAAACTGGAAACAACCCCAAATGTCCACCTGCTAATGACTGGGTAAACAAGATGTGCTCCTTCCATACAACGTAATATTGTTCTGTCATAAAAAGGAATGAAATATCAACATATGCTGAAACTTGGAGGAATATGAAAACCATTCGGCTAAATAAAAGAAGCCAGACACAAAAGATTGCATAGTCCTATGGTCCCATTTGTATGAAATGTCCACAGTAGGCAAATAGCATAGTGGTTGGGACACGGGGTGGGTATGAGTTGGGGGAACGAGGAGTAATCGCTGATGGACACTTTGGGAGATGATAAAAATGTTCTAAAATTAGATTATCGTGATGGCTATAGAATTCTATAAATACACTAGAAATCATCGTGCACCATTTCATCTTTAAGTCATCCCTGCACCCAACATGAGGCTTGAACTTACAACCCGGAGATCAGGAGTTGCATGCTTCACTGATGGAGCCAGCCAGGTGCCCCTCACTGTATACTTTAAATGGATGAATTTTCTAATACATGAATTATATCTCAGTAAAGTTTAAAAAATAGAGCGTGGGGCACCTAGGTGGCTCCACTGGTTGAACATCCAACTTTGGCTCAGGTCATGATCTCATGGTTCCTGAGTTTGAGCCCTGCGTCGGGCTCTGTGCTGACAGCTCGGAGCCTGGAGCGTGCTTTGGATTTTGTGTCTCCCTCTCTCTCTGCCCCTCCCCTGCTAGCACTCTGTCGGTCTCTCTCTCTCTCTCCCAAAAATAAATAAAAACATTAAAAAAAATAGAGTGTGTATATATGTAATTTGCTTTTATATGTACAGCGTATTGCCTCTGAGGATAGAAATTGGGCAGAAGGCACATGTCACCGTATCCTTTTCTACCTTTTGCCTTTTGAATCTTGTGTGTGTGTTACTAATTTGGAAGAGAAAAGTACTGAATGCTGACTATGCTTTCTTCTCCCCTCCACCCGGTCCCCACAATTGCAGGATCACCTATGTTGACTTCAAGTCACAGGCTGATGCACAGAGAGCCTTGGAAGGGAAGCAAGGAACAAAGATTGGAGGGCTTGCCATAGCTCTGGACCACGTTGGAGGGAAAAGCCAAGGCCAAGAGGAGAGAGGCGAGAAGAACAGCACGTGGAGAAGTAAGGGCTGATAAGCTCTGGAGACTGAAACTTGCCAGGGTTGGGTCATCAGCCGTGTTCCCCAGAGAGGGGCTACAGTCAGGATAGGGAAGCTTTTATTTTTTTAAAGTTTATTGAGAGAGAGAGAGAGAGAGAGAGACAAGGGGAAGGGTGGGAGGGGGAGGGAGAATTCCAAGCAGGCCCCACACTGCCACCACAGAGCCGGTTGTGGGGCTCAAACTTACAAACTGTGAGATCATGACCTGAGCTGAAACTAAGAGCCGGATGCTTAACCGACTGAGCCACCCAGGACCCCTCAGGATAGGGACACTTAAATACAATTTCTCCCTGTATTAAAAATGGGTAATCCTCCTCAGATCAACGTAACGAGTATTGTCCTAACTAACTGTAACCTTGAAGTCTGCAAAAACATGTCACTTTGAGGTGATACATCAGCTTAGCTCCCCTTCTTGGGGGTCCTATAGGATTCTGTTTGGACAGGCCCTTAAAGCTGTGGTTTCAGAAGTCAGATGTTTAATTCTCTTCAAGTAGAGTTTTTGTCAGGTTTAAACCAGAGACCCCAAACTGGAGTCCCTAATCTGCCTAATCTAATGAGTAATCGTAATGGCTTCTATAGTATTTACAGAGAAAAAAAAAACCCAATTTACTATGAATATTTTTAAAAATCAAGAAATTTCACATAGAAATCTGTATTTCCAGCTTCTTTTGCTGCTGCATCAGAAAATCTGGTGGCCCTGGGGCTGCATTCCTACATGTCTCCAGTCACCTGCACAGGAAAATCAGAGGCTTCCTCTTAGCTGTTTGTTACAACCCCCACCATTCGGTAAGTTCCTCCCTAATGGAAGGAGCGAACAGCACACTTAACACCTTGAGAGAGTAGAATCAGTTCTTTTCTCTTGCAAAGTACTACTTTTCTCCTATTAGTGAAGGTGACCTGTTAATATTCCTTCTGCATGTGTCTCTTTCAAAAGTGGGAAATTGAAAGCTGGAACAAGAAAGCCACACATTTCAAGAAAAATGGGAGCGTGCTTATTTCTTTGTGGAGGGTAAGAATGTCCGCAGCATTCAATAAGCAAAGAGGGTGTGTCTGTGTGGGAGGAGCGTAACCCCAGACGCCATTATGAAACAAACCACAGCAGGAACCATGATGGACACGCAGAAAAGATGCGTGATAAAAAGCTAAATGAACTGAAAAAAAAGACTAAAATTTCAATATGACGCCCTTTTGAATATGAATAAAATAAGTGATGCGGCTACGAAATGCAGTTATGTATTAAGTGAGAAAATTGCCTGGGCATCCAAACCTTTTACAGACGGCGAGTTTATAAAGGAATGTCTCTGAGTGCTGTGGAGTGCCTTGAGCAGAGACAAGCATTTGCCAACATGAGCCTAAGTGCTAATATTGTTCCACAGCACGTTGGTGAGATGGCTGAGAACTTATGGACAAGTTGCAGGGAAGAGGTAAATCATTTGTGGCTTTCTCCATTGCAGCTCAGGAAGGAGCTGATGGAGATAATGCCCTCCAACTGGCTGTATTCTTTCGTGGTGTTGATGAAGCTTTTGATGTGACGGAAGAGCTTTTGGACATGGTACCCATGACAGGCACCCCATCAGGAAATGATTTATTCGTATGTGTGGAGGAAAGTCTTAAAAAATTTAATGTAGACTGGTCGAAATTAGTCAGTGTTAGCACAGATGGCAATTCTACACCGGCTGGTGTTGAACAACTTGTTACAGAACTTAAATCTAAAGTGTCAGGGCTTTGCAGAGACACAGAGCTTAAG
Source organism: Crocuta crocuta (assembly GCF_008692635.1). Taxonomy (NCBI): domain Eukaryota; kingdom Metazoa; phylum Chordata; class Mammalia; order Carnivora; family Hyaenidae; genus Crocuta; species Crocuta crocuta. Next base: position 7,959,537 of record NW_027527429.1, read on the forward strand.
TCTGGGCATGGCCCCATTCTCCAGGAGTCACTTAGTGCTAAAAAGATAAAAATGGATCATGTCATGGACATGGTAATTCACACCATAAGCTCTATACGTTCCCATGGCTCAGACCACAGAGAATTCAGTGCTTTGTTCAGTGAGTTAGATGCACAATATGGAAGCCTGTTCTCCTCCATAGGACTTAACAGGGCTGAGTCGTGGCATGGTGCTAAGACAGTTTTTGGAACTGTTGGAAAAAATTGATTTTTTTCATGTCTTCTAAAGGAAAATCTGTTCCCCGGCTTACTAGCAAAGATTGGGTTAAAGACTTAGCCTTTCTGGTCTACATTATGACTTACCTGAACATGTCAGGTATCTCCCTGCAAAGGCATTCACAAGTGGTTACACAGATGTATGATTCAGTTTGCTTGCTCCTAATGAAGCTGTGTCTTTGGGAGACCCATTTGGCAGGGAGCAATCTGGCCCACTTCCCTACACTGAAGTTCATTTCCGAACATGAGAGAGATGGCCTGAGCTATATTCCCAGAATTACAGGGTTGAAGACTGAGTTCCAAAAATGGTTCTCTGGTTTCAAACTTGATGAAAACGAGCTGAGGTTGTTCAGTTCACCTTTCTCAATTACCATGAATGATGCGAGCGAGGAGCTACAGATGGAGGCTATTGAATACAGTGCAACACGATACCAAAAACGAAACATGACTATGTCGGAATCCTAGAATTCTACAAACACCCTGGGAATGGTTACCCTAAATATAAAAACCATTGTGTAAAGATTCTGTCCATGTTTGGAAGTACCTACATTTGTGAGCAGCTATTTTCAGTCATGAAACAACAGAAAACTAAGTGCTGTCCCCAGTTAAAGATTCAGGGTGCAGTTCCTGTACCAGAGTCACGCCCTGACATTGACACCTTGGGGCTTAAGAAAGGAATGTCACATTTTGGATTTCAAATCTAAGGAGTAGTACATTATGAAACTGATTATTTCTATTTCCAAATTGTATTTGTTCAATGTCAAATTTAAACTACAATCTCTGGCATCCTACGTTTCTAGCTTATCACGTATAAAATAAAGTTTGATTATACCTTGGCAGTTTATTTTTTCCCTTGCTGTTCCTTTCTGGCCCTTAGAGTGGTTCGCATTGGTAAACCTCTGCCCTTAAAGCAGCCACACTATTCCTAAAGGCACTGGTGGGCTGGGGACGTGAACCAGGGAGTCAGCTTGATGAATGGAGTGTTTAGATACCTAGAGCAGCTCTATCCCC
>NW_027527429.1:7960974-7985311 GCF_008692635.1 Crocuta crocuta
CCGGACAGAGCTGGGACAGCATAGCCCATACTGGCCTCTCAGCTTCTCTTCTGGTGCTTCCATTTTGGATTTACACATTTCTTTGAGATTTCAACATTGTTGGTCAGCATTAGTGTAAGTTGTGGCTGGTCCCACAGCCATTCTGCCTCGTACAGGTGTGGATAGGTGTTTCCTCCACACCAGGGCCACCCCCAAGGGGATGCAGAATGAGGGGTCAGTGTATGGAAGAGCTTATGAGCACTCTTCCAGGGAGAAGGCCCATAGCTACCATCAGCCCCTTACAGACGTCTGTGACCGAAAATGTGTTTTTCCACTGTAAAATCGGGACATGACTGCTCACTGTTATAGACACTGTATTTTAAATAATCGGTCCAATTACAAAAGTGAAACGTACTTATTGTAGAACATTTGGAGACTACAGAGAATTGGAGGGAAAAGTCTATAATCTCAACAACCAAAGGTAACCCCTAAAAATATTTAGATACGTTTGTTTCCTTTCACTTTCTAAGTATTATTTTATATGGTTGAGTGCATGTCTGAATCATTTTGTGTTCTGTTCCCCTTTCGCCCTCCCCTTCTCCTCCTCTTAACAGTGAAATCCTAAACATCTGTCAGTCCTCCAAGCTCACAGTTGAGTTTATCTGATTGTGTCAGGTGTGTACTGATGGGCCTTTGGCAGCTAGGGCAAGTTCTCTTAGTGTCACATAAGCTATAGGATTAGTTTTTCTGTTCTGTCAGGCTCCGAGAAGGCCAGAGAAACACCTGCTGTCTGGGGAAGGAGAGGCAGACTGCATCTGATGACACTCAGGACAGATGTTGGGCAGATGTTCTGGGACCATTGATGAGTGTGAAGAAGCTCAGTGTTCTAGATCTGACCTTGACCTCTGCACCATTTGCCACCTCTGCCCACCCCTTCCCTCTCTTTGAAATCTCACTCTCATTTTCCTCCTTCCTCTTGGGATGCTTCTTCTCAGGCCCTGTCCTTCCTCTGTCTGTTAAATGTTGATTTTTCTTCCAATGACTTTTTCTCCCTACAATTTACCTGTGGCTTTTAGCATTTTGGAGGTGCAGGGGACAGGGGAGGTCAGTCAGGGCTCTCTTAAAGCATCACTGGAAAGATACCAACCCAGGGCACCTAGGTGGCTCAGTTGGTTAAGTCTCTGACTCTTTGTTTTGGCTCAGGCCATGATCTCATGGTTCCTGAGATCGATCCCTTGGTCAGGCTCCTGACCTCCTGATAGCAGGGAGCCTGCTTGGGATTCTCTCTCTCTCCCTATCACTCTCTGCCCCTTCCCCACAAGAAATAAGTAAACTTCAAAAGATACAAACCCTCTTCCAAGAACTATGCACACGTGTACCTACACATGTGTTTTTATTATACTTTCAGGAAGTCTTCAGACCCTAGAAGCCCACCTTGAGGCCATCTAGTCCCATGGCTTCATTTATGTGCAAGCTTCTAGCGTAGAATCTCCAGCCTTGCACTTCCTTCTAAATGCCAGCCTGGAGGCTGCTGGACCTCTCCATTGGGATGTCCCATAGGCCCTTGCAGTGCATGGTGTGGATGATTGAACTCATCATTTCTCTCCCCGACTCCTAAACCAATTGTCCTCTGGTTTTCTTTATTTTAGTGAGTGGTACCGTCATCCCCCCAGTTCTGGCTCAAGCCAGAAACCTGGCAATCATCTTGGATTCCTCCTTAACTTACTTCCCATTTCTATTTAGTTGCCAAATCTTTTTTTTTTGTTTGGTTGGTTTTTTTTTTTTTTTTTTTTTTTNTGACCTAAGCGAAAGTCGGACGCTTAACCGACTAAGCCACCCAGGCGCCCCTTTAGTTGCCAAATCTTGATTATACTACTTAACCAAGGTTTTGAATCTTCCCACTTCTCTATAATCCTATTAGTAGTGAACTCTACTCTAGTGAGGACCATTGTCCTATCTTGCTCAAACTTCTGCAAAAGCCCCTACCTGGTCTCCTGCTTCTGGTTTCCCCATATACAGCTCTTCACTTTCAGAACAGTCTCCACTCAATAGAGTGGCCAAAAAATAAGTCAAAACTAACTCAAATGAAGTCACATTACTCCCCTGCTTAACAGCCTCTGATACTTCCCTACGTCATTTATAATAAAAGCCGAAGTCCTCTAACTCAACAAAAAAACCAAACAACCCAATTAAAAAGTGGGCAAAAGACTTGAGTGGGCATTTCTCCAAAGAAGATGTACAGATGGCCAGAAAGCACATGAAAAGATGCTCAGCATCATGTAGGCATATGCAAGTTGAAACTACAATGAGATACCACCTCACATCCATTAGGTGGCTACTATAACACAAACAGCAACAGCAAACAAAACAAGTGTTGGAGAGGCTGTGGAGGAATTGGAACCCTTGTGCACTGCTGGAGAGAATGGAAAATAGCACAACCACTGTGGAGAACAGTATGGTGATTCCTCAAAACTTAAAAATAGAATTAGCATATGATCCAGCAATTCCACTGCTGGGTGTATACCCATAAGACCTGAAAGCAGGATCTTGAAGAGATATTTGTATACCCATGTTCACAATAGCTAAAACATGGATGCAACCCAAGTGTCTCTCAATGGATGAATGGATAAGCAATATGTGATGTATACATGCAATGGAATATCATTTGATCTTAAAAAAGAAGAAAATTCTGACCCATGTTCCAACATGGATGAATCTTGAGAACATCATGCTAAGTAAAATAAGCCAATCACAAAACAAACAAATACAGAATGATTCCACTTAGAAACTTCGAGTTGTCAGTCAGGATCCTAGTGGGAGGGGAAAGGGGGGCTTCGTGTTTAGTGGGTATAAAGTTTTAGCTTTGCAAGATGAAAAGAGTTCTGGAGATGGATGGTGCTAGTAATTGCACAATATTACAAATATATTTCATACCATTGAACTATACACTTAAAGATAATTAAGATGACAAATGTTATCTGTATTTTGCCCAGTACAAAAAGGAGGGGGGAGGGTGCCTGAGTGGGTCAGTTGGTTGAGCATCTGACTTTGGCTCACATCATGATCTCGCAGTTTGTGAATTTGAGCCCCACGTCAGGCTCTGGGCTGACAGCTCAGAGCCTGGAACCTGCTTTGGATTCTGTGTCTCCCTCTCTCTCTTCCCCTCCCCCCTTCAAAAATAAATAAACATTAATTTTTTTTTTAAAAGGAAAAAAAAAACCCCAAAACTCCTCACCTACAATGGGTCTACAAAGCCATATGTAATAGGGGCTCTCATATCTCCCTGATTTCTTATCCACTTGGCTGCACACCTGATACTTCTTGCCTTCTTTCTGTGCCTTAAGTCCTTTGCATAGCTGTTCCTGTAATATTCCTCTCTGGGTCTCTGGGTCTCTGACCACCCAGGTCAGAGCTTCAGTGTTACCTCTTCAGAGAAGCCTCTCCTGACCCACCTTAGAAAGACCACCTCCTGGGGTCCCTGGATGGCTCAGTCGGTTAAGTGTCCGACTTCGTCTCAGGTCATGATCTCATGGTTTGTGGGTTCAAGCCCCACATCAGGCTCTGTGCTGACAGCTCAGAGCCTGGAGTCTGCTTCAGATTCTGTATCTCCCTTTCTCTCTGACCCTCCCCTGCTCACGCTGTCTCTCTCTCTCTCAGAAATGAATAAACATTAGGGGCCCCCCGGGTGGCTTAGTTGGTTAAGTGTCCGACTTTCGCTCAGGTCATGATCTCGCGGTTTGTGGGTTCGAGCCCCGCGTCGGGCTCTGTGCTGACTGCCAGCTCAGAGCCTGGAGCCTGTTTCAGAGTCTATGACTCCCTCTCTCTCTGACCCTCCCCTGCTCACGCTGTCTCTCTCTCTCTCTCCTAGAAATAAATAAAACATTAAAAAAAATTAAAAAAAAGAAAAGAAATGAATAAACATTAAAAAAATAAATAAACTTAATAAAAAAGACCACCTCCCCCCCCAGTCAACCCCTCCCTCTCCTGTTTTGTTTCCACTTACATGATATCCTTACTCCCAAAATGTTATATCCTTCTCAGTGTGTCATATCAGGAGGCGTATGGAGTCCATTTGCCCCCTTCCCAGTGATATTAACTTTGATCATTTGTTAAGATGGTTTCTGTCAGGTTCCTTCACTATAACGTCACTTGGGGAGATACTAAGAGACTCTCTAAATAGTCTGTTTCTTATCCTACTTTCCCCCACTAATTTTAGCACCTATTGCTGATTCTTGCCTGAAACAGTTGCCACTGGGTTATTTGCCAAATGATAGTTTTCAATTTTCCTCATTCTACATTTATTGGTTGAAATTCTGTGAGGAAGTCCTTTCCCTTCACCCTCATTAATTTTTTCTTCATTCATTCAAGTATTTATATCCATATGGACTCACAGATTCTAATTTTATCCTATAAATTATCCTATAAATTATTCTAAGGGTTATAATCCTTTATGATCATTATTTATTGTGTCTGTTAGATTGTCCCAGATTTGGCATGGGGGCCCATTCAAATTGCCTCCTGTGTCCACTGACATGGGTTCACATGTCCCCATTATTATTTGAACCCTTCCTTACCTTCTGGCACCATGAGATGTTAGAGGTTCGTCTTATATTTCCTTGCCACAGCCCTGAAGATATGGCTATTCCCCAAGAAGTCTTGGGGCCTCTCATTGCAGAATGGCATTAGATACCAAGACCTGGGTGCTGGGTGAGTTCATTGATGTTGGGCATTAGGACCTTCAGGCCGTCTTAGTGGATGGTCAGGAAATGTATGTACAGACACATAGATACCAAAAACTATTTTGACAAGTTTGTTTGTAATTTTGAAAACCATGAGTTCACAATGATGCCTCTGGTTCCAGTCCAACACCACAGTGTTTATTCTAGCCGACCCCTTTTCCATATTTTTAACTTATTTTTCTGACAGTGAGAAATCTTGCTTTTATTAGTATAATTTTCTTTTTTAAATAATTTAAAAAGTTTATTTATTTTAATATTTTTTAAATGTTTTTATTTGTGAGAGAGAGAGAGACAGCGTGAGCAGGGGAGAGTCAGAGAGAGAGGCAGATACAGAATCCGAAGCAGGCTTCAGTCTCTGAGCTGTCAGCACAGAGCCTGATGCGGGGCTCAAACCCATGAAGCGCGAGATCATGACCTGAGCCGAAGTTGGATGCCCAACCGATTGAGCCACCCAGGCACCCCTTATTTATTTATTTTTAACAGAGAGACAGTATAAGTGGGAGAAGCAGAGAGAGAGGGAGAGAGAGAGAATCCCAAGCAGGTTCCGCACTGTCTGCACAGAGCCCAACATGGGGCTTGAACTCATGAGCCGTTAGATCATGACCTGAGCTGAAACCGAGAGTTGATGCTTAACCAACTGAGCCACCCAGGTGCCCTAGTCAGTATAACTTTCTTATCTGCTTAGTGCAGATACAAAAAATAAACCTACTATTTAGGGTACAATATTGTACATGTTTTTCCTTTTCTCTCCGAGTATTTGGTCTAAATACTCTTTTCTCAAGTAGCTTACGTGAGTTGTCCCTGTGTCCTCCGGGTTATTATTCACTTGTGGTACACTTGGGGCCATTTGTTCCTGTTTATAGTTCACTTTGGGTCATCTCCACTCCTCCTCTTCCCCAATTCCTTGTCGATTAAAAAATGTTTTTTGGGGCGCCTGGGTGGCTTAGTCGGTTAAGCGTCCGACTTTCGCTTAGGTCATGATCTCGCGGTTCGTGGGTTCGAGCCCCGCGTCGGGCTCTGTGCTGNTAAAAATAAAAAATGTTTTTAACAGTATGAACATTAGTAATGATTCGAAAAGTCAGAACTATACAGCCATGTCCCAACCTCGGTCAGTGTCTGCTTTCTCCCTACTGTATTTCTTTTCACACGTTCCCCTTCTTTACATGCCAGGAAGCCTACTATAGATCGCTTTTGCACTTTGCTTCTTACACTTAACAGTTTCTTGGAAATTGCTAGGAGACATTGTGAGCTGTTATGTTATGATGCTGCGTACTCACCTACCCTCCGTTTCATCAAGTTCACCATCTGCATTTGTAAAGTTGTTGAATAGTCTTGCCTCTTGTGCATGAAAAACAGCATGGACTATTTGGAGGAAGTGAAAGGTGGACATCTGGCCAGTGCAAGGCTCTGAGGAGGGGAGGTGATGGGAGGTGAAGCCAGAGAGACAGGCAGAGGCCAGACGGGGCCAAGGCCCTGGCTCGCTACACTCGGGAGCTGATACCAGTGGACTGGACTGGGCCAGGGTCGGGGTGAGAAGGCAGGGAGCCTAGCAGTGGTGTGCGCAGGGCCTGAACAGAGGCAGTGTTGGGAGGGTGACATCTGGATATGGAGGCACACCAGACAAAGTCAAGGATGCCTCCCAGACTTCTTGCTTGGGGACCAGCAGAGAGAATGAAGACAGAGGAGCTGGTTTGAGGGAAGCGGAGGGCCTGCAGTGGTGGGCCGTGGGTGTCATCAGCAGGGAGTGGTGCTCTAAGCTGTGGCTGTGCCTGGAACACCAAAAAATAAGATTCAAAAGTGGGAGTGGCCTGATGGTAAGTGAAAGAAGGCAGGCCCCAAAGGCTACCTGCTGTATGATTCCATTTCCATGACCTTCCTGAAAAGGTAAAACCATAGAGATAGCAAGTAGATCAGGGCTTGTGGAGGCTGGGGCCGACTATAAGAGGGCATGAGGGGAGACTTAGGGGGGCTGGCAGCATTCTTTCTCAGCTATACCATGACTGCACATGTTTACTAAAACTCACTGAACTGTCACCCAAAAAGGTTGAGTTTTACTGTATGTAAATTACACCTCAGTAGGTGACTTTTTTTTTTAATGTTTTTTCTCTTTCTTTTAAAATTGTTTAATATTTTTAAAATTTATTTCTGAGAGAGAGACAACATGAACAGGGGAGGGTCAGAGAGAGAGGGAGATACAGAATCTGAAACAGGCTCCAGGCTCTGAGCTAGCTGTCAGCACAGAGCCCAACGTGGGGCTTGAACCCACGAACCGTGAGATCATGACCTGAGCTGAAGTCAGATGCTTAATGGACTGAACCACCCAGGCACCCCGTCTTTTATTTATTTCTGAGAGAGAGAGAGAGAGAGAGAGAGATAGTGTGAGCAGGGGAGGGTCAGAGAGAGAGGGAGATACAGAATCTGAAACAGGCTCCAAGCTCTGAGCTGGCTGTCATCACACAGCCTGACACGGGGCTCGAACCCATGAGCTGTGAGATCATGACCTGAGCCGAAGTTGGACGCTTAACGGACTGAACCACCCAGGCGCCCCAGTAGGTGACTTCTTAAAAAGTGCAAGGAGAGGCACCTGGGTGGCTCAGTCGGTTCTTAATATCAGCTCAGGTCATGATCTCATAGCTCAGGGCGGAGCCTGCCTAAGATTCTCTCCCTCTCTGTTCCTTTGTCCCTCCACTGTTTGCACTTGTCCTCTCTCAAAAAATTTAAAAAAATTAAAAATGGAAGGAAGCCCAGAGGACACTGATGGCTGTGAAGCAGTGAGGAGAGAGCTCAGAGGAGAATGAGGTGAGTTCTGAGTCTGTATGGAATAGAGGGATTGAGTGTCAGATACCAAAGGGGTAAAGTTAAGATAAGACCCAGGGGCGCCTGGGTGGCTTAGTCGGTTAAGCGTCTGACTTTCACTTGGGTCATGATCTCGCGGTTCATGGGTTCGAGCCCCGCGTTGGGCTCTGTGCTGACTGCCAGCTCAGAGCCTGGAGCCTGTTTCAGTCTGTGAATCCCTCTCTCTCTGACCCTCTCCTGCTCACGCTGTCTCTCTCTCTCTCTCTCTCTCTCTCCTAGAAATAAATAAAACATTTTTAAAAAATTAAAAAAAAAAGTTAAGATAAGACCCAGAAGGTTTCCAGCAGATGTAACAACCAGGAGGCCATTGATGACCTCACTGGTGAGATTTATTTTCCCCCAATGTAGGGTCCCCGTCTTTCCCCTGCAAGGTCCCCATTCTCCCCATGTAGGGTCCCCCTCCTCCCCAGGTAGAGTCCCCATCCTCCCCATGTAGGGTCGCCATCTTCCCCCTATAAGGTTCTCATCTTCCCCATTTAGGGTCCTGTCCTCCCTATGTAGGTTCCTTGTCCTTTCTAAGCTTCCCAGTAGACAGTGAGCTTCTGGAGACAAGCCTGATCAGGGGCCCCAGGAAGAATGAGCCAAGGCCATCCTTTGCAAAGGGAAGGGCCCAGCACATTTCTGAGAAATAGCAATGATGGGGATCCCCGAGGCAGTCCCGCCGCCCAGCCCCATAACTGTGCAGCCAAGTGCAGAAATGCTGGGCTCCTGTTCAACAATTGTTAAGATTTCAAGACAGTGATGTTGAAGCACTAAACGAGTCCCAGGGACCTCCAAAGTAAGTGTCACACACCCATGAAGCTGGCCCTGCTGCCACCTGAGAGTCGGGGCCCCCAAGAAAGAGCAGCTGCTTTAGGATCTGGCTGGAGAAGCCAGCAGGGTCTCTCAAGAACGGGCTCACAGGCTTGGCAGGAACCAGGTTGTGCCTTGGCGCTGCCACCTGCTGGCCACGTCAGGCCACCGCACCTCCCTTCTGAGAACAGGACCTTGGATAGAGTGGGAAACTCAGCTCTGTGAGGACCAGGTGACCAACACTGCCCTTCCTTCACTGAAGAGAAAACAGGCCCATGGGCATTCTGCTGGGGTCACACCAACCACAGCACCCCAGTGATGATGGCAGCCCGTCACTGTCACATTTAAACTTCTCTGTTCTTTACAACCCCACAAAGTAGATATGATACCCTGCACAGATGAGTAAATGAAAGAATTCGAGTGTTTGACTACTGTGGTTGCCTCCCATAACCTTTCTCTGTTGTCTTAGCCCCTAATAATTTTTTTTGATATATTTTTTAATGTTTTTATTTATTTCTAGGAGAGAGAGAGAGAGAGAGACAACGTGAGCAGGGGAGGGTCAGAGAGAGAGGGAGTCACAGACTGAAACAGGCTCCAGGCTCTGAGCTGGCAGTCAGCACAGAGCCCGACGCGGGGCCCGAACCCACGAACCGCGAGATCATGACCTAAGCGAAAGTTGGACGCTTAACCGACTAAGCCACCCAGGCGCCCCTTAGCCCCTAATAATTTTTGAGGGTAGCCACTGGCTTAAGTGCTGACCCACCTGGGCCCGGGGCTGGGGCAGGTGGCCCAGGCCCACACTGAGCAGCATAATCCCATTACTGGGCCTCAGCATGGGCCTCTAACCCAAAGCCAGTGGAGACAACTTGGGGCTCGATCTCACCAACTATGAGATCATGATCTGAGCCGAAATCAATAGTCAGACGCTTAACTGCCTGAACCACCCAAGTGCTCTGCCTTTGCCATTTTTTAATTGAGTATTTTGTTTTTGTTGATATGAAATTGCAGGAGTCCTTTCTATATTCTGGATATTAACCCCAGTCAGATATGTGATTAGCAATTATTTTCTCCCATTGTGTGGGTTGTCTTTCAACTTTCTGGATCACGACCTTTGCCACACAACTTTACTGGAGGCGGTGTATTTCTGTTTTTTCCCCTGAGGTCCAGTGTATCTACTTCTTCTTTTGTTACTGATACTTTTGGTGTTCTGTCTAGGAAACCACTGCTTCCTGTAAGATCAGGAAGACACACACCTAAAAGTTTGATATTTTAGCTCTTACATTTAGGTCATCGATCTGTTTTGAGTTAATTTTTGTAAAGGGTGTGAGACAGGGGTCCAGTCTCACTTTTTCACGTGTGTTTATCCAGAGGTCCCTGCACCATTTGTTGGGGCGACTATTTCTCCACTGAGTTGTCTTGACACCTTTGTCAATATCAATTGACCATAAATATATGGGTTTATTTCTGGACTTTCAAATCTATCCCATTGATCTATAGGTCTATCTTAAATTTTTTTTTAATGTTTATTTTTGAGAGAGAGACAGAGCACGAGTGGGGGAGGAGCAGAGAGTGAGAGAGACACAGAATCCAAAGCAGGCCTCAGGCTCCAAGCTGCCATCACAGAGCCCAATGTGGGACTCAAACTCACGAACCGTGAGATCATGACCTGAGTCGAAGTTCGAAACTCACCCGACTAAGCCACCCAGGCGCCTCGATCTATATGTCTATCTTGATGCCAGTACCACACAGTCTTAGTTACCACGGCTTTGGGGTAAGTTTTGAGGTCACAAAGTGTGTCCTCCAACTTTGTTCTTTTCCAAAACTTTTGTGGCTATTCTGGGTCTCTTGCATGTTCACATGAGTTTCGGGATCAGCTTGTCAATTTTTGCAAAAATAGTTGGAATTTTTATTGGGATTGTGTTGAATCTGTATATCAGTTTGGGAAGTTTTACCATCTTAATGAAATTAGGTACTCTAATCCATGAACCCAGGATTTCTTTTAATGGTGCTTTGTAGTTTGAGTGTACAATCTTTTGTTAAACTTATTCCTAAGTGTTTTGTTTTCCTTGATTCCAGCGTAAACAGAATTGTTTTCTTAATTCCATTTTTGATTGTTCACTGCTATTTTATAGAAATAAAATTGATTTTTGCACATTGATCTCATATTCTACAGTCTTGCTGAACATTTCATTAGTTCTAATTTTTTGCGGGGGTCGGGGGGAATCCTGTTGGATTTCCTATATGTAAGATAATCTCATCTGCAAGTAGAGATAGTTTTACTTCTTCCTTTTCAAACTAGGTGCCTTCCCCACCCCCATCACCCTGGATAGAACCTCCAGTACAATGTTGAGTAAAACTGGTGAGAGTAGAAGTCTTTGTCTTGTTTCTGATCTTAAGGGGAAGAGCTTTCAGTCTCTCATCACTGAGTGTGTTGTTAGCTATGGAAATTTTGTAGATGCCCTTTAGCAGATTGAGGAAGTACCCTTTTATTTCTTTGTTGAGTGCTTTTATCATGAAAGAGTGTTGCATTTTGTAAAATGCATTTTCTGCATCTGTTGAGATGAGTATATGGTTTTTGTCCTTCACAGTTGACAATTTTTAAGAAGCAGCTCCCTGTGCAGGGTAGAGGAATAGAAACATGGAAAATGGGAGACAGAAGTGCAAGAGACACTTTTTACTGTCTATCCTTTTATATTTTTTCTTTTCTTTTTATTTATTTATTTATTTATTTATTTTTATTTATTTCTAGGAGAGAGAGAGAGACAGCGTGAGCAGGGGAGNATTTTTTCTTTTCTTGAATGTATTTCTTATTCAAAAACTTAAATTATCTTTTTAAAAATCACAGTAAAATAAACATAAAATAGAATTTACCATCTTAAACATTAAGTTACAGTTCAAGGGCGCCTGGATGGCTCAGTCAGTTAAGCATCTGACTTTCACTCAGGCCATGATCTCCTGGTTTGTGAGTTTGAGTCCCACATCAGGGTCTTGGCCTTCAGCAGCTCAGCCCACTTGGATCCTCTGTCTCCCTCTCTCTGCCCCTTCCCTGCTCGCACTCTCGCTCTTTCTCTCTCAAAATTGAATAAACCAAAAAAAACAACAAAGTCTTTTTTAAAAAAAGTTCAGCAGTGTTAAGTATATCATATTGTTGTATAACCAAGCTCTGGAACTTTTCCTTTTTTTCTGTTTTGTTTTCTTTTTCAAAGTTTTTCAAAGTTTTCATTTTATTTTATTTCATTCTAACATTTATTTATTTTTGAGAGAGAGACAGAACATGAGCCAGGGAGGGGCAGAGAGAGAGGGAGACACAGAACAGGCTCCAGGCTCTGAGCTGTTAGCACAGAGCCTGATGCAGGGCTCAAACTCATGACTGTGAGATCATGACCTGAACCAAAGTTGGACACTCAACCGACTGAGCCACCCAGGTACTCCATGAAAGGTTTGATTTTTAAGTAATCTCTATACCCAACATGGGGCTTGAACTCACCACCCTGAGATTGGGAGTCACATGCTCCACTGACGGAGCCAGCCAGGCGCCCCTGGAACTATTTTTATCTTGCAAAACTGAAATTCTACACTCATTAAACAATAACTCTTCATTCCCTCTGCCCCCCAGCCTCTGGCAACTACCATCCTGTTTTCTTTCTGTGATTTTACTCTGGATAGCTCATGTAAGTGAAAGCATGCAGTATTTTTTTATGCCTCTCTTATTTCACTTAACGTAATGTCTCCAATGCTCAGCATGTTACAGCAGGCATCAGAATTTCCTTTCTTCTTCAAGCCTCGATAATATTCCATTGTGTTTATGGGTATATATATATATATAAACACATATACATATATGTGGCATATATATATATATATATAGTTTGTTTATCTGCATTTTGTTTATCCATTCACTTGTTGATGGACATTGGGATCTTTTGGCTGTTGTGAATAATAGCCCGATGTGGCTATCGAACATGAGTGTGCAAATGTCTTTGAGGCCCTGCTTTCAATTATTTTGGATCTATCCACAGAAGCAGGGTGGCTGGATCAAATGGTAATTCCATTTTTAAGTTTTTGAAGCAGCATCGCAATTTTCCATCTGCACCAGTTTCCATTTCGACCCACGGTTCCCAAGGGGTCCACTTTCTCCACATTTTCCTCAGCACATTTTATTTTTTAAGTGTGAGGTATACACTATCTTTGTTTTTTAATTTTTAATGTTTTTTTATTTATTTTTGAGAGCCAGAGAGAGACAACGCGAGCAGGGGAGGGTCAGAGAGAGACACAGAATCCGAAGACAGGCTCCAGGCTCTGAGCTAGCTATCAGCACAGAGCCCGACGCAGGGTGCCACCCAGGCGCCCCTACACTATCTTTTTAAATTTCAGGTTTTCTGAATCTACAAAACTAAGGTCCAGACCCTCATCTATTTTCAACCTCACCTTCTTTCAGTCCTTTGCACGTTGCGGTCCCCTAGACCTAGGAGCACAGCGGGGGAAGTGGGCGGGAACAGAGGCCAAGGCAGTTGGGGGGACTGGAGATTCTGGAAAGACAGTACCTGTCTGGGAAGGGTGCCCGAGGTCCGACAAGGTGGCCTTGGGCTGGGGTTAGACTGGAGGCAGCCGGCTTATTCTCTGGAGTACCTGGGGTCCCCACAGTCTCCCGGAATCCGTGTTGGAATTCTGGGGATCTTCGTTGCTGATCCTGAAGGTTCTCTGGTGGCTCTAAATCATGTGGGCATCGTTCATGGGATCAGCAGTTATTGAGTATCAATAAAAGGATGAATCCTTTTAGGATGAATTCTACGTAACCTCAAAAAGCTCTTTGCTGAGACAGAAATGTAAGCATACTCACCCATATGTGTTGTGACAGCTGGTGTTTTGGGGGCAAAGAGGAGCCCTCAACTCAGTCTGGGAGTAACAGGAGGACTCGTGGAAGAGAGAGTTGAATCCTGAGGGCTGACCAGGAGGCCAGAGATGGGGGAGGTCATTTCGGGTGGGGGAGGGGACAGGAGAAGGTGCCAGTGGGCCAGAGCCCAGGGGGCCCACTGGGAAAAGGACAGTAGTCCAGGTAGCTGAATCCTGGAGGCCATAGCCCGGCATAGGACCAGGACGAGGGTGAAGCAAGTGAGGGAGTTGGGTGCAAAATTTAAGGCTGAAACGTCAGTAATCAATATGATATTTTTGTTTTTTTATTTAGAGAGAATGGGAGCGGGGAGAGGGGCACAGGGCGAGAGAATTTTAAGCAGGCTCTATGCTCAGTGAAGACCTCATGTGGGGCTGGCTCCCATGACCCTGGGAACATGATGTGAGCCAAAATCAAGAGTTGAATGCTTCAAAAAAGAGTTGGATGCTTAACTGACGGAGCCACCCAGGCACCTCCACTATGATATTGTAATGCAACGATTAAAAACCAAAATTAGGGGCACCTGGGTGGCTCCGTCGGTTAAGTGTCCGACTTCAGCTCAGGTCATGATCTCACGGTTCGTGGGTTTGGGCCCGCGTTGGGCTCTGTGCTGACAGCTAGCTCAGAGCCTGGAGCCTGCCTCGGATTCTGTGTCTCCTCTCTCTGCCCCTCCCCCACTCACCCTCTGTCTCACTCTGTCTCTCAAATATAAATAAATGTAAAAAAATTTTTTTAATTTTTTAAAAATAATAATAAAATAAATAAAATAAAAACCAAAATTAGGGGCACCTGGGTGGCTCAGTTGGTTCAGAATCTGACTTCGGCTCAGGTCATGATTTCACGATTGGTGAGTTTGAGCCCTGCATCAGGCTCGCTGCTGTCCGCTGTCTGCACACAGCCCGCTTCAGATCCACTGTCTCCCTCTCTGCCCTTCCTCCATTCACACTCTCTTTCTCTCTCTTGAAAAAACAACAAAAAAAATCCCTAAATAAAACATTTAAAAGTTTTATATAAATAAATAAGAAGCAAAATTGGGGTGCCTGGGTGGTCAGTCATTCGAGCGTCCCACTCTTGATTTTGGCTCAGGTCATGTCTCACAGGTTCGTGTGTCTGAGCCCCGTGTCTGGCTCCGTGCTGACCATCAGAGCCTACTTGCAATCCTCTGTCTCC
Source organism: Crocuta crocuta (assembly GCF_008692635.1). Lineage (NCBI taxonomy): Eukaryota > Metazoa > Chordata > Mammalia > Carnivora > Hyaenidae > Crocuta > Crocuta crocuta. The sequence continues at coordinate 7,975,402 of NW_027527429.1, forward strand.
CTCTCTCTCTGCCCGCCCCCCCCCCGCTTGCACTCTCTCTTTCTCAAAAATAAATACATAAGCATTTAAAAAATAAAAATAAAAACCAAAATTAATGCCAGAAAATACATGATGAACAAAATATTAAAGTTTAAATAAAGACAGGATCAGTTGCGGTGTTATACCAGTCATAGTGGAGCTCAAGGCAAAAGTAATACTAGTATTACTTATCCTGTGTTTCAGTCGTGGGCTAAGGCGCTGGATTCTATACTGCCCGCTCGCTATGAGAAGTCATTGGAATCTTTTATATTGAAGTTAATTTATTATTTGAGAGGGGAGGTCAGAGAGAGAGAAAGAGGGAAAGAGAGAATCCCAAGGAGGCTCTGCCCTGTCAGTGGTAGCCGGACTCTGGGCTCGATCTCAGGAACCATGAGATCATGACCTGTCTGAAATCAAGAGTCAGACACTTAACCAGCTGAGCCACCCAGGTGCCCCAGAAGTCATTGTATCTGTTGATTAAAAAACCAAGGTGTGGGGCTCCTGAGTGGCTCAGATGGTTAAGTGTCGACTCTTGATTTCAGCTGAGGTCATACTCTCACGGTTTGTGAGATCAAGCCCCAGTTGGGCTCTGTACCATCAGCGTGAAGCCTGATTAGGATTCTCTCTCTCTCCTTCTTTCTCTGCCCCTCCTCAGCTTGGCTGGGCACGCTCTCTGTCTCAAAAAATAAATAAACATTGAAAAACCATTTTTTAAAAAACCGAGGTGGCTACTATATGGAGAGATCAAGATACAGGGCAAGAGTGGTGTCAGGGAGGTCTTCATCCGGGCAGAAAGTGATGAAGGCTTAAAGAGAGGGACACTGTGGGAAGAGTATAGACCAATTCCGAAGTCACACGGGAAGGCCAGGCCTCGGGAAGCATGGGCTGCTGGAGCTGAGGGAGAGAGGCAGGTCTACCACACACCTGGCTCTTGGCTGGGAGGGCTGGGGGGTGCTGGCAGTGTCTCATTTCCTGAGGTATGAAAGATGGCAGCTCAGCGTGGGGAAAGAAGCGGAGTTCAGTTTGTGGTGCTCTGCTTTCGCAGGTGTATGGGAGAGCAAAGAGAGATGCCTGGCAGACAAAGGGTTAATGAGTCTGAGCCCAAGAGGAAGTTGCTCCTGGAGAGACCCTCCCCCCTTTGCACATCATTGAGTGGCAGTCCTCCACACAGAAGGGAGTTGTGGCCATGGAGGACCTGGAGGTGATCCCAGGAGAGAATGGAATGGAGGAGGGAGGCAGGAGAGATTGTGGGCAAGAGAAAGAAGCCACAAAGAGGTTCAGAAAGATAAGGTCTAAAGTGTCCTTAGGGGGGCACCTGGGTGGCTCAATCAGTTAAGTGTCTGACTTCAGCCCAGGTCACGATCTCACAGTTCATGGGTTCGAGCCCCGTGTCGGGCTCTGTGCTGACAGCTCAGAGCTGGGAGCCTGTTTCAGATTCTGTATCTCCCTCTCTCTCTGACCCTCCCCTGCTCACACTGTCTCTCTCTCTCTCTCTCTCTCTCTCAAAAATAAACATTAAAACAAACAAATAAATAAAAGTGTCCTTTGGGCTAGCAAGCAAGAGGGCGTGTGGGGTTCCCTCAGAGCTTGGGGCTGGAGGCCCCTGCAGGATCTGAGAGGGACTGGCAGCATCTTTTCTCAATGATTCCAGAAGCTGGCTCCAGTGAAGGACAACAGAGGAGAGGAGGTGCTGAAAGGGAAGGTGTGGCTGAGGAGATCACGCCCTGGGCCCCCAGGAGAAGGCGGGGAGGGGCTGCAGAGAAAGGATGTTGTTTTAGAAAAGATTCCAGTGTCCCTGGAGCCTTGAAGGGGAGCTAAGGACTTGGCTGGATGTAAATTAGGCTGTGGGAGGGCCGTGGGGAGGTCTGTTTTTCTCTGTGAAGTGGGGAGGGGAGGGTAACAGTCCAGAGGGAGAGGAGGGATGTGGGGGGCCCTGGAGAGAAGAGGCTGGGGTAGGTGCTAGGGCGGTGGGAATGAGAGCCCTTGAGCCCTGGGAGCTCCAGGAAGACTCTCTGGGCCCCTGCTGGGACCAGGACGGTTGTCATACAGGATTCCTCTCCTCGGAGGCAAGGGTGGCCACTGGTGAGGTGGGGGCTGAGGGCTGGCTGCGGGCTGTGAGAGAAGACAAGGGTTGGGTGGCCTCCCTGCACAGGTCGCCTCACACATGGGGACACTGGCCTAAACACCCTGCAAGGCCTAGTGAGGGAGGAAGGGTTCTGGACAGTATGTGAAGGCCCCACGGAACAGAAGCAGGGTTTGGGTTGGTAAAGGGAAGTTGGCTCTGCCCGTCTTCACAGCAAGCTTGGAGCCCTGGAGTTGAGGCTGTGAATCCTCTCAAGCCCCCTGCTGTCTTGCACCCTTCCCTTCCTTCCCCCTACTCAGAGTGCCGGCCCTCTGGTTTGGGCTGCTCCCCTGGTCCCTCCGCCGTGGCCTTCCCTTCAGTGGACTAGCCTTCCACGGGCCCCTGGTCTGAGGGTGGCTGCAGCTTCCTGCTTGTGCCCCACACCCCCATTTGCCTTCTCGGCAATTCAGCCAACCAGTTCCCTGCTTTAAACTCCCTGTTTTAAAACACACACACACAGACACACACACACACATACACACACACACATACACACACATATACACACACATACACACACACATACACACATACACACACATATACACACACAGACACACACCTTCCTGTTTTAAATATCTGAGGAAATTTTTCTTTGCTCATTGGAGCCTAACTGAGGCATTGGGTTCCTGGAGGCCGGATCTGGGAATTGGAATTTACCCTTTCGAAGATGCGTAGGCTTCCTCCGGTGGGCGGTGGGACCCCTATGCTGATACGAGGCCCACTGTGGCCAACTGGGTCTTGGGGTGCAGAAGTGCCCGTGGATGCTCAGAGTAGGCACCTCAGTGCACACAGGTGCGGGGGAAGTGGGGGTGAGTAATGGGTCTGTGCCAGGCAGTGGGCAGAAGAGGTGGCCACTGGCTGTTCAAGGCAGTACCCGAGGCCCTAGGCTGTTGTCAGAAGTTGGTCACACTCCTAGTATGAAAATGCAAGGAGGGGCTCCTGGGTGTCTCAGTCAGTTAAGCGTCCCGACTTCTGCTCAGGTCATGATCTCACAGTTCATGAGTTCAAGCCCCTCTCTGCTGTCAGCATCGAGCCCACTTCGGATCCTCTATACCCCCTCTTCTCAAAAATAACTAAACATGGGGCCGCCTGGGTGGCTCAGTTGGTTAAGTGACCAACTTCGGCTCAGGTCATGATCTCATGGTTTGTGGGTTCGAGCCCTGCATCAGGCTCTGTGCTGACAGCTAGCTCAGAGCCTGGAGCCTGCTTCTGATTCTGTCTCTCCTTCTCTCTCTGACCTCCCCCTGCTCCCACTCTCTCTCTCTCTCTCTCCCTCAGAAATAAATAAAACATTAAAAAATTAAAAAAAAAAACCCAAAACTAAACAGGAAAAAAAGAAAATATTTAAAAAAAAGAAAATTCAAGGAAAAGAATTAGAGTGGTACCCCAGTGGAGGTGGTGACCTCACACCTCTCCCCTATCTCATCCCTCCTCTGCAACAGTGTACAGTGCTGTCTCAGACCTGGAACTCGGGGCGGCAGCAGGTAACCCCAGCCGGCCAGGACAGGTGGGATCACCCTTGGCTGGAGCTGCCTGCAAGAACCCCAACCAAAGTCCACACTTGGGAAAGCACCTGACAAAATGTGAAAGGCTTTGAGCCCACTCTTCTATAGTTAATTATTCTATAGATATGATTGTATATGTGCAAAATAAAGTATGTACAAAGTTTATTTACTATGGCGGTCTTGTCGGAGAACCACGTAGCAAACAACCCCAAATGCCCAGCAATAAGGACAGATGGTTAAATACAGGACCCTCCCACAGGAAGAGCAGTCCGTGGCTCTTGAAAAGAATGGGGCAGGGGCGCCTGGGTGGCTTAGTCGGTTAAGCGTCCGACTTTCGCTTAGGTCATGATCTCGCGGTTCGTGGGTTCGAGCCCTGCGTCGGGCTCTGTGCTGACTGCCAGCTCGGAGCCTGGAGCCTGTTTCAGTCTGTGACTCCCTCTCTCTCTGACCCTCCCCTGTTCACGCTGTCTCTCTCTCCTAGAAATAAATAAAACATTAAAAAAAAAAAAGAAAAGAATGGGGCAGCTCTGTGTGCACTGATGCGGAGTTACAAGAGAAATCTAGTTAATAAAAAAGAAGGCCACGTTCAAATGAGTGTGTAGTATGTACATAGCATTTGTGTTAAATATAATAAAGGGGCGCCTGAGTGGATCAGTTGGTTAAGCGTCCGACTTCGGCTCAGGTCATGATCTCACGGTTCGTGGGTTCGAGCCCCGCGTCGGGCTCTGTGCTGACAGCCAACTCAGAGCCTGGAGCCTGTTTCAGATTCTGTGTCTCCCTCTCTCTCTGACCCTCCCCTGCTCACGCTGTCTCTCTCCCTCTCAGAAATAAATAAAACATTAAAAATGTTTAAAAAATATAATAAATACACACATGTCTATTTGTAAACACATTGGTGGAATCTGGAAGGATACGCAAGAGGCTACTGCTGGCACTGTCTTAGAACACGGTAGCCAGGGGACAGAGAGGGAGGACACCATTTACCGGGTATCTTTTTGAACTTTATACTGTGTGTGTGCTTTGCAATACAACAAATAAAGCAGTCATTTTAGAAAACCGAAAAAAAAAAAAGAAAAAGGCTGCACTTGGAAACAAAACTCCTGTGCTTCTGTTACTCTACTCTATGTAGGTTCTGGAATCCTGGTTACAGGTTAGGGATAGACAGAGGTTAGGGAGCTTTGGGATACGGCAGCAAGAGAATAAAACTGGGGATAGCCTTACTGAAGTTTCTGGGCATCTGGGTAGACATGGTTTCCTTTCCAGAATCTCAGATTTAGAACCCCTGAGGACGTGGATTTGAGCCATCTTTGCTTTACTGTTAATAATTAGCCATATCGGGGCGCCTGGGTGGCTCAGTTGGTTAAGCGTCTGATTTCGGCTCAGGTCACGATCTCATTGTTCATGAGTTTGAGCCCTGCGTTGGGTTCTGTGCTGACAGCTCAGAGCCTGGAACCTGCTTTGGATTCTGTGTCTCCCTCTCCCTCTGCCCCACCCCCGCTCATGCTTTGTCTCTCTTTCTTTCAAAAATAAACATTAAAAAAAATACTTAGGCATATCCTTGGAAAAGGGAAAAATAATTCCTGCCTTCATTTAATAGATGAAAAACACAGAAGCAGAAGATCAGAGTGAAGAGGCAATATTTCATATTTCATATTTGCCACTGGTTGCAGGTTCAGACTACAATTTCCTATCATTTAAGGTCCAATGTGTTTGGGCCTTGCTAGGGAGGTCCACCCTGAAGTGTGTCATCCTGTGTTCAAAGCAATAGTCTGCTCTTCCTTGTTCTGGCTGTAAGCAATTTATTTCACATGGCATGTACTCACCTTTTATTTTTTATTTACTTTTAGATGCTCTGTGTTTCCTTTAAATTTCAATGCTGAGGTATAATTGACATTTAAAATTGTAAGGTATTTAAAGTGTATGCATCGTGGGGTGAGTTCATGTACGCAGACATTGTGAAAGGGTTCCCTCAGTTGGGTAATTGACACAGGCATCAGCTCACATATTTGTCTCTTCTGTTTTGGTGAGAAGATGAAAGTTCTATTCTGAGCACATTTCAGTTATGTAATACAGTATTATCAACTGTAGTCACTATGTTTTACATTAGATCCTCAGACCTTCAACTTCTAGCTGAAAGTTTGTACCCTTTTACCAACCTCTCCCCACCTCCTCAACCCCCCACCCCCTGGCAACCACTTTTCGACTATGTTCCTAGGAGGTTTTGTTGTTGTTGTTTTTAGATTCCACATAGAAGTGATAGCATGCATTATTTGTTTTTGTCTGGTTGACTTTACTTAGCATAATAACCTCAGGGTCCATCCATGTTGTTCTTCTTTCCTATGGCTGAATAATATTCCATTGTGTATATATACCGCAGCTTCCTTATCCATTCATCCATTGACAGACACTTAGATTGTTTCCATATCTTGGCTATTGTGAATAATGTTGTGATGAACATGGGTGTGCAGATATTTCTTTGAGATCCTGTTTTCATTTCCTTTGGAAATATACTCAGTAATGGGATTGGTGGATCATATGGTAGTTCTATTTTTTTTTTTAATGTTTATTTATTTTGAAAGGGGAGTGGAGAGAGAATCCCAAGCAGGCTCCACATTGTCAGTGCCAAGCCCATGCAGGGCTTGATCTCACAAACTGTGAGATCACAACCTGAGCAAAAATTGAGTAGGATGCTTAACTGAGTGAGCCACCCAGGCACCCCAGTAGTTCTAATTTTTACTTTTTTGAGAAACCTCTATATTGTTTTCCATAGTGGCTGCACCAGTTTACATTCCCTTGCAAAATCTTTTTTTTTTTTTTTAAGATTTTAATTTTGGGGCACCTGGGGGGCTCCTTTTCTTCTACTACTCTGTGCTCTATAAACTCCCAGCCCCTCCTTCTCCTTTAGAAGACAACAGACATGAGCTACCATGATTCTCACACCCACACTCGATTCATTGAGTGGATATTTACTAGGCACCTTTAAAAAAATTTTTTTAATGTTTATTTATTTTTGAGAGAGAGAGAGACAGAGTAGGGGAGAGGGGAGGGGCAGAAAGAGAGGGAGACACGGAATCTGAAGCAGGCTCCAGGCTCTGAGCTGTTAACACAGAGCCCAGCATGGGGCAGAACCCACAAACTGCAAGATCGATCATGTCCTGGGCTGAAGTTGGATGCTTCACCGACTGGGCCACCCGGATGCCCCTTTACTAAGCACCTTTTATGCAGCAGGCACTGTGTGGGCACCCGGGAGGCGCTTACAGTGCCTGACTGACAGTTAAGCCTCGCTGCCCCCGCCCCTCAGCCCACATTCCGGTTTACACCTACTGGGCAGCTACACAGGTGCTCTTACCTTTACTCTCAAACTGGTCGGTATCAAGGGGTGGCCGGCTCCTTTATTCTAGAATTCTTCCTCACTTAATCTTGTCTTCTCATTTCCTTTCTGACCTTCCATGTCTCCCTCTACCGCTTCTTCCCCACAGGCCGTACAAATACGCCTCCTGGCAGTGGCAGTAGAGGGAGCACTCCCTCTCCCCTGGGAGCTTTTCCTACCGGGCACCCTCACTGGGCGCAGTCGGTTCTCCATCCCAGGCAGTGTGGCCTCTCCCCCCGCACACTGAAGCAAGTCTTGCCCAAATCTCCATCACTTCTCAATACCAAATCCTGCAGACTCCCTCAGACGTCACCTCATTTGACCCTTTTGTGACACCGGACACTGTTCTTTCTTTCCTTTTTTTTGAAACCCGCTGATCCCTTGGCTTCTAAAACTCCCCTATCTCGCTCTGCTTCTGCCTTGGGGCCTTCTCCCCCTCCAAGATGTCTCTCACCACCGGGCCTGGGCTCCCTGGCCTCCTCCTCTCCTTGTTCTATAGCTGCTATTCTGGGCACGTTCCTCGTACCACCTGTGCCTGTGGCTAAGTGACCATCCCTGCAGAGCCAATTGTCTGAAGCAGCGGGGATCCCTCACGCACGCGACATGTCCAACGCTGAATTCATTAGCTTCCCCCCAAACCCATGGCCCTGCTTGTACCCTCCACTTACATACACACACTCAACAGATACCGGCAATAAATGATCCTTTCTCTCTCTCTATTTGGGTCACCAAATCTGTCCACAATAACAATGGCTAATGTTAGTTGAGGGCTAAGGGCTTATTATGTGCCCTCAAAAAGAACATGCAGCATCTCACCTGATACGCATTATGACCCAAGAGGCTGGTACTATTCTTATCCCCGTTTCATAGATAAAGAACCTGGGATGGCAGAGTATGGTCCTAGCTCCTCTACTTACTAGCTGTGTGACCCTGGACAGGTTAATTTCCTCTCTATGCCTTAATTCTGTAAAACAGAGATAACTTTCTTGTAAAAGTAAATGAATCGATATGCAAAGAACCGGACTAGTGTTTGGAGCTTAGTAAGCATTGTATCAATGTTAAGCATGACTATTTTTCTATCCCAGACTGACTCCAAAGCAAGGCACTTGAACACTAAACAACACCGAATCTTCCCACTACTTCTTTTACCTCATTCATTCATTCACTTAACAAATACCTTTCACCTCTACTTGTGTAGGGCAATGCTTTAGGTGCCAGAAACACAGCAGAGAACAACGTCTATGTTCTCATGGCCAAGGAGGGAGCACACAGACAATAAACAGCCAAGAAAAATGCCAGTAAGAAGTTCTTGCAGATGACTCAATTAGGGTGATGTGATAGGGAGTCCCTGAGTGACACCTTTCATTGGAGGGTCAGGGAGAATCTCTTAACAGGTGATATAAACTGAGATCTGAATGACAAGGAGCCAGCCATACCAGGAGTTGTAGAACACTGTCACATGATCATGCCCACTGCTCCTCTCTCCAGCCTCTTCCTATGAGTACCCTAATCTTGCTCTGTGCCATATTGCTTGAAAACACCAGAGTCTTCTTCTTCCACCTCGCCTTGCCCCATGCTGTTTTCTGTGCCCCGTAATCCACAAAGTGTCCCCTCGGTCCCCATCCCAGAGTTCAAAATATGAACTTCCTCAGGGGATCTCCAGAGATCAGAAAGCAGGGTGCTGACTCCAGAACTGGCCCCAACCTCCTCCCTGATCAGAGCCCCAGTGGCTAGCTGTGGGTTTCCTACACCCTCAGTCCCAGGAGTATGCTAGTTAAGCGTTGCAAAATAACTTGATTGCTCCCAAGAATCCCCGTGGGCCCTTGTTAAAATACAAAATCCTGGTCCCCAACTTAAACTTCTTTAATTAGAATCTCCGGAGGGAATTCGGCCATCAGTTCAATTGGGGAAATATCGTCATAGCTGAAGGTATCCTGGCTTTGCAGAAACATGCAGATACCAGATGTCCAGGATGTATCCCAGGCAGGCTCTATACCGAAGGAAGTGCTGTGGGTTAAGTCTGTTTCCCCACAGTGACCCATCAGAATAACTGGCAAAAGCACCACCCAAAGAACCTTCTGTACCTCTGCCATTGAGGGAACCTTTCCTTGACTCTTTTGATGGAGTCCTGGACCATTTGGCGATACTAACAAGTCACATTTTCACTTACGTTTTAGTCCCAAGTAACAAAAAGGGAACTTGTGAGTAGTCAAAGCGCTGGCCTGTGGTTTGGCCTCACCAAGTTCCTCTGCCCACCCAAGTTATAACACCCAGTGACCACCAGAAAGTTATCTCTCCGGCCCTGTTCCTCATTGAAATAAATACCTAGCTCATGAGGCTACTTGACACTGAATGTGATGTCTGTGCACTGTCCAGACACACGCGACTGTCTTTATTAACAGCTCTTAGGAGGCGGTTTCAGGCACGTGGCCCGGGAGAGAACCACCTGCGGATGGGGATTTTCTGGCCCGGGTTCATTGGCGGGCGAGGCTGAGGTGCGCCTCCTACGCGGGCGCTCTGAACCTCGCGGTCCCTTTATTTCCGGAGGTCTCGAGCTCATCAACAGGAAAACTGGGGTGAACTGCTCTCTCCACGGCCGCCGGGCGGCTCAGCGTGGAGAGCGAGCTGGAGCCGCGCGCGGGGCCGCCCAAGATCTCCAAGGCCTCCGCCCCCGAGTAGACAGGACACCGACACAGTCAGGAACCTGACACTACCCATATCTAGCCGCCCGGGTCTCGGGAACTTGCGGCGCCAAAAGTGTCCGTCCCACGGCGCAGGCGCCGCGAGCGCGGGCAGCGAAGAGGCTCTTCAGGAACCGCGCGCCTACTAGCCAATCAGCACCAGCCTTGCACAAAGCGAGTCCCGTCCCCAGGGCGCCGCCACCGAATCCCC
>NW_027527429.1:7985346-8018651 GCF_008692635.1 Crocuta crocuta
CGCCACCGAATCCCCTCCCCCCTCCCGTGCCCGCCTCGGCCCGCCCACTCCCGCCTGCGCCCCGCCCCACGCCGTTCTTGGGTAAAGGCTCGCGATTGGTCCATAGGTCGGACGCAACCTCTAGTTGGTCGAGACGGAGTCACGAGGGCGCCGTCGTCGCCTTTCCAGAGGCGATTACTGGGCAGGCTCAGTCTTTCGCCTCAGTCTCGAGCTCTAGCTGGCAGCCAAGCGTACGTGCTCCGGGATATTCTGTACCAGCGGCCGCCATCGCCGTCGCTTGGGTTCCTCTGGACTCGTCTGCGCCACTCGCCCGCCACACACTCCACCGGCATAAGCCGCCATCATGGTGAAGCTCGCAAAGGTAAGAAGCCTGCTTGCGCAAGCATGGACGTCGAGGCCTGCTTTCTGAGGAGGGCGCGCGCAGCGCCGCGAGGAGGAGGGCCTGCGCGCCGTCCCGGGCGCGTTCGAGGGCGCCATGCTGCGGGAAATCTCGCGCGGTTAGCGGGAAGGTCTCGCGGCTTTTGGCTGTTCGGTGGCGAGGTGAAGGGGCTTCGGCAGGTTTCGCGGGTGGTTGTGGCGGCGCGGAAAGACTTCGAGACTGAGTGGGGAGGGGGCGCTGGGACTCGGGGCGGAGGGATGATGCCGAACTCCTGCGACAGGCCGAAACGGGGCCCCGCCTCCTGACGCACGTGCCCCAGCGCGCGGCCCGCCACGTGGGCCGCGCCGCGTGTGTCCCGGCGTCTGCTGAGGGGACCTGGCCGTGAGGCGGGGGAGCGGCGGGACTGCTTTAATGGAGGCCTTGTGGCTTGCGTGATGTCGCCTCCAGCCAGACGGGCGGGGGGGAGGTGGGCTCCGGGAGGATGCCCTGCCTCGTGCTTCCTGTGCTGTGCTGCGCGCACATGGTGACCTGCGAGGTGTCTTCACGTGGCCCCGCCGGGTCTGGAAGGGGCGGGGTTTCCACGGGAAAGGAGAACTTCACCGGGAGACCGAAGGTTGTAAGGGCCAGTCGTGCTTTTTTAAAAAAAAAAGTTGTCTTAAAGAGACTCCCCATCCCCAATTTGGAATCAGGTGAGAGTGTAGGATGTGGTGCCAGAATGAACCAAAACCTTTTTTAAGGTAGTCCCGTCCCATTCCCCCCGCCCCCCCGCGGTGAAGAGCTATGGGTTGTTGGCCGTTAAAATGGGCCAGTTGTAGTTTATACTGTTTGAACCATCTGTGATATAGCGATTGCTTTTGGAAGTATAGTTTTAAAACCAGATGTGTTTCATGGAGGCAAAAGGAGGGAGATGATTTCCTTGAAGTTGTCTTTCTCATTCTTGGGTGGTTTTTGTAAACCACACGAAAAATGGGGGATCGGAGTTCAGAGTCTCCTGCCTTACGGTTGTCCTCAGTACTTACTAGTTTAGGTAGTAGTTCACGTGTCAATATTTATTTCAGCAGTCTGAAAATGGGGTTAAAAAAAAGATGACTTTACTCTGAAGAATGATGGCAAAATATGAGTGTTCTGCGATGTCGGAGGTGTGATGTGCTAATTGTTTGTTTTAGGCTGGTAAAAATCAAAGTGACCCCAAGAAAATGGCTCCTCCCCCCAAGGAGGTAGAAGAAGACAGTGAAGATGAAGAAATGTCAGAAGATGAAGATGATGATAGCAGTGGAGAAGAGGTAATTATATACAACTTGATGCAGAGTTGTGTTAAACTACGAAATCGAGAATTAAAACAGGTGGTATCAGATGTCTGAAAATACTGGCAAAAAGCAAATTATATTCATTCATCCATGACCTGCTGAGATGATTGTCTCCCAAGCTCTTCATTGACATGTTGAGATATAGGGTAAGTATTTGAGTGAATTTGACAGAAAAGATTTAGAGTCTCCATTTTCTGTGCTCTCTGTAGAGTTTGGTGTTAGATATTATATTAAATCGTGATATTTTCCTGGATTCAGTATGTTAGGCCCACGTACTAGACGAGTAAACAGCCTGAACTATTAACTGTCTAGTAAGTGGCATTGCTGAGCATTGGTCTCAGGTCTCAGGTTAGCCTTCCCAGATTCCTTTCCTAGCGCCCAAGAGGACTGATTGTGAGCTCTGTAATGCTAGTTACTGTTAACCCCTTGGTATGGGTTGAGGGTTGCCACCTCTCTTTTGTGTTAACCTGATAGCATGCCTGGCTACTGTTTGCTCACTGTAAAGACCACTAATCACTATATTTGTGCCCATATTTGTTTAGAATTTAATAAAGGTTTTACTGTTCATTACCAGATAAAACTAACAGTGAGTAGAAAGTGGCTTTGAGTAAATTTCATGTAGATGAATGGAAGTTTTTATCAAAAAAGATGCTCACTCTTTGTATTAATTTTGCAGGGCCTGACTGTCCAGTCTGTTTGTTACTCATTTTCTAGTTCTGAGAATGAGCTTTCAATGAGCTTTAATACCAGCACCCGCTGTGAGAACCCTAAATGATGTACTTAACAAGTAGAGCTTTTTATTGCCAGACTTCTAATAGATATGCCAACTTATTAGGTCTCTAACCGTATGAGAGGTTGATGCTGTTGTCCTTTACAGAAGAGGAAAAAGAGTTGAGGCTTAAAATTTAAGCTTTTCCTAAGGCTGTCAAAGTGGCAGGTAGGGTCCAGACAGTCTGTTGTCAGAGTCCATATTGGGCTGTGCCACTATAAATGCAGTTATAATGGATGAAGTACAGGAATTCAGAGGTATTTTAACTGTTAAGAGTGATTTCTTTTGCTTCAGTATTTTGTTTCATCTGAAGATGAAGACTTTGACATAAGGCACATGGAAGGTAGTTTAACACGCTGATATACATCTAATGCATGTGGTCTTGAGCCAGAACCAGTGTGAGAATAGTACCTTACTTGCTCATGGGACCAAGGCACCCTTTTTGGGTTTGGAAACAGATTTATGTTTGGTTTTATTTATTCTTCAGGTTATCATTCCTCAGAAAAAAGGCAAGAAGGCTGCAGCAACTCCAGCAAAGAAGGTGATGGTTTCCCCAACAAAAAAGGTGGCAGTTGCCACACCAGCCAAGAAAGCAGTCGTCACCCCTGGCAAAAAGGCAGCAGCCACACCAGCCAAAAAAGCCGTTGCACCAGCCAAAGCAGTAGCGACACCTGGCAAGAAGGGAGCGACACCGGGCAAGGCATTGGTAGCAACTCCTGGTAAGAAAGGAGCGGCCGCCCCAGCCAAGGGAGCAAAGAATGGTAAGAATGCTAAGAAGGAAGACAGTGATGAGGAAGATGAGGAAGACAGTGAAGATGAAGATGAGGAAGACGAGGATGAAGATGAGGACGAATTCGAGCCAGCAGTGATGAAGGCCGCCGCCGCCACCCCTGCCTCAGATGATGAGGATGATGACGAGGAGGAGGAGGATGAAGATGATGAGGAAGATGAAGATGATGAAGATGACGATGGTAAGGAGTTTTTTTGTTCTTGGACTGTTTTTTTATACGACACATCAGAGGAGAGGTTTTAGCAGTGATGCTACATATTCTAGGACAATCTAGAAGTTAGATGAAAATCCTTCCTGGGACTTTCTGGGTGTTTGTGGTACACTAGTCTTGTTGCCCAAAATGATTGCCTGCCCTTGAGAAAATGTTTAAAATGTCATATTTTGTTTTTTATATTATTTTTATATTTTTATATTAGTATTTTTAATAAGGTAGCATTTTGTTTTCAACTGATACGTGTACTCCTTTCTGCATGTTGGTGCTGCTTTGGATAGGATTATATTTCCTTTAGATTTTCCAAGAACTAATGTTGGTTTGGGAAGAATTCTCTTGAGTTTTTGACTAAGTTGCATCTCTTTCAGACTCTGAAGAAGAAGCTATGGAGACTACACCAGCCAAAGGAAAGAAAACACCTGCAAAAGCTGTTCCTGTGAAGGCTAAGAGCACAGCTGAGGATGAAGATGAAGAAGATGATGAGGAGGATGAGGATGATGAAGATGATGATGAGGAAGAGGAGGATGATGATGAGGAAGAAGAGGAGGAGGAGGAGGAGGAAGAAGAGGAGGAAGGTAATCAAGTTAGATTCTGAAGTACAGTGATAAAAATGTATAGTTTATTTGGGAAAAAAGGGGAAGCACTTCAATGGTGTAACGTAGATTGTTTAAAATCTTGTGTATAGAGCCTGTCAAAGAAGCACCTGGAAAGCGAAAGAAGGAAATGGCCAAGCAGAAAGCAGCTCCTGAAGCCAAGAAACAGAAAGTAGAAGGTAACTTGCAGAATGGGGAGTAGGGGAGGGTTGTGTGGCACCTGATTGCACAAGTGATGAACAGCAAAGGGACTTAATACTGAAACCTGATGTGATATTGTGATGTCTGATGTGCTCTGTGTAGAAATTTCACACTGGAAATTTAATTTCATGCCATACTTTACAAATAGGCTAACTTGAATTCCTATTTTGTACAGGTACAGAACCAACTACATCATTCAACCTTTTTGTTGGAAACCTCAACTTCAGCAAGTCTGCTCCTGAATTAAAAACCGGCATCAGTGATATTTTTGCCAAAAATGATCTTGCTGTTGTGGATGTCAGAATTGGTGTGTCTAGGTGAGTATGGGGAAGTTCTTCACGTTACTCCAGGGTTTGCAAGTTTTCAAAGATTAGCTATTAATGAATTATGTTATTAGATTATCAGAGTGTAAAATCCCAAATTGAAGTTCCTAAAGTCTCTCTTATATTTTGTTGCATCACTAAATAATTTTTAGTGAGTTACAAGATTTGAATCTTGTGTTTCTAGGAAGATCTTAAACTCTTGGATTTGAAGAGCTGTAATGAGTGGTTCTTTAAGATTTTTGTTAACTTTGTTTTGAGAACAAGCCCAAGTGGGAGAGGGGGACAGTGAGAGAGGGAGGGAGAGAGACTCCCAAGCAGGCTCCAGGCTGCCAGCACAGAGCCCAGTGTGTGGTTTAAACACAGAAAGCTGGGAGATGACCTGAGCCAAAACCAAGAGTTTGAACACTTAACCAACTGAGCCACCTGGGGACTCCTAAAATAGGTTCTTTTGGTGGCTGTTAGTTGTTAACAAGCAATATGGCTAATAAAGATGATCTCAGAATGAACTTGCATCAGTTTCTGATACCTCACTCTGCAGCAGCACTTTATAGAGCCTTAACTTCTGTTAATACCATAGATTCTTTCTGCTTAACCTTGTTTGCATCATCACATTAGTGTTACTGCTTGCCCAGAAGGTATTGTGTAGTTTCTGTAGGGTTTTCTTTCCCATTCGTAATTCTGGACTTGTCATCTTACTGCCTTAAAGGAAGTTTGGCTATGTGGATTTTGAATCTGCTGAAGACCTGGAAAAGGCTTCAGAACTCACTGGTTTAAAAGTCTTTGGCAATGAAATTAAACTAGAAAAACCAAAGGGAAAAGACAGTAAGAAAGGTATGTAAGGCTTCGGGTAATTGTAATGACTGATTTCTAACTTGTTAATGGTTGTATATCTAGTTGGGAGCTAGTTGGCCAGGGTAAATAGTTTAACTTTTATCCTCAGTTTCCTTAGAATTAAATGAGTTCAAGTGATAAATGCACTGCTTGCTGGTGTTCTAAAATTCCCGGGTCAGATGAGCAAGAGTAGACTTCTTTTAAAAAATAAATTGGTTAATACAGAGAGGTCTCTACTCAATGGAGCTACGTAAGATCCCAACTACTCTTTTTGTATCCTTTATCTTTTGTCTCTCCACTTGTCATATTTCAAATTTTAATGTTCCTGATCTTTTTTAATTCAAAAAATACCGAGCACCTGTTTTAGTTTGAGCACTGCTCTGAGTATCCAACATATAATTTGATTTCAGTTGTGACAGCAGCTTGTGTTTTTTTGCTATTGCTAAATCTCCATGTTTCTGTACATGTACATAAGCGTATACGTACATGGACCGTGCCTTGTGTATTGTAGGAGCTCAGGGTATTTATTGAGCAGAACTTTTCCATTAGTTGATCTTTGGGGAGGGAGGGTGTGTCTTTAAAGCCATACGCTTTATTTTTGTCTTTTATATCTAGATCGAGATGCAAGAACACTTTTGGCTAAAAACCTGCCTTACAAAGTTACTCAGGATGAATTAAAAGAAGTGTTTGAAGATGCTGTGGAAATCAGATTAGTCAGCAAGGATGGAAAGAGTAAAGGGTATGTTTTGTGTGTAAGAAATGTTGAGGGCTATTAAAATTAATGAATTTCTATGATTCTATAAAAGAAATTTTCAAATTCTCACATTTCTGAGTGTGTGATTTGGCACGAAATAACCTTTAACCAGTGCCTTAATTTCTTAATCTGTACAGTGGGGATAACATACTCAATCTATAGGGTGATTGTAAAAGATTCCAAATGCATACAAAGTATTGTGAAATGTACATAGCTTTGTAAATAATAGCAGTTATGCAGTGGGATGGGGTTACCATGAACAAGTTATCTAGGTATGCTTGGCAACCTTCTATAGTGGAAGGAAAACTGTAACAGGCAAGTGAAACGTGACAGAAAATCAGAACATTTCAGTTAATTCTTAAGAACATTTTTATTGTATTCATTTGAAACAAGGTTCTTTTGATCATATTAGAATGTTTGTGTCAACACGTTGTTTTTTAAATATGGGGTTTTAAAAAGTGAGTTCATGTCTTTTTCTCTACTGTTGCAGGATTGCTTATATTGAATTTAAGACAGAAGCTGATGCAGAGAAAACATTGGAAGAAAAGCAGGGAACAGAGATAGATGGGCGATCTATTTCCCTGTATTATACTGGAGAGAAAGGTCAAAATCAAGACTATAGAGGTGGAAAGAATAGCACTTGGAGTGGTAAGAATTTTCAGAGTTCCAGGATTGATGCAGGGACATCTTTGCATCTTAACTTTTTTTTTTTTTAGTTAACCAATAAATTAGGTGTACCTCTATAATAGTAATTCGGTGTCTTGAGTGAGAGCTGTATGAAGTCATTTTGCATTAGAACATAGACCTCTTCCTTTGTGTGTTTGATGCTTTAAATAACTTAAATGGTATGCATTTTAAAATTAGAATATTGTTCTAAGAACATGTAAACAAACAGATTTCCCATATCTAGGTAACAGGAATATAACTGCATGGTACGTACTCCTTATGAGGGACAAGTGGAAGTCCACCTGCATGGACGTTGACGTGTTAACTCCTAGTCATAGAAGTTCTTGAATAAGGCATTATAGCTATGACTGAATTTGGGAACCATTGTTTCAGAGTCTTCATTTGTTTTTTGTTTTTTTTTTCCTTTGTAGGTGAATCAAAAACTCTGGTTTTAAGCAACCTCTCCTACAATGCAACAGAAGAAACTCTTCAAGAAGTATTTGAGAAGGCAACTTTTATTAAAGTGCCCCAGAACCAAAATGGCAAATCTAAAGGGTAAGATAATTAGTATGTTTAGGATATTAATTATGGGCTTTAAGAATGCCTTGTGTATATCTAAAAAAGAAAAAAGTCAAATTAGGTTTTCCTGGCTGTTACTGGAGGCTGAATCATTTTCACTCACAAATTGGGCATAAAGAGCATCATTTAAGTATCTCCTTGAGGTAAAAGGATCTCCTTGGTGGCATTAGATGGCAACATAGCAACCATGTGTTTGGTAACTGACTCTAAATATTGTTTGTTTTCAGATACGCATTTATAGAATTTGCTTCATTTGAAGATGCTAAAGAAGCTTTAAATTCCTGTAATAAAAGGGAAATTGAAGGCAGAGCAATCAGGCTGGAGTTGCAGGGACCCAGGGGATCACCTAACGCAAGAAGCCGTAAGTTACGTTTAATAAGGTGTTGAGGGTCGGCACTCCTGAGTGCTATGCCACATTACTTCTTTGGTCCAGTTTAGAGATGAAAGTTTGTTTTCCTGTTGCTGCTGAGTGAAGGATCCTGGATATGATGATTGATTATCTGAGAACATAACTGATGAAATCTCAAGAAAATTCCTCTAGATAGTCAAGTTCTGATCCAGCGAGGTCTCCTAGCAGCACATTTGTCCCTGGTTACTGCCGTGTGTGATGATTGTAACAGCTGCCTGCTTGTTTAGGGATTGCGGTCTTATTTGCGTTGCTTATCCTGCTTCTCAAAGCAGGAGACGGGCTCTCCGCTGCTCTGGTCACCAGTGTAAACGAAGATGATTGATCTATGCCTTTTCTTTTAATGGAGCACTAGTTTGCTACATTGCTTTTATGTGCCTTTCTTGCGGAGATATTTAAGTGAAAGGCTAATAACTGCTAAGCCAAGCATTCTCCACAAGTAGTCTCATACTAGATGTTGGTAAAAGCTACCATCGGTTGTTGTTATTAATGGCTTTAGGTAAAATGTGCAATCTTTCTTCCATAGAGCCGTCCAAGACTTTGTTTGTCAAAGGTCTGTCTGAGGATACCACAGAAGAGACATTAAAGGAGTCGTTTGATGGCTCTGTTCGGGCAAGGATAGTCACTGACCGGGAGACTGGGTCCTCCAAAGGGTAAGATGAAAGGAAATGCTCGTCCATGCAGCGGAGACCTCCTTTCTAGTGTATCTTCTCATTGAGCTCCTTTCTGTCGATTGGTGGCAGTTTATGGATTCGCACGAGAAGAAGAGACAATTCACAGTTAGCATTATTTTATCTTCTGTCTTCACAGAGGTATATTCTGCTGATCTGTGAGACATTCCTGAGGGTCGATAAAATGAGTTTCAGCCTTCCACAGGGAGCTCCTCCGTCCCTTGGGTCTTTCCTCAGCGAAGCACATCTACTTCTATGGAGTCCCTGTCTGGCGTGTGAGGTTTATCTTGCCGCTTGGAGTGTGTGTTCTGTAATGGGGAATTTCATTTGGCCTCTTCCAGGTTCGGTTTTGTAGACTTCAACAGTGAGGAAGATGCCAAAGCCGCCAAGGAGGCCATGGAGGATGGTGAAATTGACGGAAACAAAGTTACTTTGGACTGGGCCAAGCCGAAGGGTGAAGGTGGCTTTGGAGGTCGCGGTGGAGGCAGAGGTGGCTTTGGAGGCCGAGGTGGCGGCAGAGGAGGCCGAGGGGGATTTGGTGGCAGAGGCCGAGGAGGCTTTGGAGGTAAGGAGCCTGGGGGCCTTTCTGCGTGTGTGCACTGGACGCTGTGGCACGGGTACTTCAGAACGTGCCCCGAGCCCAGGCAGGGTTCCCTGCACCAGCCTCCAGGTTGTCACTGATCATTCTGGGAAGGGGAGGACTCCTGGCAGCCTTGCACTCATTCTTTACCGTCTTGCCTTCCTATAGGGCGAGGAGGCTTCCGAGGCGGCAGAGGAGGAGGGGGAGACCACAAGCCACAAGGAAAGAAGACGAAGTTTGAATAGTTTCTTCCATCCCTCTGTCTTTTCCCTCTTCTGTTTGAAAGAAAAGGACTCTGGGGTTTTTACTCTGTTACCTGATCAATGACAGAGCCTTCTGAGGACATTCCAAGACAGTATACAGTCCTGTGGTCTACTTGGAAGTTCGTATAGATAACATTTCAAAGGAGATACCCTGTTGGTTTTGACTGGATATTCATATAAACTTTTTAAAGAGATGAGTGATAGAGCTAATCCTTATCTGTAAGTTTTGAATTTATATTGTTTCTTCCCATGTACAAAACCATTTTTTTCCTACAAATAGTTTTGTTTTTGTTTTTTTGCGTTGGGGGGTGTAAAGGAAAGCAGAATGTTTTATCATGATTTTTGCTTCAGCAACTTTGGGACAAATTAAAAGTCCTAAACTCTGGTGCCAGACTTGTACTTCCTAGAGTGTGTCTCCTGGAACCCTGCTGTAGGCGGGGCGTGGCATAGCCGGCTTTCTTGCTCCAGATCCCCCCCCCCCCCCCAGTGGAAGTGCTTGTTAAATTGGTTTCAAGAATCCTGGCCACAGGTTTTGGTGACTTGAAAGGTTTGTTGGAAATCTGCTCTGGCTTATCCTGTTTGTCGCAGGCCTAAGGATCAGGTGTTGCAGAAGAAGTGCTCTGGAGAGAGGCTAGAAGCACACTGGTCAGGCCTCCTGAGACCTGCAGCTGAGAGCGTGGATTCTGGAATTGGCAATAATTTAATAGAATTTGTGCTGAACGAATGGACTGGTGGGGGCTTGGAGACTGTGGTGAACCTGGGGAAGAAACCACCAGTCCAGTAGGTGGGCCCTCCTGTTTTGTAAGTCTTCCCACAACCTCTGGTTAAACTGACCAAGAAAGGGCTTTGGTTGGTATTCACTAATTTAAGTATTCCTTATTCCCTCTGCCACCTGCTAATAACGAAGGGCCCCAAGATCTACGCCAGGAGATTAACAGGGTGACTACTAAACCACGCCCCAGATGCTATGGAGTGGGGGTGTTAAACAGCCATCCAGATGCAAAAACCCATGGACTCTAACCCCCTTTTCAGACTAGTCAAAATGCCAAATACGGATGGGCTTCTGGCTAGTAGAGCATGTGACTTTTTTTAAGCTTCTCCGTTTACTTTGAGAGTGTGAGAATCCCAAGCAGGCTCTGAGCTGTCCGCACAGAGCCTGACCTGGGGCTTGATGCCACAGACTGAGATCCTGACCCGAGCTGAAATCACGAGTTGGGTGCTCAACTGACCGAGCCACCCAGGTGCGCCATTAAAAAAAAATCTTCATTTTGGCTCAGGTTATGATTTCAGGGTTTGTGGGATTGGGCCCCACATCAGCCTCTAACTGATCGTGGAGGGCCTGCTTGGGGTTCTCGTTCCTCTCTGTCTCTCCCTTGCTTGTGCTTGCTCTCTAAACATTTAAAAAATTCAACCAACTTTGTATTTTAGCAAAATAAAATCTTTATTTTTGAGAGCAAGGGAGGGACAGAGATGAGAGGATCCAAAGCAGCTTCTGCTGACAGCCTGTAGTGATGCTTAACGGACTGTCATCCACGCACCGTTAACACATTTCTAATGGTGAGGGGAAAAGGAAGGGGCGCCAGGGTGGTTCAGTTAGTGACCGACCAGCTCAGGTCATCCCATGGCTCATGGGTTCAAGCCACACATTGGGCTCTGCTGACAGCCCAGAACCTGGAGCCTGCTTCACAGATTTTGTGTCTCCCACTGTGTCCCTCTCCTGCACAAGTTCTCTCTCAAAAATAAACATTAAAAGTTTAAGTACATGGATAGTTCATTTTAGGCCAGGTTGAGTATCCCTGTGGGATGAGGAAGCCTCAGCTCCGTGCATATCCTTTGCAACTTAAGCCAGTCTTGTTCCACGCCCTATGGAGACAGAGGACAGCTTTAAGCAGATACTGTCTTGAAAAACCTAAAAAAACTTTGGCAGCCTGTGTTTCTCTGGGTTTAAAAGTTCAGTTGGAGCACCTCAGGCACGGTGTGTGTTGTGTTCACTCAGTGGAGTTCAGACTGCATTATGTCGGAACTTCCATCAGTGGCAAATCAGTGTCCGAAAGCTGGGCTAGCAAGGCCTGTGAGGTCGTGTTTGGGTCTCCTGAGACCTAGCAAAAGATTCTAGGACCTTAGTGACCCTACAGCCTGCTCTCATGTACGTGCTCACCCCGGTTGTCTGCTCTGCCTGGGAGGCCTAGAGGCTTAAATAAGCTGAAAAGCTCCTTGGTCATTGGGAGCAGAAATCAGGGTTGCTATAAGACCAAGCCCAGCACAGCCAGTGCTTAAGGGCTGGTTAAATGCAATTGAGTAGGACTGGGCAGCCCTCGGGGTGGCGTGTTTGTGGGTTCCCTTGCTGGAGGAAGGGAAACCTATTCCACCCTTAGAATTGCTCTTGGAGGGTCCAGGTGGTGCAACTAAGCATCTGACTTCAGCTCAGGTCATGATCTGGTTTGTGAGTTTGAGCCCCAGATCGGGCTCCGTTGTCAGCCCTGAGCCCACTTGGGATCCTCCGGCCCCCTCCCTGCCCCTTCTCCCCTGTCTCACAAAAATGAACATAAAATCTAGAATTGCTCATACACGTACTTTTCTAAGAGCAAATGCTGCCGGTGCTGGGCCCGGGCTGTGTGCACCCCTCGGCCCCTCTAGACGCCTGATGTGGGCAGGAGGATACAGTCCACTCTCCCTTTCTGCTGTTTGGTTCCTCACCATTCCGTCGGGTTCTGTGCAGCCCTGTCTGGGTGTCCGGGGTCTCTGTGCCAGCTGCCGCGGGATGGAGGGGAGGCTAGGGGGTAGTCTGTCAGGCCAAAGAGGAGCAATTCAGCTTACATTTCAGGGACTGGAGTCCTGCAAACGTCTTAATTCTTGACCTCCCTGATGTCTGTCTGGTGTCTGGGTTGGGCTGGGTCAAGGTTTTGCAGCCATTTTAGAAGACAAGTTCCCTTTAGCAAATGGTTGTCGCTGCCTCTGACGTTCTTCCAGCAGGTGGCAGCACATCCACACGAATGGAAAGCTGAGGCTGCGTTTCTGGCCAATGTGTTTTGTTTCTTTCAAGGTTTATTTTGAGAGAACACACAAACGAGGGAAGGGCAGAGAGAAAATCCCAAGCAGGCTCTGTGCTGTCAGCCGGAAGACCCCATGAACTAGAAGATCATGACCTGAGCCGAGATCAAGAGTTGGGCACTTAACTGAGCCACCCAGGCATCCCCAGGCCAGTGTGACTTCAAACTGCCACTTGGATTGAGTGATGGGGCCTGGGAGCCTGCTGTGGAGAACTCCGTTTTAGGGAATGCTTGTCCTGTACCCTTTCTCAGACTTCTCCCATTTTTATATGCTTGGTTCATGGTCTTGTATCTCAGCCTGTCTCCCCCCAGCCTAAAGTGCCCAAACTTTTCTTGTCAAAAGAATTGTCCCCTGAACCGACCTCCCCACCCAGCTGTTGCCGCTTCCCTTCATTGCCAGACTGAGTGGGACCCCACTCCTGCCTCCCACTGCTCCCTAGCATTGTGGCTTCTGTGCCCTCACTGCCCTGCATCTGACAGATGATCCCTCCTTCCTGCCTGAAACTCCCTTCCCCGCCCTTAGAAAACTCGGGCAGACTAGAGCCGTGCTCTGTGACCCTCGGCCGAGGTGGAGAGGGGAAGAAAAGAACAAACAGCCCTTGGGTTAGAGCCTTTCAACAGGCTCCTTCTCTCCAATTACTGATAGGAGCCAGTGGCTGTCCCCCGCAGATCGGGTAACCCAGCGATTCTGGGAAAAGGCTTGGAGAGCTCCTCTATTGCTGCTCCCTCCCTATGGAAACATGGAAAGAACACACGTTTCCCTGCCAGCCTGAGTAGAGGGGCTTGATTTTGTTCACTGTTCTGTCCCATGGGCCTAGGACAGTGCCTGACATGGTAGATACTCCACAAGTGTGATGAACAAAGGAAGGGACCCCAGAGAAACGCCTTCCCCCAAATGCAGGGAAACCTATGATAGGAGAGAATCTGGGCCAGGAGTTCTTAACGTTTATGTGTAGGGGATTCTGGTAAAGCCCAACCTCTCAGAATAACGAGTTCTCAAAATTATTTGCTTAAAGGATCACAAAGGAAACCAATTATATTGAAGTAAGCTTAAAAGTATTTAAGAACAACTTTTGTGATACAATTATATATGTCTTCACTATTGGCGGTAGATAAGATGTATTTGCATTTAAAATACAGTTAAGTTAGGAGTTCGGTTCTGGTAATGATGAAGTGTCTTAAAACAGACCAACTGTTCTGTTGATAACAATTAGAAACTGTACAAAATATAAATCAGCTTTTAAAGATGTTGGACAGATGATACCAGATAGAAACTGGAGCAGATGTCTGACATCCTTAAGATAAGGAGGGGCGCCTGGGTGGCTCAGTCAGTTCAGCGTCTGACTTTGGCTCAGGTCATGATCTCACGGTTCATGAGTTTGAGCCCCGCGTCAGGCTCTGTGCTGACAGCTCAGAGCCTCGAGCCTGCTTCAGATTCTGTGTCTCCCTCTCTCTGCCCCTTCCTCAGCTCACATTCTGTCTCAAAAATAAACATTAAAAAAAAGAAAATAAGAGTACTGGGTGAGATCCATGTTTAATCAGTTTTGTCCCTGTGGGTACGTACCCCCCCAGTTAGCATGGAT
The DNA here is from genome assembly GCF_008692635.1 of Crocuta crocuta. Lineage (NCBI taxonomy): Eukaryota > Metazoa > Chordata > Mammalia > Carnivora > Hyaenidae > Crocuta > Crocuta crocuta. The sequence continues at coordinate 7,999,303 of NW_027527429.1, forward strand.
CCCCAGATGCAGAGTTAAGCAGAAAGGGGGCCTGTCTTATTGCACTGAGGAGTCAGTTTGCAGTTTAACTCTGGAAGTTTTCCTGAAAATAAGAAAGACTGAGCCATAAGGTCTGCACACTTAATTGCCTTCAAATTCTCAGCCAGGTCCTAAATTGTGTACTCATGGGGCAAGAGTCTAATGAGCTCAGGGGAAAACCACAGTGGGAAGGCGAGAGAGTGGCTACAGATGCCAGCAGCTGCTGAGTGCTGGGGAGACAGAGTCGAGTTCAAGTGCTGCTCAGGCAGAGCCTTTTATTTTTTTTATTAAAAAAAATTTTTTTTTTGATGTTTATTATTGAGACAGAGAGAAACAGCATGAATGGGGGAAGGTCAGAGAGAGAGGGAGACAGAATCTGAAGCAGGCCCCAGGCTCTGAGCTAGCTGTCAGCAAATGACCAATGCGGGGCTCGAACCCACGAACCGTGAGATCAGCCGATGTCAGACTCTTAACTGACTGAGCCACCCAGGCGCCCCCAGGCAGAGCCTTTTAATAAGCACCTCCAGCTTTCCTTTGAGGCTTCGGCCACACGTTAGAAGTAACAGTCGTATCACACCTAAGGACTGAGTCTAGGACTTGGGGCAAAATACAAAACCAAAATGGGCTCACCCCAGCAAAGCCTTGAGCCTGAAACTAAGCCCCCACATGATCAACATGACCTGTTGGGAATTTAATTGCCTACAAAATCCAACAGTGTTCGGAGGAGGATAATAGAAATCTGACTCTACAGTGCATCATACGCAATGTCCAGTAAGCAAAAAATTGCTAGGGGCGCCTGGCTGGCTCAGTCTGTAGACCATGTGGCTCTTCATCTCAAGAGTTATGGGTTTGAGCCCTACATTGAACATAGAGCTTACTTTTTAGAAAAAATTACTTGAGAGGCACCTGGGTGGCTTGGTCAGTTAAGAGTCCGACTTCGGCTCAGGCCATGATCTCTCTCACGGCTCGTGAGTTTAAGCCCTGCGTTGTGCTCTGTGCTGACAGCTTGGAGCCTGGAGCCTGCTTCCGATTCTGTCTCCCTCTCTCTGCCCCTCACTCACTTGCACTCTGTCTCTCTCTCAAATAAACATTAACAAAAGTTTTAAAAATGACTAGACCTGCAATACAGCATGAAAATGTCCACAATGAAGATCTAAAGCTGATAAACACATAACTCACATGTTGAAATATGTAGGCAAAGACTTCAATCATAAGTATGTTAAATAATGTTCAGGAGACGATGAGTCTGTTTAATAAAGAAATGGAATTTCTGGAGAGATATGGAAACTCTAAGAAAGGAACCAAATGGAAAACCTAGAACCAAAAAACAAAATATCTAAAAAAGTTCATTAGAAGGGCTTCACAGCAGAAGAAAGGATCAGTTAACCAGAGGACAGTTCAATAGAAATTATTGACAGAGTTCAGGACACGCTACCCCGAAATACAGCAGCTTGGCATATTGAATATTTCAAGCTGAAGAAATGTGAGAAATAGGTTCCAGAAGGACTCTCTGACCTTCCCTGAAGCAGGTCATAGGCCCTCCAGTGAGTGGTGTCCTCCCTGTACCTGGAAGAAAGGAGCCCCCTTATCTCTGAAAACAGGGACATCAAGAGGAGATGAAGGACAGGACTTGCTGTCTCTCCCCGTTTCGGGAACTCAGGTCAGACCTTCTCTTTGGTCCTATCCCGTGTTCCCACAACGCTCCACTCTTTGTTTTAAGTTTATTTTTTGAGATAACAAGCAGGGGAGGGGCAGAGAGAGAGGAACAGAGAGAATCCCAAGCAGGCTTCGCACTGTCAGCACAGAGCCCGATGTGAGGCTAAAACCCACGAACCATGAGATCATGACCTGAGCAGAAACCGAGAGTCAGATGCCTAACTGACATCCAGGTGCCCCCACAGCTCTCCACTTTGTCAAACTTAACGACACAGGTCTAACTTTCTAGTCGGTCTTCATTTCCTTGTGAAGGCTCCCGTGTCACGTAAAACTTACATTAAATAAATTTGTGTGATTTTTTTTCCTCTTGTTAATTTATCTTTTGTTGCAGGGGCTCCAAGCCAAGAACTTAGAAGGGTGGAGGAAAAAGATACTTTTCTCCCCCCCCCACCCCCACTATCCGAACTGAAGCTCAAAGAGAAAAAAAGATTGGGGAAAAAAATGAAGAGAGCCTCGGTGACAATATTGAGTCGCCTAATGTATGTGTAATGGAATCCATGGAGGAGAGGAGACCATGAGTGGGGCTGAACAATCTCTCTTTGAAAAAGAATAATTGACATTTTCTAAATTTGATGAGAACCCACAGAGCCAAGAAGAAAGCCACACCTCTCTCTGCGTATCATAACTGAATTGTTGAAAAACAAAGATAAACTTTAAAACAGCCAAACAGTAAAGACCTATTGCATGCAAAGGAACATGTAAGCATAATGGCTAAATTCTCATCAGAAAAATACAAGACTGGATGATATCGTAAAAAAAATTTTTTTAGGTTTATTTATTTAGAGAGAGAGAGAGAGAGAGAGAGAGAGCACGCACACAAGTGTGGGAGGGGTAGAGAGAAGGAGAGAGACAATCCCAAGCAGGCCCTGCACCATCAGGCACAGAGACACCCAGGTGCCCTGATACTTGTACAATTTTAACCTTTTTTTTTTTTTAAACGTTTATTTATCTTAGAGAGAGAGAGAGCGAGCGAGCGAGCAGGGCAGGGGCAGAGAGAGAGGGAGACACAGAATCTGAAGCAGCCTCTGTGCTGTCAGCACAGAGCCTGATGTGGGGCTTGAACTCAAGAACCATAAGATCATGACCTGAGCCGAAGTCGGACACTTAACTGACTGAGCCACCCAGGCGCCCCAAGAAAACTTTATTTCAAAAGTGTCATTTTACACTGCAGAGATGTCCATTAACCATGATTATACCAGAGAGGAGGTAGGTGGGGGATGGGTTAAATAGGTGATGGGGATTAAAAACTGCACTTGTGATGGGTGCTGGCTGTTGCACGTGCATGTTGAATCATTAAATTCTACAGCTGAAAGTAATATTACACTGTATGTGAGCTAACTGGAATTTAAGTAAAAACCTGGGAAAGTAAAACACATCACAATTAAAGATGCCAAAGGAGAAGCCAAATATCAAAATGCCTACTTGACCCTCCCCAAACCTCTCAAATCCACCCTTGGCTGACCTTTCATAATCCCATTTTTTTCAATATTTTTATTTATTTCTAGGAGAGAGAGAGAGAGAGAGAGACAGCATGAGCAGGGGAGGGTCAGAGAGAGAGGGAGATACAGACTCTGAAATAGACTCCAGGCTCTGAGCTGGCAGTCAGCACAGAGCCCGACGCGGGGCTCGAACCCACGAACCGCAAGATCATGACCTAAGCGAAAGTTGGACACTTAACTGACTAAGCCACCCAGGCGCCCCCCCCCCCCATTTTTTAAAGTTTAAAAAACTTCAGTGTTTATTTTATTTATTTTGAGAGGAGGGGGGCAGGGACAGAGAGAAAAGGCTGTGGGTGTAGGGCCCAATACTTAATCTCACCAACTGTGAGATCACGACCTGAGCTGAAATCGAGTCAGATGCTTAACCAACTGAGCCACCAAGGTGCTCGTAAAAAATTTTGTTCTCAAACAAAAGAAAGTGGACAGATATATGTTGGAAAATGCCAACTGTCCACATGCACATGGAGACACAGTGTAATCTCAGCCCATAGACAGAGATAGGAAGCTAGACTCCTATGCACTGCTACACACGGGCCTAGGACTCTCCAGCTTCCAGCCTGCTAAGGGAGCAGAAGGTGGCTTGGTTTTGACCCCTCTCCCCCCACCGATGGTGGTGTTGATTCCATAAAATTTTTGTTGAGACAGGAAGGGATGAAAATGAATTTGGAACAGAAAGGAGTAGATATTTTTCCCCCAATGTATTCTGCTCAAGGTTTTTTCCTCCCCAAATAGTTGAGAGCCTTTACTGGTGTCAAAGAGAGAAAAGAGACCTCAAAGAACAGGGCGACAGAGCACAAGAGGAGGAAACAGAAAGGGGGGTTGGTCTGCAACTTGCTCCCAGGAACTGGAGGCAATTTAAGAAGGAAGGCTGGCATCCATCCGTGTTCCGTTAGTCAGCTTCTCCCTCCTCGCTCCTTTCTCCCACTCAACGTCATCTTCATCTTCTTCACCTTCATCCGCATCCCCTTCTTCGTCAATATCTTCCATTCCTCCTCCTTCATCAGCATCACCTTCTCCTTCCTCTTCATCATCTATGTCGGGAGCCAAGGAGTGCTGTCAGGGGTTTACCACATATCGTCTCTGATGACCTCTCCCGCCTCGCGCACCCGCACAGACTGGTCAGTAAACCAGAGGAGGAAGCTTTCTGGCTCCCACGCTGTCTCCTCCTGCTGGCTTGATTCTGCATCTGACTTGAACGTTTTGTCAAATCCTTTCCAGATTTCCACTTGACTTCAGTGAGCTCTGGGGGTGGGGCAACACTCCGATGGAATTCTTTGGAAAGCACTTTGCTTTCGAAGTGAGGGTTTTCACCAAAATAAAAATCTGTTCTGTAACCTGATTTAATGCCTTCAAATTCTGTCACTTGAACTCTTGGCAAACAGTGCGTGCATCTTCACCCTCTTCCCCAAGCAGTGCAGATACGTGAGGATAGCTGACAGATGTCGTTACCCCCAAATGTGGAATTTGGGTCATCAGCCCCAACCTCTTCTGAAAAAATGGTTGGCGGGGTTTGTTATATATTTCTGTTGTCTTTTCAAAGTCTCCTCACCGGCTTGTCCATTGAGTCTGTCTATTACAGGGGCACCTGGGTGGCTCAGTCGATTAAGCATCTGACTTCAGCTCAGGATCTCATGGTTCATGAGTTTGAGCCCCTCATTGGTCTCTGTGCTGACAGCTCAGAGCCTGGAGCCTGCTTCCGATTCTGTGTCTCCCTCTCTCTCTGCCCCTCCCCTGCTGATGCTTTGTCTGTCCATCTCTCTCAAAGGTAAACATTTTTAAAGTCTGTCTATTGCATTTTGTACTTTATCGATATGTGCAATTGCTTCTTCCTGTTCTTTTTCTGAGGGCTCGTGCGCCCCCTTGTGGTTGGTGTTGGGCGCCCTTTCATTGATTTTGGCCCAAGATGCGGCGCTGGGTCTGGGCGTTCGGACCAGAAGAGAAAGGCAGGCGAGCCCAGTGGGACCTCGTGGCTCAATGGTGGCGCGTCTGACTCCAGAAAAGAAGGGCAGGCCGAAGGGTGCGAACTCAGGTCTCCAATCCCCCACACCACCCCGCTCTCGGGCGCCGCCCTGGCGGCCGGCCGCTACTCACTGCTCCCTCCCACACTGCGCGCTCGCGCCGCTCTCCCTGTGGGAGATTCCTCCCATGCACCTTCCTCACCGCCAAAATAAATGCAGCACAAGATGAGGTCATCCTCTCCGAATTTATTTATATATTCAACCCAATCATCATATCTCAGCAATCTTTTAAGTGGAAATTGACAAGATGACTCAAAAGCTTAGAAAGAAATGCAAAAGACTAGAATAGTTAAAACAATCTTGAAAAATAAAAGAAACAAAGCTGGAGGACCCACGTTAAATGATTCCAAGATTTATCATAAAGCTGAAGAAACCAAGGCAGTACCTTATTGTTATGAGGATAAATACATATATCATTGAAACAGTGAAGGCATTCTGGAAGTAATTCCTCATATACACAGTTAATTGATTTTTTTTATAATGGTACTAAGGCATTCAATAGCATAAAAGACAAGCTTCTCAACAAATAGTGTTTAGAAAACTAGGTATTCATATTTTAAAAAATGAACCTCAACTTTTATTTCACACTATATACAAAAATTAATGCAAGGTAGATCACAGATCTAAATACAAAGCATAAAACTAGAAAAGAAAACAAAGGAGAATAACTTTATGACTTAAGATAGGGAAAGATTTCTTAGGACACAAAAGATATTAACTATATATGGGGGGAAATGTTAAATGGGACTTCATCAAAATTAAAATGTCTGCTCATCAGAAGACACTGTGTGTGTGTGTGTGTGTGTGATTATTTTTTTAAGATTTTATTTTTAATAATTTTATTTTTCTATGTTCATTTATTTTTGCAAGACAGAGAGAGAGAGAGCAAGCGAGGGGAAGAGAGAGGGGGAGACACAGAATCTGAAGCAGGCTCCAGGCTCTGAGCTGTCAGCACAGAGCCCGATGCAGGGCTCGAACTCACAGACCACAGGATCATGACCTGAGCCAAAGTCGGACACTCAACCGACTGAGCCAGCCGGGTGTCCCTCATCAGGAGACACTGTTAAGAAAATGAAAAGACGAGCCGTAAGTTGGGAGAAAAATATTCACAAATGAATTCCCGGTAAAGGATTTGTACCCATAAAATATAAAGGATTACGAGTCCACGAGAAAAAGATAACCCAATAAAAAGACTAGTCTTCAACAGACACTTTATAAAAGAAGACATCTGGGTTCAGAAGAAAAAGCACATGAAAAAGTGTTCAACATCATTAAGCGTCAGAGAAATACCACTGTCCACCCACCAGCATGGCTACAGTTAAAACAACTGACAGTGCAAACGTCAGGGCTATAGAGCCCGATCTTTCACTCGATGCCGATAGAATGTAAAAGGGCACAGCCGTTTTGGAAACTGACCGTTTATTATAAAATTCAACATATAGCTACACCGACAGTTTATAATACTGTAAAGTTAAACATATACCTACCCTGTGACTCCAGTTCCTTTCCTAAGTATTTACTCAGGAGAAATGAAAACACGGTCCACACACACAAAATTGTATGAAAATGTTTGTAGCAGCTTTCTTCTTTCCCGTATAAGTCCTGAAAATCTTGGTTTGCGTAGATATATATCTAAGCGTCCAGGGCTTGCTTTACTGGGTGAAGATAGGGTTTTCTCAAAGAATAGTAAAATTTTGGGGCTCCTGGGTGGCTCACTCAGTTGAGCTTTTTGACTCTTGATTTTGGCTCAGGTCATGATCCCAGGGTCGTGGGATTCAGCCCCTTATCAGGGTCTCTCTCTCTCTCTCTCTCTCTCCCCCCCCGCCCTTCTCCCTCCCCCCTAAAATAAAAGAAATAAGTGAATAAAAATACTAAAATTCTTCAAGGCTCCTTTCGTTAAATTCTACTTGTAATAAGTATTTTTGTCCTAAGAACGATGAGTTCATCTTTAGCTGGGTCCCAACTCAGAAGCATATTATCTCAGAGAGAAAAGAATTGTGGATTTATGGTTCAGTTTTGATGCCCTAAAGATGGAAATAACTTTTGAAAGAGTTATGAAGTATTTCCAGGTGTTAGCAAATGTCTCTCTGCAAAGAAATTGCTAGAGCCTCTTGCGGTCTGCACTCTGTCCTGGTAAAACGCTTCCCCGACACTTGATCATTTGTAAGGATGTCCTTGGCTGTTTTCTTCTTCCATATTAGCAGTTCAACCAAAGAAGCTTGTAAATTTTCTAGGAACATCACAAATGGTCTTTTCAGGACCTTGGGTAGGAAGACATCTCCTTCATACGGTTAATAGCTGCCAGGTAAGCCAGCCCGAGGATAAAATCTTTTCCTTCAAAAGGTTTCCGGAAGTGGGGTTGCTTTCTCATTCAGAAATAGTAAGACTTCTGCAGTTAGTTTGAACAAATGCTTAAAACTTGTCCTTTGAAAGGCAGTGAGAAGCATTTTATTCTTTTTTTTAAAATTGTTTAAATGTTTATTTATTTTTGAGAGAGAGACAGAGAGACAGAGCATGAGCAGGAGAGGAGCAGAGAGAGAGGGAGACACGGAATCCGAAGCAGGCTCCAGGCTGTCAGAGCCTGATGTGGGGCTTGAACCCACGAACTGTGAGATCATGATCTGAGCTGAAGCCTGATGCTCAACTGACTGAGACACCCAGGTGCCCCGAAAGAAGCACTTGATAAACTGTCTTCCCATTTCCTCGTAAACTTTTTGAAATGTAGCGATTGAGGGACCTGCTTCTGATGGAGTTAATGACTTTGACGAACGTTGACAAAATCTCTCGCAGAGATATTGGGAAAGTCTTTACTGCCTGGGCCCGTCTGTGTAAAAAGCACTGAGTGATGACGCCGTGGAGAGCTCTCTTTATCACTTGAGTTTGCAAAGTCAGCTTTGCAGGAGGTCCATCTGGGCAGAGAATGAAGCGTTTCTTTCCAGGCACTGTTGATTTGGCAAAAAGCCTTTTTTAGCGCTTCCAAAATGTCGACAGCCTTTGTAGTTTGCACGGCGACTCACAAAGTAGGAGAGTGTCGGCACGTCCCTAGTGACCAAAAGCAAGGAGATGTCCCCGTTGAGAGGGTCTGTGCTTTCATCTAGTCGCCTGCTCAAGGGGAAAACAAGGCTGCTGTTTCCACAACGACCTGCTTCAACTGGTAAAAGAAATGTCATCTATTCTAGAACATACCACACCATTTGACAAGGGACTTGCTTCCACTGTTGTCCTCTGAGCCAATCCAAAAAGCAGCCCAATAATTTCTGTGCGCATGCCCTTGCCTTCTAAATGTCTCTCGGACAGCGTGGGAGATTTGTCTTTGGCTGAGCAGTTTCAGAGCATGCTTCAATAAAAGCTTATTGTGGAATAGCCAACCCAAGCGTCGAGAATGTTCCAACTTCTTTGAATTGCGCTTTCCTTAAACAAAACCCCCGGCATCTTTACATGCATTTTTAGGAGGGCCAGCGGGCCATGCTCTTTCAATGTTGCTGGTTTTATTCTCCCCATTCATTCGCAAGAATTTTCCAGCACAGGGGCGCCTGGGTGGCTTAGTTGGTTAAGTGTCCGACTTTTGCTTAGATCATGATCTCGCGGTTCGTGGGTTCGAGCCCCGCGTCGGGCTCTGTGCTGACTGCCAGCTCAGAGCCTGGAGCCTGTTTCAGTCTGTGACTCCCTCTCTCTCTGACCCTCCCCTGCTCACGCTATCTCTCTCTCTCTCTCCTAGAAATAAATTTAAAAAAATTTAAAAAAATTAAAAAAAAAAAAAGAATTTTCCAGCACAAAAACACTGGCTCTTGTGTTCTGTCATGCTCGTTATTAAAAGTGAAACTGGATAATACATTGTTTTTATCGCACTCCTCTGTCTTGTCTTCAATATTCCAACTGTAGTGTGATTTCGTCCAGTGACTGTGATAGCCTTTTGATGTGTCAGCCTTCCCAGACTACGGCCCGGTTCTGTAGTCAGACACTGAGCTCAGTGTTGCTGGGAAGGTGTTTTGTCATGAGGTGATAAAAGTTTATAGGCAATTGATGTTATGTAAGAGAGATTATCCTAGATAATCTAAGGGAGCATAATTCAAACAGTTGACAGGCTGTAAAGGGCAGAGTGGAAGATTCCCGAAAGAAGAAATTCTGCCTGTGTACTTCAGCTCTTGTTCGTATAGAGCGGCAGCCCGCCCTTCCTGACGGTTTGCCCTTAGTGGATCCTGGGCTTGCCAGAGCCCATGATCTTTGTGAAAGGCCGCTCCTTGCAATACATTTCAGAATATACGGCTGACCCTCATGATTCTTAAGAGTTCATATTTGCAAATTCAACTACTGATTAAAATTTAGTATATCCATGAAATGAAATACCACTCAGCAATGAAGAGGAGCTACTGAGGGGTGCTTGGCTGGCTCAGTCGCTAGAACATATGACTCTTTTTTTTTTTAATATTTTATTTATTTCTGAGAGAGACAGCATGAGCAGGGGAGGGTCAGAGAGAGAGGGAGTCACAGACTGAAACAGGCTCCAGGCCGTGAGCTAGCCGTCAGCACAGAGCCCGACACGGGGCTCGAACCCATGAACCATGAGACCATGACCTGAGCCAAAGTCAGATGCTCAACTGACTGAGCCACCCAGGTGCCCTGAACATATGACTCTTGAGTTGTGAGTTCAAGCCCCACATTCAATGTAGAGCTTACTTAGGAAAAAAAAAAAAAAGATTGAAAAGGAGCTATTGATATACATGACGGAATCCACACGGTGGATTTCTAAATAATTGTGCTAAGTAAAAGCAATTAGATGAAAAAACGCATATGCTGTGTAGATGATGGCACTTCTATTAAATTCCAGAAAATGCAAACTGGTCCATGATGATAGGAAGCAGATCAGCAGTTGCCTGAAGACCAGGGAAGGGAGAGGGGGAGGCAAAGAAGGAAAGAAGGGAGAGAGTGACCAGGGGCACAAGTGTCGGCTAGTCTGCTCTCTCACCTGTGGTCACGGTTTGACATGAGTATGCATGTCAGACTTATCACATTCTCCACTTTCAATATGTGAAATTATTGTAGGTCCATATATTTCAATAACGATGTAAAAGACTCCCCATCTTTTGGCTAGAATTGTATTAAAACCTGAACGTTAACTTGGACAGACCGATATTCTTACAACATTCAGTTTTCCATCCTGGAGCACACGATTCATGACTGAGCCACCCAGGTGCCCTTGTCTTCTTAACCTTTTTAAAGTGTACAGTTCGGTGGCATGAAATTCTTTTATGATGCTGTCCAACTGTCACCACCATCCATCTTTGGAACTGTTTCATCGTCCCCAACATAAATTCTGTGCCCATTAGACACTCACTCCCCTCGGTAACCTCGACTCCACTCTGTCTCTATGAATCCTGCTACTCAAGGTACCTCCTATAAGTGGAATCCTACACTATTTGTCCTTTGTGTCTGTTTTATTTCACTTTAGCATGATGTTTTTGAGGTTCGTCTATGTTGCAGTGTGTCCTGTGTTGGAGCAATGTCGTTCAGTTATTCCGTTGTATGGATAGACCACGTTTTCTTTATCGATTCCTCTACTGATGGACTTTCGGGCTGTTTCCACCTTTTGCTTATTGTAAACGATACTGCAAGAGCACTGATGTGCAAATACCTGTTTGAGTCCCTGCTTTCAGTTCTTTTGGGTGCATACCTAAAATTAAAATGGTTGGGTCAAGTGGTTTCTGGGGAACCATGAAACTGTTTTCCATAGTGGCTACATCATTTTACCTTCCCATCAGTGCACGAGGGTTCCAATCGCTGCATATCCTTGCCAACACTTCTTATTTTCCTCCTTTTTTTTTTTTTTTTTTTAAAAANCTTTGCCCAGTGTGAGGGTTGAACTCATGACCCTGAGCTCAAGAATCACACGTGGTCTACCAACTGAGCCAGCCAGGCCCACCCTGGTTTCTTTTTTTTTTTTAACAGCCATGCTAATGGATAACCACCATCCTAAGTGATCTCTCACTGTGGTTTTCCTTTGCTTCCCTAAAGACTAGTGATGTTAACTATCTTTTCATGGGCCTATTGGCTATTTGTTTATCTTCTTTGGAGAAATATCTATTCAAATCCTTTGCCCACTAAACTGTATTATATAATCTTTCATTTAGAACATTTGTGTTTGGTGAATCCACCTAATCCGCTCCCAAGTTCCAGGGGTATTTTTTGTTGTCTTGGATTGTTAAGGTTTGGTATAGTTTGTTAGGTTGCTGCCCACGTTCAGTTCTGGAAAGAAGGCCCCCTTCTTGTGGAAAGAGAATGGACATTCCTGCTCTTTCTGCCCTGGGTTCCTCTTTCCTTCACTCTGAATCTGGGGTCCAAGCTGCAATTCCAGAATTGCATAGATCTGAAAGCCCCATGGGAAGTTCTGTGACCCCTATTTAAATTGGGGGACAGTCACAAATCAACAATCCTGATGGACGCTGGTGAGCAGAGAATGGAAGATGGATTGGGAGAAGGATCAGTGGTGCCCAAGAGAGGATGCCTGGCTGGCTCAGTCTGTGAAGCACGTGACTTGATCTCAGGGTCGTGAGTTCAAGTCCTACCTTGGTTACAAAAAGAGGTCACTTTTTTTTTTTTTTAAATTTATTTCTGAGAGAGAAAGACAGCGTGAGCAGGGGAGGGTCAGAGAGAAAGAGGAAGATACAGAATCTGAAACAGGCTCCAGGCTCTGAGCTAGCTGTCAGCACAGAGCCCGACATGGGGCTCGAACCCACGAACCGTGAGATCATGACCTGAGCCAAAGCTGGACGCTCAACTGACTGAGCCACCCAGGCGCCCCCAGAGGTCACATTAAAAAAAAAAAAAATGCCCAAGAGAAAAACAAAGTGGTGAGGAAGGGGTTTGGTGGAGGGCTCAGGCTCATCTGGGGACCAAGGTGGGAAACCTCAGATCCTGAGCAGAGTGTGAGGGTCAACTTGAATCTGTCCCAGCCTGGGGCGCTGCAGGCTGAGTTTGTAATTTTCATCTCCTCCTAACCCCTTCCTTGGGGAATCCATCCTTCCTTGACAGCCCCTTTCACCATAATCCTGATTCGGCCATGTGGATCAGGCGGGACTAACCCTGCCTGGAGCCTCAGGATGTCCTGGTTAGTGGACCCCATTCTCCTTGCCACAAACACTGAGTCCTGCTTGGATATGTGGTACACGCCAGCCTAAGCAGAATCCCTCCTCAAGTGTTTGCCAGAAATCTCCAAAAGATCCTCATTTTGGAACTGAACTAATGAGAGTTCGTTCCTTGGTGAGGTACAGATAGAGATTACACCAGGAGGAGCCACCGCACAGAAAGGAAAATTTATTTGCAGCGAATAAGGAGAGGAGGGGGAATAAATTCCAGAGCCATGTGACTCCCTGAGCCAGGGGTGAGTGGGTTTCTTTCCTTTAGGCTTAGGATGAACATTCAGAAAGGTGAGCTTTGTCATTGGTTGTAGAGATGGGGATAGGTCATACCTGCGTCTTAAAGAAACATGCCCACACAGAATGTAAACTGGTGCAGCCCTTCTGGAAAACAGTGTGGAGGTTCCTCAGGAAAATAACAATAGAACTCCCCTATGACCCAGCAATAGCACTGCTAGGAATTTACCCCAGGGATACAGAAATGCTGAGGCNAAATAAAATGAAGAAACATGCCCACACATTGTATGTTATGTTAATGAGGTCTGTGTCCCTTCTTGGGTAGAGGTTTTAAACTACAATGCGGCAGACCAGGAGAAGGGGTTCCGGGGATGCTCCGAGAGCCTAGAGCTGGCATAAACTGGTTGGGGTCTGGGATCCTTATCTTGGGTAAGGAATGCGGAGCCTTGCTTCCCTTTGAAAGAGCACTGAGAGTTTACCACTGATTTATTGTCTCTGTTATGGTTAGACTATTTCCTGGCCTGGTAGAGACTATTCATTTTTTCATTCCCTTTAAATACTTAACTATTTAAGTTTTGCACTCCCCACCCCCAATTCTGACACTTCCTAGGAAGCTTTGCAAGAAGTATGCATGAGCAAGTAGGGCAAAATCACAGGAAATAGCTGGGGGGTCTAAATGACTTCTCTGGTGTCACAAAAGCTGTATCTCTTTCTTTTTCTAGAGACCTCTAACTCGGCTTACTTTTTTTTGTTTTCTTTTGGGAGTGTGATCTGTAAAGACCACCTACGTCTGAAGCTGCCTGCTAGAGAATCAAGTCAACTCAGAGAAAAGAAGAGCTAACAGATGAAAAGCAATCATTTAAGCACCTGGATCCAGCCGTGCCTGAAGCCCTAGAGATTTGTTCCCTCCACTTAAAAGTTCTTTTTTTCTTGACCAAGTTTGGAGTTGGCTTTCTGTCAGTTACCAGCGACTGCAACCAGAACAGGGGAAAGTTTGTGGCATAACTGAAAGAAACATATCCCCCCAGGGTCTTGAGCAACTTTACTGGGGGACCCCCATCCCTAGTAACAGAACAAGGTATGAGAAGGGGAGATGTGTCTCAGTGAGGTGCAGGTGCAGAGGTGCTGGTGAGACAGCTGTGGGGTGGACAGAGAGGTGGGGGAGGGCAGCAACAATGTCCAGAAGGGGAGGATGGACACTGTCTAGCCTGCCGTCTTCAGCAAGGACATAGCAGAGGCAGCCCTGGCATGTGAAAGGCCCCCAAGGGGGCCTTCTGGTCCACAGCTGGTCAGCAATGGCCATGGGCTGCTAGCAGTGTGGCCACAGGGTGTTGGATGAGTCGATTAACCGTGTCTAAGTCAATAAGAGTGATGAGGAAGACAGTGAGCAAAACCCAGCGCTGGTGAGAATTATCCAGCACGCAAGTCCCTTGGTGGTGGTGGGGTGGGGGGAGGGGTCCCAATGACAAAGTGAAGGCTGGGTCTGCCCTGGACCAAGGGAACTATTGATCAATAGGATTTAGGGACAAATGAGACAGCAAGTACCTGGGAGCTTAAGACCAGGAAGGGGGTCTGGCATCGTGCAGCTCTGCTCGCTCTCCTGCGCTATCCTGCGTTTGGCATCTGGGTTGTACTGACCCCCCTACAAGGGGTTGGAGAACTTGCCCTTTCCACATCAGCTGTGGCTGACATAGGCTGGAGTGAGTTGTTCCTTCGGAATCTGAAAGAACTACGGACCAAATGATCTACAGAGACTCTGGGAAGATGATTTTATTTTAAAGTTTCTTTATTTATTTTGAGGGGGGGAGGAGGAGGGAGAGAGAGAGGGAGTGACAGACTCTGAAACAGGCTCCAGGCTCTGAGCTGTCAGCACAGAGCCCGACGCGGGGCTCGAACCCACGAACCGTGAGATCATGACCTAAGCAAAAGTCGGACGCTCAACCAACTAAGCCACCCAGGTGCCCCTCTGGGAAGATGATTTTATTTTAAAGTTTCTTTATTTATTTTGAGGGGGGGAGGAGGGAGAGAGAGAGGGAGTGCCCAACACGGTTTGATCCCACAAACCATGAGATGATGACCTGAGCCAAAATCAAGAGTTGGCCAATCAACTGAGCCACCCAGGTGCCCCTTGGGAAGATGATTTTTGGATAATGCTTTCAAGTTCTTCCTCACGTAGGGGAACATACGGATTTTCTTTTCTTTGTGAGTCTGTTTCTTTTATTAATTTGAACCATACTTTCCAATAAGATTTAAAAATCTATTCACATGTTCATATGGGAATTGTAATTTATGTTATAAAATTTAAAATTTCATATGGGAAATGTAATTTACATTATAATCTGCACTAATTGCATTAACTTGCTAATTACATTTGTCTTTCCTCTCCTTTTATGAAATTTGGCAGAAACTGTAGCTATTGAAGTGCTTTCTTTTTTTGTTTAAGAATCGACTTTTGGGGCGCCTGGGTGGCTCTTAGTCCAGCTCAGAGCCTGGAGCCTGTTTCAGTCTGTGACTCCCTCTCTCTCTGACCCTCCCCTGCTCACGCTGTCTCTCTCTCTCTCCTAGAAATAAATAAAAACCTTAAAAAAAAAAAAAAAAAAAAAAAAGAATCGACTTTTGGGGGCACCTGGCTGGCTCAGTTGGTGGAACATGTGACTTGATCTCAGAATTGTGTGTTCAAGCCCCATGTTGGGTGTAGAGATTACTTAAAAATAAAATCTTAAGGGGTGCCTGGGTGGCTCACTCGGTTGAGTGTCCAACTTTGGCTCAAGTCATGATCTCACGGTTGGTGAGTTTGAGCCCCACCTCAGGCTCTGTGCTGACAGCTCAGAGCCTGGATCCTGCTTCGGATTCTGTGTCTCCCTCTCTCTCTGCCCCTCCCCTGCTCGTGCACTGTTTCTCTCTCTCTCTCTCAAATCTAAATAAACATAAAAATTTTTTTTGAAGATATTAAAAAAATAAAATCTTAAAAAAAGAATCAACTTTTGAATTTATCAATTCTACTGCTTTCATACTTATTAAATTTAACTTTCCTCTTTATTATGCTTTTATTATTTCCTTTTTCTGGCGTCATTTTAGTCTGTTTTAAAGTTCTTTCCCTGAAATTTTGAGTTGAAATATTAGGTCTGTTATTTATATTCCTATTTTTTCTTACAAAAACGAATGCCTTTAAGGTTGGTAAATTTTACAATGTTCAGTCACGACTTTAGGGCCAAGGCCTGACATATAACACCTTTGAAGTCATAATGACGTAAATGGGCATTATCTCATAATTATGTGGTATTCCTAGTTCAAAACAACCAGCCATTATTGTTTCTATTTTGTCTTTGTACTCAACAGTTACTTAAGAAGGAGGCCAGGATTTTTGTCATTGTTCCTGTTGCTTGCTTTACTTTTGTGGCTAATTTCATGGACATAGTGTTTGGTCTGTTGAATTTCTGCTTTGGAGGATACTTGATGTTTTCTTTCTTCTTAATACACACACGTGGTAAAAGTTTCATGTGCAAATGGAAGTACAAGCTGTATGTGGTACAGAGTTTGACATGGGTCTTTTTTTAAAATTTTAAGTATTTTTAAAATTTATTTTTGAGAGAGAGACAGCATGAGCAGGGGAGGGGCAGAGGGAGAGAGGGGGAGACACAGAATCTGAAGCAGGCTCCAGGCTCTGAGCTGTCAGCACAGAGCCCGATGTTGGGCTTGAACTCATGAACCACAAGATCATAAGCTGAGCCAAAGTGGACACTTAACCAATTGAGCCACCTAATGTAGGGCTCAAACTCACCAACTGTGGGATCATGACCTGAGCCGAAGGCAAGAATCAGATGCTTAACCGACTGAGCCACCCAGGTGCTTCAAGGAACTTTCTATTAAAAAAATTTTTTTAAATATTTATTAAAAAAACATTTTTAACATTTATTCATTTTTGAGGAACAGAGACAGAGAGTGAGCAGGGGAGCAGAGACAGAGAGTGAGCAGGGGAGGGGCAGAGAGAGATGGAGATACAGAATCTGAAGCAGGGTCCTGGCTCTGCACTGTCAGCACAGAGCCTGATGCGGGGCTCCAACCCACGAACCCATGAGATCATGACCCGAGCCGAAGTTGGACGTTTAACTGACTAAGCTACCCAGGCACCCCAGGAGCTTTCTATTTTTTAAAGCACCAAATAGCACAGCTTTAAATGGCATAAAACAAATCTAGCAAGAGACGTCTGATGGGGTCTGGATGAGCTGGGCTGATTTGAGTCCTGCCTTTCCACTGGCAGCCGGGTTTAGCTAACTGCAGGTATTTCTGGTGGATGGTCCGCTCCTTCTGGACCTGTCTCAAAGTCTTCGAGACCACGTGCATGACTTCTTTGTGGCGGGTGATGTTCAGCGTCCGCCCCAGCTGCCTGAGCACAGCTCTCCCTCCATTACTTAGGGCAGTCGGCTTCAGCAGGTGGGGCCAATGACCTATGTCTCTCTCCTGGATGATTAGCGGAATCAGACCAATCGTGCCTGTTCTTTTTTTTTTTTAATGTTTTATTTATTTCTGAGAGAGAAAGAGACAGCGTGAACAGGGGAGGGTCAGAGAGAGAGGGAGACACAGAATCCAAAACAGGCTCTAGGCTCTGAGCTGGCTGTCAGCACAGAGCCCAACATGGGGCTTGAACCCACGAACCGTGAGATCATGACGTGAGCTGAAGTCAGACGCTTAACCAACAGAGCCACCCAGGCGCCCCGTGCCTGGTCTTTTACTTGAGCTGCAACCAAGTCATGTCACTTGCAACCAAGCATATCCTAACCAATGTTGGCTACATCGAATGTTAGCTTTACATAAAAATTAGAGTATTAATTACATCATGTGTCTGAGAGCTCAGACACTAAATAATCTCAGTGATCGCAAACTATTCCCTGATATCTAAGGCCTTCATTCTGACCTCAGAAGGTCTGGGAGGGTGGGCAGATGGGAAGAGAGAGAGAGAGAAAGAGAGAGAGAGAGAGAGAGAGAGAGAGAGAGATCTTAAGCAAGCTCCATGCGGAGTTCTACTAGTGTCTCCATCCCATAAACCTGCGATCTTGACTGGAGCCAGATAGATACTCAGCCGACTGAACCACCCAGGCTCCCTTTTTATCTTTTTATTAAAAAATTTTTTTTGTTTNGAGAGAGCGTGAGCAGGGGAGGGTCAGAGAGAGAGGGAGACACAGAATCCAAAACAGGCTCTAGGCTCTGAGCTGGCTGTCAGCACAGAGCCCAACATGGGGCTTGAACCCACGAACCGTGAGATCATGACGTGAGCTGAAGTCAGACGCTTAACCAACAGAGCCACCCAGGCGCCCCGTGCCTGGTCTTTTACTTGAGCTGCAACCAAGTCATGTCACTTGCAACCAAGCATATCCTAACCAATGTTGGCTACATCGAATGTTAGCTTTACATAAAAATTAGAGTATTAATTACATCATGTGTCTGAGAGCTCAGACACTAAATAATCTCAGTGATCGCAAACTATTCCCTGATATCTAAGGCCTTCATTCTGACCTCAGAAGGTCTGGGAGGGTGGGCAGATGGGAAGAGAGAGAGAGAGAAAGAGAGAGAGAGAGAGAGAGAGAGAGAGAGAGATCTTAAGCAAGCTCCATGCGGAGTTCTACTAGTGTCTCCATCCCATAAACCTGCGATCTTGACTGGAGCCAGATAGATACTCAGCCGACTGAACCACCCAGGCTCCCTTTTTATCTTTTTATTAAAAAATTTTTTTTGTTTTTTTTAAATGTTTTATTTATTTCTAGAGGAGAGAGGAGACAGCATGAGCAGGGGAGGGCCAGCGAGAGAGGGAGTCACAGACTGAAACAGGCTCCAGGCTCTGAGCTGGCAGTCAGCACAGAGCCCGACGCGGGGCTCGAACCCACGAACCGCGAGATCATGACCTAAGCGAAAGTTGGACGCTTAGCCGACTAAGCCACCCAGGCGCCCCTTATTAAAATTGTTTTTAATGTTCATTTATTTTTGAGAGAGAGACGGAAAGAGAGAGCAAGCAAGCAGGGGAGGAACAGAGAGAGGGAGGCAGAGAATCCGAAGCAGGCTCCAGGCTCTGAGCTGTCAGCACAGAACTCGAGGTGGGGCTCGAACTCATGAACTGAGAGATCATGACCTGAGCTGAAGTCTAACTCTTAACCCACCGAGCCACCTACGTGCCTCCATTTTATTTTTTAAAGTAGGCTCCACGCCATATGTGGGACTGAAACTCACAACCCAGAGATCAAGAGTCGCCTGCCCTACAGTCGGATCGAGCCAGCCAGGCGCCCTGGCCTCTGATTTCTGTCGACGGTAAGGGGCTGCAACTCATCTCCTTGGTGGGTGAAACAAGAATAAGCCCTCCTTCCCCTGAAATAGCCGCCCTAA
Organism: Crocuta crocuta; assembly: GCF_008692635.1. NCBI lineage: Eukaryota > Metazoa > Chordata > Mammalia > Carnivora > Hyaenidae > Crocuta > Crocuta crocuta. Next base: position 8,018,299 of record NW_027527429.1, read on the forward strand.
GGTGGCCCAGGAGACCTCACAGCCGTCTCCCTCCCTCCAAAGCCACCGTGTCTGTCAGGATGTTGGCACATTTCTGCCTCCTAAACTTCATCAGCTCAGTGATACCTGCTCACAGATAAGCCCAAGGAAAAGGATAAAACCTCGGGAATTCCACTCCCAGGAGACAATTCCTGTGACACGGTTTGGTGGGGAGCTTTCCAGCGTTTGTGGGACACACGTGCCCTCAGGTAACGCCGGGGATTTGGGGTACAGGTAATGCAGATTTCACAAAACCCTCGCCGCCTGTTGTCACGATATCCTCCGCGGTCAGTTGGGGGCGCTCCCCGCCCTTTGCTGGGGTTGCCCGGGGGCCG
>NW_027527429.1:8018662-8031903 GCF_008692635.1 Crocuta crocuta
CCCGTTCACCGCCCTCTTCTCCGCGCCCCCTCCCCGCCGTCCCTCCCGACGGCAAAGCGCGACTGTCCCCACTAAAGCCCGAGAAGGTTCTGGGACGGCCTCGGGGTCGCCGGCTGGCCTCAGCGCCCTCGGACGCCCGCGCCCTCCGGCACCTCTTTTCTGCACCGCGATTACGAGCCGCTGGGGGAACGGCTGCCCAGCCTAGGGGCGGGGGCGAGAATTCCGGGCATTCCTGGAAGATTGGGCTGCGCCGGATTAAAATTAATTCCTAATAGGTCACCTACTGCCGTGCAGTGTCAGTTAATGCCCGTCCGAGCCACTAGTTCCCCCCCGGGGTGCTTGTCCAAGCGACCCGGGCAGCTGTTTAAAACACCCAGACTCTCTCGTCTACTCGCGAGGTTCGCAAGTTCCCGCCTGGGTCGGGGCCTGGACGCGAGCATTTTTCAAAGCTCCCCGGGGAGCCTTTCGGACAAGCCTTGGGGCTTGAGTCCGGTCGGAAAGGATTGGACTCTGTGCCTGGGCTCACCTGGAAGGTGTCAAGTTTGTTCCAAGATGCAAATTTTGTACTAGAAATGCACGCAAAAATTGCATTTTGCTCCATAATATGTTTGTGCCATTTAATTTTGTTTATTTAAAAAATTGCTTTTCAATGTTTGTTTATTTTTTGAGAGACAGTGAGCGAGCGGGAGAGGCGCAGAGAGAGGGAGGCACAGGATCTGAAGCAGGCTCCAGGCTCTGTGCTGACAGCTCAGACCCACAGCCGGAGAGATCATGACCTGAGCCACCCAGGCACCCCCAGTTTGCGTTCGTTTTAATATAAAAAAAAATTGTTAAAAGAATTTTCCTAAAAAGAGAATATTTGTAATTCATATAGATATAAAAATGAGCCCCGAGGTAAAGATTTATTTTATTCACATGAGAGCAAGCAGATGATACAGCCGGTTCACAGATGTAGAGAAGCACAAATATATATGGAGTGACAGAATTGAATTGCAAACGGAGGCGAAACTGGTTTTTCCACAGGGGGGAGAGAAGTCAAAGGAAGCTCTTCTGGACAAGCCGTCAGTACCTGCCATTTTTCAGAAAAGTGAAAATAGCTCAAGGACAATGAACTTGGCTAGAAGCAGACAGCTTGGGGGTTGTGCTTTAAAGCATAATGTATTTTTTTTAAAAGTTTATTCATTCATTTATTTTGAGAGAGAGAGAGAGCGCACGCGCGTGAGGGCGGGGGAAGGCCAGAGAGAGAGGGAGGGAGAGAAAATTGCCAGCAGGCTCCGCACTGACAGTGTACTGACTCAGGGCTTGAACCCATGATCCGTGAGATCATGACCTGAGCCAAAAATCAAGAGTTGAAGCCTTGGGGCGCCTGGGTGGCTCCGTAGTCCGACTTCAGCTCAGGTCATGACCTCACGGTTCATGGGTTCAAGCCCCACGTCGGGCTCTGTGCTGACAGCTAGCTCAGAGCCTGGACCCTGTCTTCAGATTCTGTGTCTGCCTCTCTGACCCTCCCCTGCTCATGCTGTCTCTATCTCTCTCTCTCAAAAATAACTAAAATATTAAAAAAAAAAAAAAAAGTTGAAGCCTTTACCTGACTGAACCACCCAGGTGTCCCAAGCATAATGTATTTTTGGAACAAGTTTTTCTTCACAGTATTTTAAGTAACTGTCTGGATTTTTTTTTTTTTTCTCTTGTAGGGCTAATACTGCTGGGCTCCTCCAAACATCAAAATATCAGATTTCAAATCACTCATTGGATATTACATTTTTCCACTCTCTGGGCTTTGGAGCAAAAATTAACAAACACACCTGGAAGTTACCACTAAGGGAAAGAAGGAAGGGCTGAAGCTCTGAGGAGAGAGCAGGTTGAGGGCTTAAGGAGCACAGACCTAAATTCAAGCCGTGCTCTGTCACACAGTAGCTGTGGGCCCTTCTCCTGGGAGCAGTTTCTTCACTTGACTGTGGTGTATAATGGGGTTCCAGAAGCTTCTCTCACCACTTCTCAGCCTAAGTACAGTGTAAGTCGCCTGGGAACAAGCTTTCTTTGTTAAGGCTAGTGTTCTCTGAGCGGTCTCCTATAGTTATGTAAACATGGCTGAGTGGTGGTGGGGGCCTTTGAAATGCAGAGCTCACCACAGGGGAGGGAGGAAAGCAGGTTGTATTCAAAGCCCTTTGGGGAGGGGGGAGTTTGAGGCCCCCCCTCCCCCGTCAGCAGCGGGCTCCCCAGGATCAAGTTGAGGACTGACTAAAATCTATTGTCAGGGGAGGCCTGGAAATTTGCATCCCAGGGACAGAGGCCTGAGAGCGGGCTGTGTAAGTGACTGAGAGCCACAGGACTCAGTACCCCTAACTTGCGACTGCTCTTTGCAGAAGGATGGCTGCGCTACTGGGGGTGGTTAAGAGAAGGATCACTTCAGGGAGCCTGGGTGGCTCAGTCGGGCTCTGTGCTGACAGCTCAAGAGCCTGGAGCCTGCCTCAGATTCTGTGTTCCCTTCTCTCCTTGTCCCTCCCCCCTCCCTACCCACCCTCCCCTGCCGCTGGCTCACACTTTATCTGTCTCTCTCTCAAAAGTAAATAAACGTTAAAAAATTTTTTTTTAAAAAGAGAGAGAAGGATCACTTTGTGTGAAGTGTGGGCCTCGCTACAGCTTGTGCCCTGCGCCGGCCGTGCCCCACAGCGCCACCGTGTGGAGGGGCAGGCGACAGCTGAGGAGGGCAGCGCAGATTTTCCAAAGCCTTTGGACTTTTGGAGTTCTCACTGAGGAAGCCTTAGAAGTTCTGAAGAAGTTCTGTACAATTTGGGAGTAAGTGGGCTCCAAGAGGGAGAAAAAATAATTTTTCTTAGACTTCCCCTGTAATAAAAAATAAACAGAAGTTGAGCAACACGGGCGCTTCGTGTATGCACAGGAGATAACCTAGGAAAACTGAGTAAAGCTCCACGAAATCGGTCAAAGCCACCACCCTAAATACCATCTTCAGCCAAAGATAAGAGAAAGAAGTTAGGACAGATTGTGCATCGTTGGAGGTGGAGTGGGGGGGCGTGCAGGGGCAGGGAGGGGGTGGTGAGTTGTGAGAAGATACCTGAAAAGCACAGCCAACACGGTCAGGGTCAGGTCAGGGTCAGGTCGCTAGGCAGATTTAAGCCCCTGCCCTCTGCATCGGTACTACTTGCGATTTCCAGCCATCTTTCTCTTTCTGGTACAGAGAGGCAGACCCAAGTGCAGATCTCTTTTACAAGTTTAAATGTCCCCTTACAGAAGAGGAACATCCACTCATTCTCCAGAGCTTCTCCTGTGTCCGCTGTTTCTGCAAAATAACCAGCTCCAGATAATTCTTATGCCAAAGGGGCACACTTTGGAATGTCATATACTCTGCTTCAATTTTCTGCCCATGAGGGGACAGAAGCTGGCACTCCATCACTCACTGAGAAACAATGAAATGTATCTGTATTCGTACCCTGAGGGATGGTCATCCCCATTATACATGTGAGGTGCCAGGCATATTGACTCAGCCCCATAAAATGGCAGCTGTCATCACTGTTACCTGGAAGGCCTCCCGGATTGGCCTTTGTCCCTGTTTCCCCAAATGATTAGCAACCGACCAAGGTCACGTCCTTGGAGGCAGCCAGGTCACACCCCCAGGCCCACTGAGGAAACCACGGTCAGCTGAGTGCAAGGGCCACAGCCAGGCTCGGGAGCTGGCTGAGGGCGGGGGTGCGCTCTAGGCTGGGGCCATTCTTCTGGACAGCTGGCTTGGGGGGCACGGTCTCAGCAATGCTTCTGGTCACCAGCTCCTTCTTTTGTGGAGCCCTGTTCCTGCTGAGGGGACAGAGGAGCCAGGGACAGCGGAGGGGAGGCCTCGGGGTCGTGTTCCATGTTCGCAGCCTCATGTTCCTGGGATCGGGGACTGGCTGCCTCCCCATTCCCCAAACGGGACTGGGGTCAAGGACATGTGTCGAGAGTTCCCGTCTGATCTTCTTTGTTCCCGGCTCTGGAGGGTGTGAGACCCCTCCACGTGCATGGAAGACACCTTCACCCTCAGCAGACGCGCCTCTCTCACCGGGTCACCCCCAGCCCGGTCTCTCCCCCAACTCTGTCCGCCAGGCTGCTTTGCTCTCCCTGCTGCCCCCTCCCCCCCCACCCTGCCCCAGCCTGGACTGACCTCCTTGCCCTTCTGCCACAGGAACGCCACCCCTCCTTCAGGACAAGAGGCACCGTCACCGCCAGGGGCTGTCACAGGCTCCCCACCCTGTGTTCAGCGGCGTCCTGATACACGGCCGCCTTAGGTAGACTCCCTGACCTTCCTCCCTTCCTCTGGCCATGCTAACCGGGTGCCCCGCTCCACTGCCCGCTCTGCCAGCCCAGGCCTGGGCACCTGAGATCTAAAATGGGGTCAGCAGCAAGGTTGTCCCTGGGGCTCATGGCTGAGGAAGTTCCCGTGTGGGGTCTCCACCTACAGCCTCCGGTCCACGGGGCCCAGAGGGAGGCACCAGGAGCCCAGGGGAAAGGGGCCCGCACCCAGGGCCCCTGCACCCTGCCCCTTTGCTCTCAGGATCGAATCTGAACACGTTCCTACAATGCAGGTCTGAAAACAGGCCCTGCGTCCCGCATCCCTCGTCCCTCATCCCTCACAGGCTCCTGTCCGGTTTCTTTTCTTTCTTTCTTTTTTAATGTTTATTTTTTTGAGAGACAGAGACCCAGCACAAGTGGGGGAGGGGCAGAGAGAGAGAGAGAGAGAGAATGGAGGAGAGAGCAGGGGAGGTGCAGAGAGAGAGGAAGACCCAGAATCCAAGCAGGCTCAAGACTCAGAGCTGAGCTGTTGTCACAGAGCCCGTCCCGGGGCTCGATCCCTGCGAGATCATGGCCTGGTGCTCAACTGACTGAGCCACCCAGGCGCCCCTCCTGTCTGTTTTCCTATTTTTTTTTAAGTTTATTTATTTTGAAAGAGAGAGAGAAAGTGTGTGTGGGGGAGGGGCAGAAAGCTAGGGAGAGAGAGAATCCCAGGCAGGTTCTACGCTGTCAGTGCAGAGCCTGACTTGGGGCTCGAACCCACAAACTAACTGTACACTTAACTGACGCAGCCAGCCAGGCGCCCGCCCCTCCCTTCTCATGCCCAGCCCTAGTCCCCCAGCCCTAGCCCCCCAGACAGGAGCTCTTTTCTGATTTACCTGCCTCCTCCTTCCTTCTCTTGCCCCTTCATTCAGGCCCCAGCTGAACCCAGTGCTGCCCCTGGAGCCCCGCCCAGGGCTGGTCCCGTGATCCTTCCAGCTCCCAGTCTCCCGGGTGCCCCCAACCCCCCATGCCCCTGTCCTCTGTAGACTGAGCGCTGGCTTCTACGGCCCCTGGCTTCACAGAGGATGAGGAGTACACGGGGCTGACACCCCGGGGGTGTGACCTGGGCTCGGAGGGCTGTGTGCTTGGTTTAACTCTGTTGTGGCAAACTTGAAATTCTTACCTTTTAAAACCAGGGGCCCTGCATTTTCGTTTTGCACTGCGCCCTTCAAATTACGTAGCGGGTCCTCTGCGACATGGGCGGGTCTGGGCTGAGGAGGAAGAGCTGGAGGGTTCCTTCTTCTGGCAACTTGGACTCAGGCAGCCGGGGCCACGAGGGACACCCATTTAGTCCCGGGTCCCCTTCCGCACTCCTAGATGTAGCGTTATGTTAGGACCCCGCCATTCCTTACACCTCCCTGGAGGAGAGGCCCAGGGCAGGCATCCGGGGTCCCTGCCCTCCTCCGTGATGCCTGGAGCTGGGCGCGGACAGGGGGCTGCTGGCCTGCTCACTGCGGCCCCAGTGACTCTTCTGGGGACAATTGCTCTCTGCAGCCTAGACGTAAGCAGCTTAGGTCAAGGTTCCCCCTGCCCTGAGATCCCCTGGGCCCCCCAAAGCCAGTGTTCCCGTGCTTCTTGTCAACCGTTATCAAGTCTTCCAGGTTGACTGAAGGGACATCAGGGGCCCCAGCAGCTGGTCATGCACCCATCCACCCCCACTCACGGGGAAGCAGGTTCCGTGGGACCGCACCGTTAGCTGGTGTGTTTCTCCCCATCCAGCGCCTTGCCCAGGGGGCTTCTCTCTGGAATCCGGCCCCCGTGGTGTCTGCTTTAATCTTGGCACCCACATCCCTCTAAAGCCCTTCAAGGGGTCCTTGTGTGCCCACCAGCCAAGAGCAAGGAACAAGCTGTGTCTTTAGAAATCTCTGGCAGCCTTGGTCCCAGGCACTCTCTGAAGGAAACGGTGACAGGAAATTTCACACCAGAAAAAAACCTGCCTCCTTTTATTGAGAAAACAGAGTTGATCCCGCAATCTCTTCCGAGGTGACTCCACCCTGAGAACTGCAGAGAAGGGGCATCCTTCTGCACCCATTCGATGAGGACCCGTGGCCCCGGGCAAGGTGGCACACCAGGGTCCCTCCATCCCTTCACAGGGGCACACGCCTGTCTGCTCAGGCCCTGGAGAAGTAGGCGTGCAGGCNGGGGCTGGAGCACTGCTCTTTGACCCGGTGCCTGGGGTGAGGGGGGCTGCAGCCCGTCCAGAGGTTCTGAGGATTGCTGAGGTAGTCAGAGCGGCCAGCTGCGCGTCTAGACAGCGGCAGATGGAGCATCATAGGACCCAGCCAGGAGCGAGGCCACCTGGGAGCAGATGCCGGGCAGCACTGAGGGCCTCTGAGGTTCCGTCTCCTGGAGATCCAGGGGCAGGGACTGTGAATGGGGGCAGGGGGCCTGTGAGCCTGCACAGGGCTGAGCTTCTCCTGAAAGGGCAGCCTGGGCCCGTGGAGGGGAGACTGAGGCATTTCATGCGAGAACGAGAACCTTCTCTGTGAAGATGAGACGGCCGCACAGGCCCACGCGCGGCCGGGCCTCCCCCGGGCACCTGAGCACAGAGTTCCTTCAGAGGCCACCAGGGCCTCCACCGGGTCACAGAGAAGCAAGCCGGGAACCCAGGTCAGGAGGCCGACCAGTGGCCAGTGACCTCGCTCCCAGGGCTCTCCTCCCGCCATCAGGGCGGTTCCAGACGGTCCTGGGCCTCGGCTCCACTTTCCAGGGGATGTCTGCACAGGCTACCTACCCTTCCGGCTACCTGCACCCCATCACGCCCAGGGGCACATGCGGCCCCCGCCCTCCGGCTCCCTGTGGGGGACCACGGTCCACGTCCTGGCTCTGGTCCTGGCTCTGGGGCTCCAGACCCATGACTCCCGGGGCTCAAGGGCCGCTGCCGGCGCCCGGCCCGGGGTCAGAGCACCTGGAGCTTGCGGGCGCAGGTGAGGTTGCCGTGCACCAGCCCCCACATGGCCAGCAGCTCGGCCGGCAGCAGCTTGTGCACCACGAGCATGGAGCGGAAGAAACAGGGTTCCTTGTTCATGCGGCTGTTGCGGTTCCGAGAGATGCCGAACGTCTTGAAGCCCTCGTGGGCCATGGGCTGCACGCCCAGCACCTCCAGACACATGCCCAGGAAGACGTCGTCGATGGGGTACAGCTCCAGGGTGTCGCAGGCGTGATGCAGGCGCCGGGCCAGGTGGCCGGCCATGAGGAAGCCCCCGCCGCCCGCGTACGGCGGGTAGCTGGCCTTGCTGTACAGGGCGCCCGGGATGTAGTACTTGTTGTCCTTCTTGCGGATCGGCCGGGCGTGCTGCAGGACGTCGCCCACGAGCAGGTCCTCCCGGGGCTGCCGGTCGGCCAGAAATTCGAGCAGGTTGGTGGGGTTGACGAAGACGTCGTCGTCGCCCTTGAAGATGAAGCGCACTTGGGGGCAGTAGATGTCAAACCACTTGAGGAAGTGGATCTCCTTGAGGGTCAGGTTGAAGAAGCTGTCGAGGAAGTCCCACTGCAGGATGTCGCCGTAGAGGCGGTCTTCGTAGGCCAGCAGCTGCTGGTAGTGGGTCCGCTCCTCCTGCTTGGAGGCTGTTCCCAGCAGGAAGAGGGTGCGCACGGCGCCGCGGCCCCTGCCCGCCACCTCCTGCTCCCGGCCCCAGGTCTGGCGGATGGCTTCGCGGCGGTCGTGCTGCGTGATGACCGACTTGACCACCACCAGCAGGTAGACGTCACCGTGGCACTTCTCCGGGTGGTTCAGCAGCATGGGGAAGTATCGGCAGTGGCGGTAGGTCAGGAACTGCCGGAAGTGTGGCTCCAGGCCCTGGAACCAGGGCTGGTGAGTCAAGTTGATGTTGGCCGAGCAGTTAGTGGTGTTGATGTCCCAAGTCTGGGGCCCTCGTGAGGCCACGGGTGTGGGGGCAACCACATCCTTTGGGTTCTTCCAGAAACTGTTGGGGTTCACCAGGCGTCCGCTTGGTTTCTGAGCCTTTTGTGGCTCCAGAGTGGGGGGTGGGGGCGCCTGCAGGAACTGGTTCGGAGTCAGGCTGCGCTGGAATACCGTTACGGCCACAAGCAGGGCCAGGGCCAGGCACACGCTCTTGTAGACAGTCTTCTTCCTGGGGATGAGGGGACAGTGGGGGGGACAGAGGAGAGAGGAAAGCGTGAGTGCCCTGTGACTCTCCCAGCAGCCTTGTTCGGAGCTGCAGTCCCAGAGGGACAAGCAGAGCCCGGACACCGACTCAGCTCCTGCAGCCGGTGAGTGGTCAGAGGAGGGTCCTGCGCGCTCTCTCCCACCCTGCCCTCCCTCTTCCAGCACCAGGGAAACCTTGCCGTACAGCGTTTAAGCACCAGCACCGCGGAGTCAGGCTGCTGGGGTTCAAGTCTTGGCTCTGCCACTTACAGGCTACGTGACTCTGAGTGGGTCCCCCTTAACCTCCGCAAACTGTGATTTCTCCTTCCCCTGCGCGAGGCTAACAAGGAACTGCAGTGCTAGCTAACGTGCCTGGCACCCAGTGGGTATGCGCTCCGGGAACGCTGTGCGTCTACAAGAACGACCTCTGGTAGAGACTTCTGCTTAGTCCCCAACCCCCCAAGGCACCCCCTTTGCTTTCATTTCCCTGTGCAAGGCTGGTGACCCATTGGGGTGAACCATCCTGGGGGGCAGAGACAGCACCCGCGCTACAGCCTGGGAGCTCAGTACCCTCTGGGGGGGGGGGACTCGGGGGAGAGTATGTAACCTGGGACCTGAAGAAGTCTGTCCCTTCCCTTTCCACCCCATCCGTCTGACCCAGCGCACAAGAGCTGTCCTCATGTGTGACCGAGGCCGGAGGATGGGACAGGAGTCTCCTGGCATGACACCGGCCCCCTTCCCGGCCCTGCTCGCCGGCGCCCCACTCTCTTAACATCCCATTAAGAGAGATGGAGTTCTCCCGGCTCTGCTTCCCGGGGAAGGGAACATACTCGGACCCCCGCTCTCCAGGGACCCGCTTTGCCCACAGAGCTCCTACTACACCCATTTCAGAAGCAGAAATTAGAGCTTTTTGCAGGAGGCGCTGGCAGGCCCCAGGCCCCAGGCGGGGAGACTGAGCCCTGGGGCCCCGGGACCCTCTCTCCTCAGCTCACACTCTGGAAGGTGGGCCGGGCCCCTTGCCCCGGTCTCTCTTGTGGAGTCACAGGGGCTGGGGGCTTCTGCGGGACGGGCAGGGCCAGGCCAAGAGAAAGACAGCCCCAGCCTCCAGTGGGGAGCCACAGGGCAAATGGAAGAGAGAGCCTGCGATGTGGCATTACGTACAGGGACTATGGAGGAGTTGGGGGTGGCCCTCATGCCTGGCTAGCCACCCAGGCGCCCAGGGCAAGTGAATGCTGAGCCCCCCTGGCGCCACGTTTTCCATGGAGTCCCAAGGGTCCGTGTAGGCGGCAGGAGGAAGACTGGGTCATTCCAGGTGCTGGAGAGGCGGATGTGACCCCAGACGCGACCCTCCCAAGGGGGAGGGCAGAATGTTCTGAGACAGGGTCTCCTGCCCCTGGCGTTTCAACGAAGTACCCCTCCCCTAAGTCAGGGAGGTGGGGACTGGAGGAAGTCCCGCGCGGGTCACCCCAGGAGAAGGGGATGGAGCCCCCCTGCCTGGGCCGTCCACCAGCACTGCCCCACTCCATTTGTAGGACAAAAGTCCCGCAGCGGAGTAAAGAGAAGGGGAGAGGGGAGTGGTGGGGGCAGGAGGCCCGAGCTCCCCGGGAGGAAGGAGAGCCCCTGGAGGGGAGGATGGAGGGAGATGACGGCGATCGCCCAGGACGCAGGAGGCCCTCAGAATGGGGGACGCGACCGGGCTGCCGGAGAGCCCTTGAGTCCCCAAGCCCGGGGTCCCGGATGGGATCAGGGTGCCTTGGGGCCCGGGCCGGGGAGAGCCGAGGGGGGNGCCCCCGGCCCTCCAGCCCCTCGGCCGCCGGGCCAGCCCTCCGCACTGCGGCGAGCGCCGGTGGCCCATTTCCGAGAGGCGGAACCCGAGGCCCGACCGGGAGTGGCCCAGTGGGGGTCCTCGGAGCCCACGGGGGTCACTCCCCTCACCCCTGTCCCCGGGTACTCGGTTTCCTTCGCGGAGCTTCTGTGGGGTCGTCGGCCCTTCTGGACGACTGTGAACCAGGACACCACCCACCTCCAGCCTTCCTGGCGCCCCGCGGTCCCCACCGTCTCTCTCTGGCCCCATTAGGATTTTTTTCCGTGGTAGGGGAGGCAGGGGAGGACAAAGCTTCCTTTCCCCCCGCCACTTGCTTTCTCCCCTTCCCCCCTTCCCACGCAGGCCTCCCGGCACCCCGCTGTTGGGGCCCCAGGGCCGCGGCGCAGGGCTAGTCTGCGGGGAAGAGGGGCTGCGGGGAGCAGTGTCTGTAAGATGAGGAGGCTAGGCTGCCTGTGTCAGGGGCCATAGCTCTGGAAGCCATTTTCTGTGCCCCAAAGTGGAGGTCCTCTCCCGCTCTGGGGTCCCTCTCGCCTGAGAGGTCTCCCCTCACTACCAAGGGAAGGTCTGCTTGCCTGGCCTCAACCTCTTCTCTTTTCATCCATCAACAAATATTTCACTCAAACCGCTTTTTTGTCCTCAGCCTTCATTAATCTGCTTTGTGTGCCAGACCCAGCGGCTCCTAGGGAGAAGGCTCAAGTAGACATAGGACACTGAGGGGCAGTCTTGGCCCAGCAGGGTCTGGGGTGATGGGTGTTTCCATCCAGGTGACTTCCAGAATCGGCTAGCAGGTAAAAACGGTTGCCCACAGGTCTGTTCTAGTCTTGTTGCGTGCTCAGGTCCCGTTGCTGAGCTGAGAGCAGGACCTCAGACCTCAGAAATGCCCATAGAATTGAAATGGAAGCACTTAACAGTCCAATAAGTAATAGCTAACATTCATCAGTCAGTTACAATGTGCCAAGCATGATTCTAGGCTCACACATGAATCACTTAATCCCTGAGGCTTGTACTATTTTATTCCCAGTTACAAAGGAGGATATAGAGGTGCCCAGAGGGGAAAAACCCAGTGGGCCAGGTCTCATAGTTAGTAAAGAAAGCCAGGAGTCCAGCCTGGCTCAGGAAGCAGGTCCTGAGCCCTTCTCCAGGGGACAGCAGCGGCAGGGAGTTATTTTCCTGCTAAGGGGTAGCCTCGAGGGGCCCCGGAGGTCTCTGAGTACAGAGGCTGGTGGTAGGAAGTCTGATGAGGCTGCTCCTGCCAAGCTGGGTCCCAGGACCCTGAGCCTGGGGGGAGGGGTCTCTTTATTTTATTTATTTTTTAAGATTTTATTTTTAAGTAATGTCTACACCCAACATGGGGCTCAAACTCACAACCCTGAGATCCAGAATCACATGCTTTCCTGACAAAACCAGCCAGGAGCCCCCAGCTCTTTCTTTAAGACTCCAGGGCCCCTGGGAAGAGGAGGAAAAAAACCCCCAAGATGCAATAGAATTTGCCAGCATGTTGCAAGTTCCAATCAGGGAATGTGAAGGGCCTTCCAGGCAGAATTCCAGAGAAGAACCCTGGGGCCAGTGCTCTTTCTAATGGCCCTTCCCAAGTACTGGGGCAGAGGAGGGTCTGACTTGCAGCCCAGAGCCGCTCCTTGGCTTGGCTGCCTGCCTCTGGCCCACAGGGCACCTGGCACAGCTCTCCACTGCCTGGGCTTCTGGGTTCTGGCCCTTCACCTTGCAAGTGTGGTCTGGAGGGATGGCCGGGACAGCCTGTCCAGCCTCAGCACTGATCTCTCATCCAGACGCTGTGGGGTTTCCTCAGATGCCTGGGAGGGACAGACACAGCCGCCCCTGGGAAGGGGTTTGGAGGTCGGGTTCTGAGACTAGAGGGGCGGGGGTGGTGTCAGGGCTCGACACTTCCGGGCTGTCAGTAGGGGCAGGTGGCTTATCCCCTTGAGACCTCAATTTCCTGCTAGCACAGGGTTACACGAGATGACGCATGCGAGGTGCGTAGATTAGTGTCTCTTACACAGTGACATTATGACAGGTTGGCTGCTGTTGATATTATTGTTAATATTTGGCCCGACCCAAAGGCCCCGGAACCCACCGGGGCTCACGGGGGTGGTAATGGGGGGAGCCGCTGAAGGCCAACTGCATGTTTGCCAGTGGAATTCGGTTCATTGAGAGGAAGAGTTTGTCATCGTGGATTCATTTGATCTGTGCGTACCTAAGTGGAACTGAGGGGCGGGGAACGGATGAAAATTAAATATTTAGTCCCTGACTGTAGGCGGGGGCTCGCGGCGGGGGGTGTGGGAGCCTGGCCAGCCCCTCGTCAGTGCTCACCCCGTAGGCTGCTTGGGCCTGTCCCTATCAGGAAGCACTCTGACGGTCACCTAGTCTGGCTCATTCCACCCGTCCCAGCCCCTGCAGGCAGAGCCCCAACGGATTCCTGCTGCTTATCTCAAACCACAGTTAAGCAAGGCCCCTAAGGAGGGGGAGGTCAGTCTGCAGATGGACTCTGTCCAGCCCCACAGCCCTGGCTGAAGGCTCTAGAAGCTGCAGAACCCAGGTCCCAGGCGGTGGGGGGCTGGGGTGCGGCTGGGTATGGGGAGTGGTCTGTCTGTAGCCTGGAGAGAGGATGGGGGAATGGGAAGGGTAGTTGCATAGGCGGCGGGAGTCCCATGCAGTGGTGGCAGCGGGTTAGATGTCCCTGTCCCGTCTCCTCTTTCAGGCTGACGTGCTGCCCCAGAAGAGGGAGCGCAGAGAGCCCTGAGGTGGGAGAAACTCGGAGAAGCTCCCTTTCGGTCACTGGTTCCCCCCTCTCCTTTGCACCTTCCCTCTCCCTCCCTCCCCATCCCTGCTCCTTCTTTCCTCTGCCATTTCCATTTCTCCTTTCCTATTCCCACTTTCTTTTATAGCTGCTCCACCAACCCTCTGGAACTGTTTGGAATCCAGATCCTGCTAGTTTGACGCAAGGGCACTATGGGCTTTCACGGG
>NW_027527429.1:8031974-8043420 GCF_008692635.1 Crocuta crocuta
TCACGGGGGTGATGGGGGGGGGGCGGGCTGGGGATGAGGACCTGCAGAGATTCGGGTGTGGGGAGACATCTGAAAGGCCAGAGGTTGTCCAGGGTCAGCCTTTGACTGGACAAAGTGGGGCTGACTTGGGCCCCAGAGAACCTGAATGCCGGGTGTGGGGCGTCCTGGACGCCTTACAGAGGCCAGGAGGGGGAGGCATCTATAGAGGAAAGTGGGGGCAGAGTTGGAGAGAGCTGAGGCATTCGCTTTTCCCAGCCAAGCAGGTGGCAGTTAAGGAAGCACCAGTTGGTTTGTGAGCTTCACGAGGGGGGGCGAGGGTGGCCACGGCCTCTGTGTGGGGTCTGAGGGAGCCAGGGAAGGACAGCAAGGAGCTGGCGTTCAGTGCCAGGCGAGGGTGTTACTGTGCACCCAGGATACCCAGGCCCATGGCTGAGGCCAGGATTATTTTAGGGCTCTTCTGGGTGTGAGAGACAGAAGCCCAACTCACACTAGCTCAAGCAAAAAGAATGTATTTGCTCCTATGATGGGAAACCCTCTCTCTTGCTCTCTCTTGTTGTCTCCTCACAACCCACACCCCCGGCCCATCTCCTGGCTCTTCTACATCCGCAGGCTCCTTCCACGAGGAAGAGAGAGGCAGGTATGCAGATGGCCTCAGGATTTGTCGCTCTATCTTGATCCCAGAGGAAAGAGGTGTTTTGGTTTTCTTGTCTCCGTCTCAACCTCCATATATAGAATTCCAGGGAAAGCGTCTCATGTTTTGCCTTGGTCACATGCCCACACTTGGGTCAATGGCTGTGGTCGGTGGGCCAGGGCCTTGGGATTAGCAGCCCCACCGGCAACAACCTGGAGGGGCGGGTCCCTCAAAGGAAGCTGCTCTTATCAAGGAAGCAGGGACACAGGTGTCTTCTCACTGGTGCCAGATCCCCTCGGACTCTCAAATCACCCTCCAAAACAAACCTGTAAGACANGAAATGTCCCCCCACGCTTTCCTGACACATCCTTCTCTCCTGGGAGAGAGGAGGCCCCAGGCTGGCCAGTGGAGGGTGGACGCGGCTCCTCCTCGGAGGACTGGCCACTCTCTGGTACTTTTCCCTCGCCTGGGCCCCCACTGGCTGGGCTGGGGGTCAGCCACGACCACCTACGGCTTTGGGGGTGTAGGAGCCAGTCAGGTGAGGCTGGAGATGGGCTGGGCCGGAACAGAAGGTGCGTTCCCCAAGTGCGGCGCTGGCCCCGGGCCAGCTCCTGTCGGCGGCTGTGCTGGGCACGTGCACGGACACACATTCTCTCTCACGGACACAGACACGGCGAGAGGCGAGTGCACACTCGGAGCCAAGCAATGCGGGCGGACAAACGACACCAACCCAGGCAACACACACAGGCACCAGGAACGTACGTCCGCTTGCGGGCGTCCATTCCGAGACACGCACCACACACGTACACAGCTGGACAGACTCACAGACGCATTCACACGGAAGCACGCACATTCAGAGAGACACACGCATAACACTCTCATTCGTACCCACCGGAGATATGTGTGTGCCTAGTGAAAAAGACACGTAGACACCCCCCTACACAGGGATACACATTTCTGGAGAGACATGCGCGCTCACACACACACACACACCTGGACAGACACACATGTACGGACACTCAGCACACACGGAGACACAACTAGAAGAGACACATACGTTCACATACATACACTCACATGCCCGAGGTTTTCCCCAGGGGCCTCCCCTAACCACCTCATCTGCTACCGGTGAAACCCCAGCTGGCAGGCCCACAGGCACCACCTTAGGATGAGGCAGGTCCCTACTGTATCCATGAATGGTCTCTTTCGATCTGCCCCCAAGTCCTCAAGTCTGTGCCCATCCCTGCCTCCAGGAGCTTCTGGGCACTGCCCACAGTCCCTTTGTACCACCCATATCTACCCCCAGCCCGTCTTCCAGCCACCCTGGCCTTCTCCCGTTTACCAAGATCCCAGCTTTCTTCTGCTCAAATGCACTCCCCACTTCTGAATCGAGTGAATTCCTGTTCATCTTTCAAAACCCGGCTCAAATGTCCCCTCCCTTGGGGTGGATGCTTGTGCCCTTGGCTGGCATCACGTCCGTCTGTCCCTCCTCCATCGATCCAACCAAACTGGCTTTGGGGAGCGCATGGGAGGAAAGGGGGGCCACGTACGCCTCTCGGTTGAATAGCCGAGGGAATGAACTGCCTCATTGGCCACCTGGAGGGCAGCCTGGCAGGGAGAAGCACCATCTTGCCTTGGTCATGTTCAGGGGACGACTGGGTGCGCCTACACCGGGAAGGCCAGGCGACTCAGACAGTTTTGCAGAGCCCAGCCCCACCCCGAGCACACACGTTCAAATTCACACTGACGCGCATTCACGCGCGGGTGGGCATCGTGCCCCCTCGTCCTGGGCAGCTGGGCTGCCCCTCCCCCCAGGCCACCGATGACTCACATCCCCACCCGCCACGGTCTGCTGGGGCACACACAGCCTCCTTTCAGCCCCTCGGCCTCAAACACTAGCTTAGTCTTCCCTCCCCGGCACCTCCCCTTCCCCAGAGCCGGCCTGCCCTCCCAGCCTGGCAGCTTAGCCGCACGGGGAGGCCACGCCGAGGCCTCCTTCCTCTCCAGAGCACAGGGCTCCCTGTCTCTCGTCACCCGGCTCCTGTCCAAGCCAGCCTTGAATGGCTGCCTTTTCATGGCTCAGAGCCTGGCCAGGTGCATTCTGGGCGCCCTGCTCCTGCCAGTGTCGGCCAGGAAGCTGTTGGCCCTGGTGCTGCTGCCACTGAGGCGCGAGAGCTAGAGGGGCCGCTGGGACTCAGCTTTGGAAATCCCTCCCTCCCAGGCTCTGGGCAGAGGCCTCCTCACACCTACAGAGGCTCTTCACACACACCTTCCTGTCTGTGTCCTCACCAGGCCTAACGAATCTGGCCAGGAACAGATTATTATTATTATTCCCATTTTACTGAGGGCACAACTGAGGCCCAAAGAAAGGTCAGCCTGCTGGTGAGTGGCTGAGCTGGAACCCAGTCTTGGTGGAGAGGGGGGTAATGACAAAATGCACCCCACGGGATTGCACTACACGTGATAGGGGGCCGAGCCAGGCACCCTGAAGGGTTCCTCAAATCACTACCACATTATGAGAGTCACAAAAGCAGCTCTGGGTTGTACTTCCGGCACCCCTCCCTTCTTTTGGGGACAGACGTCCCCCTCCAGTTTGGAGCTGGGCTCTCAACCAGGGCGGACCAGTCACAGTCCCCTCTGTCTTCTTTTGCCCCAAGAGTGTGCTCAGGCCACGGGACAGGCCTGTGACCTGCACGGGCCCAGTGAGGGCTTCGCCCTTGGGAGTTTGAAAGTGAACTGGTGGAGGGGCACCCCTTTCCTCTCTGCTCATGGGGGTTTTGAGGGTGTGACTCAACATATTGGGGAGGAAGCGTGTCACATGCACCCTGTGCCCCCTTCACGCTGCAGTGGAGAGAACAAAACAACACCCAGAGACCTTGTGGTCAGCAAAGCCCCTCCCCCAGAGACATCCATGCCCTCATCCCCAGAACCCGTGCCCATGTTAGGTTACAGGCAAAAAGGATGCAAAGGTAACTAAGGTTACGACCCTACAGGGTGGATAGCCTGCGTTATCCAGGTGGGCCCAATCTAATTGCAAGAGCCCGTGGAAGCAGAGAACCTTCCCTGGCTGAAAGCCGAAGAAATGCAGCTTATACGAAAATCAGGGAGATTCTGGGCGAGAGGGATTTGGTGTGTCTTTATGGGTTCTGAAATATAGGGAGCCACTTGCGGCCCAGAGACCAGAGAGGCATAGGACCTCAGTCCTGCAGCCACGAGGAACTGCGTTCTGCCCACAGTCTGAATGAGCTTGGAAGCGGATTGCCCCAGAGCCTCCGAATAGGAGCCCAGATGGCCGACACCTTGATTTTGACCTTGTAAGATTCTGAGCAGAGAAATGAGCTGATCTACAGAGTGTGAGAGAATAAATTTGAGTTGTTTTAAGCCATTAAGTTTGTGGTAATTTGTTCCAGCAGCGTGAGGATGATAATATGCACCCTAAGAACTAGTGCAACACTGCCTCCTGATTTCGTTACAGGTGCCAATCATTTTTGATTAAATTTTTAATGTTTATTTATTTTTGAGAGAGAGAGACAGAGTGTGAGCAGGCCAGCGGCAGAGAGAGAGAGGGAGACACAGAATCCAAAGCAGGCACCAGGCTCCGAGCTGTCAGCACAGAACCTGATGCGGGGCTTGAGCTCACGAACTGCGAGATCATGACCTGAGCTAAACTCAGATGCTTAATGGACGGAGCCACCCAGGCACCCCAGGTGCAATAATTTTTTGTTGCTGTGTTTGGTCACCCCCAACGAAAGACTTTGAACTCCTGCCATTATTGTTATCTCTTTCACTGCTTCCCCCCCACAGCCTACCCTCACAGGCACGTAGGAGACAGAGCACCGAGAACTTGAGACAGACACACAAGCTTGAGGAGAGCAAAGAGTGTGGGAGGGACAGGTACTCTCAGACCTCACGGTCTTTACAGGCTTGAGGCGGTTCTTCCAGAAGGCGCAGGTGACCTGGCTCTGCCCCTTCCTCACCAAGCTGGACGCCTCCCTTCCCTGCAGCAAGGCGGAGGTCAACGGGGAGAAAGCCAGTGCGTGGGAGCCAGGGAGGAAGGCCTTGTCCAAAAACTTCTATGGTGGCCTGGTCCAAGCTTGTAAAGGCTGGCAGGATCAAAAGACATAGGGTTTTTTTTTTTTTAATGTTTTATTTATTTCTAGGAGAGAGAGAGAGACAGCGTGAGCAGGGGAGGGTCAGAGAGAGAGGGAGTCACAGACTGAAACAGGCTTCAGGCTCTGAGCTGGCAGTCAGCACAGAGCCCGACGCGGGGCTTGAACCCACGAACCGCGAGATCATGACCTAAGCGAAAAGTCGGACGCCTAACCGACTAAGCCACCCAGGCGCCCCATGACATAGGGGGTTTTGGTCCAAGATGGCAACATAAGACACTCCTGAACTCACCTTCTCCCATGGACACCCTGACTCTACAGCTACACATGAGCAATTCCCTCCGACGGAAGTTCAGAAACCAGCAGGGTGGTAACTTATACTTCAGGAGAATGACAAAAGATCTACACTGAAAAGGTAGAAAAGTCTGATGTACACTCTCATTGCGTATGTCACCTCCGGCACGGTGACATGCAATTGAGAAGGGACTCACAACTCCAACTTCTCCCCAGGGAGCCAATATCCAGCACCCCAGCTTTGAAGACTTCCACCTGAGGGATGGGCCCCCAAACACCTAGCTCTGGAAGCCTATAGGGCTCGTGTCTGTGAGATGGACCGGACTAGAGCAAACAAAGAAAGAGTTCTTACCTGGCCCGAGGGCTCTACTATCAAAATTCCAGTGGCATTTTTCACAGAAATAGGAAAAACAACACCAAAATTTGTATGGAACTATAAAAGACCCTGAAATGCCAAAGGCAATCTTGAGAGAAAGAAGAACAAAGATGGAGGCATCCCCCTTCCTGACTTCAAACTATACTACAAAGTGATAGTAATCAAAACTGTGGTATTGGATAGAGACTAACACATAGATCAATGGAACAGGATAGAGAGTCCAGAAATAACCCCCATATGATGGTGAGTTGATTTACAATAAAAGAACCAAGAATATACAATGGGGAAAGGGTAATCTCGTCAATAAATCGTGCTGGGGAAACAGAATATCCACATGCAAAAGAATGAAACTGGACCTTCATCTTACACTATACCCAGAGTCAACTCAAAATGGACTGAATGAAGTGCAACCTGAAACCATAAAACTTCTGGAAGAAAACATAGGGGGTGAGTTCCTCAACATTAGTCTTGGCGATTTTTTGGATTTTTTTTTTTTTTTTGATTTAACACCAAAGGAAAGGCGACTAGAAAATATTAAACAAAGGGGGACTACATCAAACCAAAAAGCTTCTGCACAGCAAAAGAAACCATCAAAAATTGAAAAGGCAACTTACAGAATAGGAGAAAATACTTGCAAATCGTGTATCTGATAAGAGGTTAACATCCAAAATAGATAAAGAACTCCTACAACTCAGTAGCAAAAAATCTGATTAAAAAGGAACTGAATAGACATTTTCCCAAAGAAGACATCCAAATGGCCAACGGATACCTGAAAGGGTGGTCAACATTACTGATAATCAGGGAAGGAAAATCAAAACCACAAAAGATAAGAGATAATAAGTATTGGTGAGGATTTGGAGAAAAGGGAACCTTTCCTTGTTCATACTTGGCAGGAATGTAAATTGCATAGCAACTATAAAAATAATGTGGGGGCACCTGTTTGGCTCAGTTGGTAAAGCATATGACTCTTGACCTAGGGGCCTGTGAGTTTGAGCCCCACATAGGGTGTAGAAATTACCTAAAAAGAAAAGAAAAGAATATGGAAGGGTTTTTTTTGGACATTTTATCTATTTATTTTATGTTTTTAAATTTGCATCCAAGTTAGTTAGCATATAGTGCAACAATGCTTTGAGGAGTGGATTCCTTAATGCCTCTCACCCATGTAGCCCGTCCCTGTCCCCCACAGCCCCTCCAACAACCCTCTGTTCCGTCTCCATATTTAAGAGTCTCTTATGTTTTGTCCCCCTCCCTGTTTTTATATTATTTTTGCTTCCCTTCCCTTACGTTCATCTGTTTTGCATTTTAAGGTCCTCATATGAGTGAAGTTATATGATATTGGTCTTTCTGACTAATTTCGCTTAGTATAGTACCCTCTAGTTCCATCCACGTAGTTGCAAACTGGAAGTTTCTTAAAAAAAAAAAAAATGTGAAGCTATCATATGATTCAGCACTCCCGCTTCTGGTTATATATTCAAAGGAAATGAAAACAGGATATCAATGAGACAGATGTGCGCCCATGTTCATCGCAGCATTATTCACAATAGCCAAGTTACAGAAACAACCTAACTGTCCATCAACGGACACTTGTATATATGTGTGCACACAGACACACACCCAGACACACACCCAGACACACACAGACACACACACACAGAGGAATATTACTTAGACATGAGAAAGAAAGACATGCTGCCATTTATGATAACATGGATGAGACTTGAGGGCATTACATTAAGTGAAATAAGCCAGACAGAGAAAGACAAATACTGCATGGTATCACTTACATGTGGATTCTTTTTTAAAAAATTTTTTAAATATTTATTTTTGAGAGAGAGAGAGAGAGCGTGAGCAGGGGAGGGCAGAGAGAGGGAGACACAGAATCCGAAGCAGGCTCTGGGCTCTGAGCTGTCTGCACAGAAACCAATGCAGGGCTTGGACTCAAATTGTGAGATCATGACCAGAGCTGGAGTCAGATGCTTAACTGACTAAGCCACCCAGGTGCCCCACTTATATGTGGATTCTTAAAAAACAAAATTCAAACTCAGAAACAGATAGAAAAGTGGTTGGCAGGGACTCTGGGGAGCAGAGGAAATAGGGAGGGGTTGGTGAAAGGGTACAAACTTTCAGCTATGAGATGAATAAGGTCTGAGGATCTAATGTAAAACATGGCAATGATAATAGACATTGTACTGTATGATTAAAATTTGCCAAGACAGTAAAACTTAAATGTTCTCACCAAAAAAAAAAAGATAAAAATGTGAGGAGATGGATGTGTTAATTTACCAGACAGAAGGAAGCCTTTCACGATGTCTACATATATGAAACCGCCACGATACTTTAAATACGTTATAATTTTATATTGTCAGTTATACCTCAATAAAGCTGAAAAAAAAGACATAGGAAGTCATGATTCAGAGGAAGATTTGTAGCAACAGGACATGAAAGGCTGGTGTTTTACTATATGCAGAGATCACCTAGATAGGAAAACCAGGAAGGCCCGAGGAAAGAAATGACGCAAAGGGAATGAGGAAGCAGTTCTTAAAGGAGATGTAAAGAAAACTCACAGACAAATGAGAAAGAAATAAAGAGGAGGTAGAAGGAAAGAAGTGAGGAAGGAGGAAAAGAAAAGAAGGAGGGAAGAAAGGGAAGAAGGAAGGAAAGAAGGAGAGAGGAAGGAAGGAGAGAAGGAAGGAGGGAAGGTGGGAAGGAAGGAAAGAGAAGGAAGAAAGGAAGGAAGGAAGGAAGGAGAGAAATGCCATTTTCCACTGAATGACAGGAGATAATGGCATCTGAGCCTCTAAGGTGCCCACCGCCCCATCCCAGACTCTCCTCTTCCCCCTCAGTTCCTTCTGGAAAACCTCAAGGCACCATCAGCCTTTTTTTGTTGTTGTTCACAGTGGGTCCTTAAGCAGCTCTCTAGAGCCGTTTTCCAGAATCTACATCTAGCGCCAAAGCTCCTCAGCCCGAGGCTCACCTTGCCCTGCACCTGCCCCCGTTCCCCACTGCCTCGCCCCAGCTCTGCTTCTCACAGGCATTGATTGAGCAACGAGGGCATACAGGCTCACTGCCAGGTGCTGGAACAGGAAGGAACACTTCTAAGATACAGCAGCAAAAGCATGATTCATAAAAGAAAAAAAGTTGATAAATCGGACTTCATCAAACCTAATTTCTGCTCTTTGAAAGACATTTGGAAAAGAATGAGCAGACAAGACACAGACTGGGATGTTGAGTACAGAAAATACTCTCAAATGGGATCATTAGAAAACAAACAACTCTATGAAAAAAAAAATGAAAGATTTGAACGGACTTCTCACCAGAAGAGATCTACAGATGGCCAAGAATCACATGAAAGATGCTCAACACCATTAGTCATTAGGGGACTTCAGGGGAACTGAGATCACATGAGATTCAATCTATCAGAATGTCTGAGTTAGCAAGACTGACCATGTCAAGTGTTGTTGAGGACCTGGAGCACCTGGAACTCTCGGGCAGTGGTGGTGGGAATGTGCGCTGGTGTGTCGACTTTGGACAACATTTGGGCAGTTTCTTAATAAGTTAAACATACATGCCCATGATCCAGCCATTCCACTCCTAAAAATTTACCAAAGAGACACATGTCCATTCAAAGACTTGTACACGAGGGACGCCTGGGTGGCTCAGGTGGTTAAGCATCTGACTTTGGCTGAGGTCATGATCTTGTGGTTCTTGAGTTTGAGCTCCGCGTCGGGCTCTGTGCTGACAGCTCAGAGCCTGGAGCCTGCTTTGGAATCTGTGACTCCCTCTCTCTCTGCCCCTCCCCCACTCATGCTCTGTCTGTCTCTCTCAATAAATAAATAAATGTTAAAAAAAATTAAAAAAAAAGAAAGACTTGTACACGAACGCTCACAGCAGCTTTATTTGTAGTAGCCAAACATACCAAAGGTGGTATATCTCTACAACGCAATCCTACTCAGTAATAAAAAAGGACTGGATGACTGGCGCATGCTGGCAGGGATAATCTCAAACTAATCGTGCTGACTCAAAGAAGCCAGACAATAAAGAATACGTACTGTATGATTATATTGTAAGTATAAAATTCTAGAAAACACAAACAAATCTACAATGACAGAAAAAGTAAGCTGCCTCGTGACGGGGGAGAGGTTGGGGGAGAGAGCATGAGGAAAGTGTTGGGGGGGATGCTTTCTCACTCTGTCGCTTGTGGTGCTGGTCTCACGGCGCTCACGTCTCTCAGAGTTTATCACGTTGTACGCTCTGGACACATACGGTCGATTGAATGTCAGTGACACCTCAGTAAGACTGTTATTGATTTATTTAATGAAAAAGTATTTTATTTTATTTTAGAGAGAGAGAGAATGCCAGCTGGGGAGAGGCAGAGAGAGAGAGAGAGAGAATGAGAGTGGGGGAGGGCAGAGAGAGAGAGAGAGAGAGAGAAAGAATCCCAAGTCGGCTTTATACAAGCACCGAGCCTGACACAGGGCTTGAACTCATGACCTGAGCCGAAATCAAGAGTTGGACACTCAACCAACAGATCCACCCAGGCATCCTCTGTTTATTTATTTATTTTTAAGTAGACTCCATGCCCAATGTGGGCCTTGAACTCATGACCCTGAGATCAAGAGTCACATGGCTCTACTGACTGAGTCAGCCAGGTGCCCGGAGTCAGTTCTCAGGAAAGCTGTTAAAGAGAAGTAGAAATCAGCTCTGCACAGGCTCTCCCCGAGGGAATTTGAAATGTGTGGGGCAGGCAAGGGGACACCTCGCAGCGGCCACAGTAACCTGGGCATGGGGAGCTCAGCATGGGGCCCTGAACTGAGACCTGCATAAAGCCCTGGTACCCTGGAAACTACCGCACTGTTCAGGTCTGACGCGCACCTGGCCCAGACAGGACATTGTGGAGAGCAGTCCGGGCCCTTCCAGAGCTCTCAGAGCTCTTCCCTCTCAGAGCTCACGGGCAAGGACCCCACAGTGTGCCTGTGAGGTGACGGGGGGCATTGCAGGGACAGAGAGGGGGCAGGAAAGTCCTCCTGGGGCGTAGGCGGCCAGGAGATGGAGGCCAGAGCAGGAAGGTGAGGCAGAAACTTGACCCTGACTTCTCCCCGGAGGCCTTCCTTGAAGGTGGGGGCCCTCCCTGATCTCAGCCTGGGGTATGCTCAGCCCACACATCCCCCACCCCCTCCATTGTTGGGCTGCTGGTCTTGCTTCCCCTGCCCTGCACCCCCCCCACCCCCCCCGTCAGGGCAGGGTCTCAGAACCCAGGACTCTGCCTGGAAAGCGGTCACGCAGATGTGGTGAGATACACATCTCAGGGGCTGTGCCCCTGCCCCACTAGAGACCCCCAGGTCGCTCTGGTCACTGTGGAAGGCCGTCCCTTAGCCAGGGATAAGGGACTGATACGATTCTGTCTGGTGCCAAGAGGTGAGAAGTACCGAGAGTTGAAAGGCACCAGGTGACAGGCAGTGAGGACAGAGTGGGTGAGATGGACCCTGGGGGGCCTCCTGGCTGTCCTCGGGGTGCAAGCTTTGGACATTGGAAGGGATGAGGCCATGAGGGCAGCCTTTGTGGAACTGACCAGCGGGAGTGTGGTGCTGACTTCCCCTCACCCTCTGCGGGAAGCCTGCTTGGGAAGGTGAACCCCCCGTCCAGCCCTGCTTGACCCAGGGGACTTTGAGCAGGACGGGGGGGAGCTTTTCACCCCCTCCTCATGCGCGGACACCCCCCTGAACAGCCTTGGGCTCCCTGCAGGAGATTGAGCGGGTCTACTTCAGGGCCTGGGGGGGGGGGCTACATCTTTAGGGGTCCTTCTACCCCCTCCCCATCAAGACGGGGAAAGGATACCCTGATGGAATCATTTTTCCTTTGGGTGCTTCTCTCTGGATTTGTGACTCAAGCCACTTTTTGCCCAGTCGCGGCCTATAGTTCTGAATCTCAGTTTGGTCTCAGTCTGAGGCTGGGCTTAGACTCAGGATGCCATGTCTCTTCCAAGACCTCATGGGGCCAAAGGCACCCGGGGAGAAGGAAGAGATACAGGCTAGGAGG
>NW_027527429.1:8043568-8068793 GCF_008692635.1 Crocuta crocuta
GAGGCGCCCCCCCCCCCAACTTGATCTTCCTGTCTCAGTGTGGAGTCCCCGGTGCCCTCTGTTCCCAGACTGTCATCAGTAATGGGTAATGACAGAGGAGCCCTGGGTAATGAGAGAGGAAGGCCCAGAAGGGAGCGGGTCAGTAAGTGGATGGGATGAGGGGAAGAACAGCAACGGGCATTTTCAGAGCCAGGAGACCCATGATCCTGGAGACTGGGACCCAGCATCTTTCCATGACATGGGACGGCCACGTCAGGTGTGAGGAGTTACTGGTTCTAGATGTTTGAGAACCAACAAAGGAGGAAAGAAAACCCAGTCCTGGGTTTGATCTTGCAGAAGTCGGCCAAACGGGCCTTGCGTGAGGGCGGGGCGAGCCCGGAGCCCAGTGTGGGGACACCTGCTCCACAGAGATGGAGGCCTGAGCTGCTCCGGGTGGGGCATATTTCAGGGCCTGTCCGTCCCCACCCTAGTCGGCAGTCACGGAGCCTCGCATTCTGGCAGTAAACTTTCTATCGGCCATACCAGCGTGCAGGGAAAAGATGGAGGTATATTTCATGCCTGGGCCAGTTTCTGAGGAGTTGTATTTAACTGTGACCTTGAACTTTTCGGCCCAGTTTGGTCTGCAGGTGCCCCTGCCTCATGGCGACCTCAGAATCCTGGCAGGAACCCTGACCCTCATGACAGGCTATGGGGCGAGTCTGCTCCCCCAGAAGAGCCCAGGGCTGATGTGACCACCAGTGTGGCACTGTGACCTCGCCGTCTGTCCTGCCTTTACTGCCATTGCTGATGCCCCCACCATCTGGCCTCAGGGTTACTCACTTGTCCCTTCTTACTCTTGTATTTACACACATCACAGAGGGGACCTGCACCATTTTGAAATAACAATGAAGGTGGAAAGTTGTTCCCATAAGAGTGACGGATGGAAGGGTCTGGAGCTACGTGAGAGAATTGTTTGCTGCTTAAGAATCCGAAGGGACCCAGCTACATGACGTTTCCCTGGAAGGAGAAACATTTGAGATACTCCCTGCCAGTGGGCGGGGGGAAGGGGCATGTGCTNCAGCCGCTAACTGAAGGTGGGTTTGGAGGGAATATTGGGGACCACGTGCACACAAGCCAAAGTGGAGGCTCTGGGCCACCGTTTCGCTCTCAAATCTTTCAGTTGCTCGGGACATCCTCAACTTCAGGAGTCGTTACAGAAAAAAATAAACATAAAAGAGGCAGGGATTTATTGGGTCAGAGAAGCAGAAAAGGTCAGGGTGAGGCTGGAGACAACTGCTACCAGGGAGCCCGCCTGGCCAGCGTCACCTCTGTCCCTTTCCGCGTGGTGCCCCCTTCTCTGCCCTGCAGATGGGGATGCGGTCACTGGCATCACCAGAAAGGGGCTCCCGGCTCTTAGTGGCACGTCCAGTCCATCTCTCTCCCTGCAGGTGCCGGAGGGGGGGGGACCGGGAAGAGAATGGGAGTTGCCCTTCGGACCATGTGGTGAGGGGGGGGCCTGCCTCCCGCTGGGAGGGAGATCAGTCCAGGCTTCCTGGGGCAGCACCCCAGTGACTGTGGGATCAGACGCCCACAGATTGGGCCTGCAGGCTGCCGTGGCGTCACCAGCTGTGGCTGTCGGGTGGCCCATGATGCAGCCCTTGGAGCCTCTGGGTCTTGCCCTCGGACCAGCGGCAGCCCTGCACCTTTCTTAGTAGTTGATTCTCCCTGAAGCCCTTGTGATGAAAATGCCACTCCCTCCCTTTTTTGGGGGGGGGGCATAGGGGTGGGGTGAGAGGGTGCTCTTTGCAGCCACCTGAACGGTCGTCCATATGTGGGGTGCTGCCTCACTCTGCTGCTCTGAGGATGGGCTGGCCCAGCCCGGCTCAGCCTCCTGTCCCTTGCTCTTCCCATGTGCTCCTTTGGGGGTCCCACAAAGTCTCAGAAATCTTCTCCTTTTTTGCCTCCTTTTTTGTGTTTTTCCACGTGCTGGCCACCCCATGCCTTTAGTAGAAGGAGGGTTCTAGCCCCTGATTCCTTGGCCAGGGTTTGTCCCCACTGTCCCCTGAGCCCATACCCAATACTCCCCCGGTCTCTGGCCCCACTGCCTTGGGCCACCCGGCGTCCTGTCTGTGACGCTCTGGGCACAGAAACTGGCTTCCCCCCAAGGGGCCCAGCAGGAGACTCCCAACTTGGGCTCCAGCTGGGGTCCCCATACCAGGCCGCTAATGGATCCGCAAGCCTCAGGGCTGGGGCTCCCCTGAGGCCCTGCAAGCCCTCTGATCATGCGGGTCCCCGTGTGCGCCCTGGAAGACCGGCCTTGGGAATGGCGCTGGTGTTCCTCACCTCACACCCCTGCCTGGATCTAGGCTCTATGCCCTGCCTTCTGCCCGTAAGCCCAGTGTCTCCAGTAAACCTCAGGCGCTGCCCCTCTGGACCTGTGAAGTCATGAGGCCCTCTGCCTGGCTTCTCCCTGGAAGATGCTGCTGCCCAAGTACAAGCCTGGCCCGGGCACCACCCAGGCACCTGCTTGTGTGAGGAGGGGCCCCTTGTCTCTTCTCAGACCTGTCGGTGCCCCCGCCCTGACCACAACACGAAGTCCTAGGAGGCGGGCTGTGTATCTAGTGAGTTCTCACTCCTAGGGAGTGGCCACCGCTACTGGTCCCCAGCAGGCAGCGCAGCGCCGTGTTACTGAACAGGGGGGGCAGGTGTGTCTGTGAGCAGCGCAGGTATCAGGAGTGCGAGCGGCAGCCGTGTGCCAAGCGGCAAAGTCCCCACGAGGCGCACCCAGGGTCACCTGGCGTCACCCTCACTGATCACATAATCCAGGAGTGAAGGCTCTGGGTTGCCTCCTGCAAGGTGAAGGCCTGGCAGTGAAGTGATGTTAGCACTTTGGGCCAACGCCAGGGAGCTGAGACAGAGGTAGACAGGGGTGTGGACAGAGCGTTTTGGAATGGCTCCTCCTTGCCCAGCAAGCCACGGTTCGGGCTTGCCGTCGTAGGGGACCTGCCCTGCGCCTGACACTCTGCCTCCAGCTGCACTTCTCTGCACACTCCTGCTGGCGGTGATTCACACCTGGGGGGAGTGTGCGGTGGGCGGGGGTGGGGGCGAGGGGAGAAGCCATAGCCTGTAGGTCTCCCAGCTTCTGCGCTGTGTTTGTTCCCAACACAGCCGATTCCAGGCTGTCGAAATGGTATCGGCAAACAGAGTCGGGAAGGGAAGTATAGCGGTTGTCATAGCATATTTCTCCCAAACGGATCCAACAGATTCAAATAACTGCCGGGACCTAGGCGATGGTAAACATAGTAAAACAATTAGGAAGGTGTGAGTTTTGCATGTTTATTACTTTATTTATTTAATTTGAGAGAGAGAGAGAGAGAAAGAGAGAGAGAGAGAGAGAGAGAGAGAGAATCCCAAGCAGGCTTCACGTTGAATGTGGAGCCCGATGTGGGGCTGGATCCCAGGACTCTGGGATCATGACCTGAGCTGAAATCAAGAGTTGGACGCTTGACCGACTGTGCCACCCAGGTGCCCCCTTCTTACCTTTTATCAAATAGAATTTATTGAATTGTAAGTTTATATAATTTAAATTTTTTGTTAGTGGTTATGTTTACCAGCAGCTCACAGAGCCCATGAAAATTTAGCGCGTGGCCCCGATGAGCTGGCACAGGCGCCGTGGGCCAGGGCACCAGAGGAGGGCCAGACGGACCCTCTGTCCGCCGCCCCCCCAGCACCCCTCAAGATCACTGCCCCGCAGCCTTCGCTCCGGCTGACCCCAGTGCGTCAGTGGGCTTTCCCGGTGCCTGGCCGACCTCCAGCCCAGCACCCTGGGGCTCCTGTTCCCTGGAAGGTGGTCTCAGCAGCCCGGCTCCCCTGTCCCGCCCGTGATGACTGCCCTACTTTCCTCCTGGGTCCCTGCCCTCCTCCCCCGAGAGCATCTCCCGCACCACCCCCTCTTCTTTCTCTCACCCCTCGTTCTGCCCTCAGTGTCTTACTTCTCTAGTCCCCTCCTCTGAGAGCCCATCCACTCCGGGTCCTCAACTGTCCCCTTAGACAGGGGACCCTGTGTTGGAGGCTTGAGGCGGGACTTTCTCTCAGCCCCATGGCCTCCTCCTGGAAGTCTGCCCCTCGCTCCCCTCTGGCGCTGGCGCTCCGCCCTGAACCGTGGCAAAGGTTGCGCATTCTCTGTAGAAGGTGGGCAGCAACTCCAGGGGCAGCGTTGCCCCGTCTCCACGGCGTTGCCGCCGCGGCGTCCATTTTGTGTGGCTAAGTGGCCTGCGGGGCGTGGGGCTGGCGCTAGGCCTTCCTCCAGTGCTCGCCTGAGGTAACAGCCGCAGAGGCAGAGACCTGACCTGGTGGCCCCTGGTGACAAACGGTCTCTCCTTTGTCTGCCTCTCAGCTCCTTCCCCGATGTGCCCCTTAGACAGCACCCCTGTGAGCTTCCTCAAGCCCCCGCTCCTTTTGGTTTGGATTGACCAGCCCGGCCTTAATCCAGGAACCCTAGAAACACTCCACCGCCCGACTATATGAAAGGCAGCCGCCCCCAGACCTGCTCGCACATTCGGCGCGCACCCCTCCTCCCACCTCCCTGTGTGGTCTCCGCAGGGTCAGGGCCTGTGAGGAACGACTTCTCTTTTTCACTTTCTCTTGCTGTTGCCCCATTTAACAGACAGTTTTTAAAAAACTTAAAAAAAATTTTTTTAATTTTAGAGAGATGGAGAGCATTCGAGATGGGGAAAGGGACATAAGGGGAGAGAGAGAGGGAGAGAGAGAGAGAGAGAGAGAGAGAGAGAGAGAGAGAATCTCAAGCAGGCTCTGTGCTTAGTGCAGAGCCCACGTGGGGCTTGATCCCACGACCCTGGGAACCTGACCTGAGCCAAAATCAAGAGTCAGACGCCAGACTGAGCCCCCCAGGCACCCCAACAAATGTTAGCTTAACAAAATCACAACATTCCACGTCCCAACACAGAGTAGCGTCAGGATGTTTGTTGAGCTGAATCTAAATGTTACGCCCGGTGGAAAAACAACCTTGAAAGATTTGGCCCTAAGGAGTAAGTTCCACACACCTTCTATATGGCGGATCGCGCTAGGTCTGTTCACTTTCCCTGA
The DNA here is from genome assembly GCF_008692635.1 of Crocuta crocuta. Lineage (NCBI taxonomy): Eukaryota > Metazoa > Chordata > Mammalia > Carnivora > Hyaenidae > Crocuta > Crocuta crocuta. Next base: position 8,048,654 of record NW_027527429.1, read on the forward strand.
ACCCCTATCTCTCCACGCAGACATTCGGCCTTGGCTGTGTGACCTGCTTTGGCCAGTGGGGGAAGAGTAAGCTCGTCAGGATGTTTGTTGAGCTGAATCTAAATGTTACGCCCGGTGGAAAAACAACCTTGAAAGATTTGGCCCTAAGGAGTGAGGTAAGTTCCACACACCTTCTATATGGCGGATCGCCCTAGGTCTGTTCACTTTCCCTGAACCCCCATCTCTGACGCAGACATTTGGCCTTGGCCGTGTGACCTGCCTTGGCCAGTGGGGGAAGAGTAAGCTCGACGCAGGTGGAAGCCTGAGCAGCACTTGGGCCTCATCTCTCTTCCGGCAGTTGGAGCCCTGAGACGGCCAGTGAAGGAGCCCAGGGCGAGCTCGCTGTGGGACGACAGGCCTCATGGAGGAGGACTTGGGACCCTGCCAGACATGAGCGAGGCCCTTGGCTGCCCTCTGGCCACAGATACACATGCCCGGGTCCAGCCACTCCCAACAGAACAGCCCGGCTGAGCCCAGCTGCCATCGCTGAGCCTCATAATCGTAAAGCTGACCAGCTGTTGGTTTTAAGTCACTTTTGGGGGGTAGTTTGTTATGCGCAAGGCAAAGGGAACCGCTCCTTAGCACAACGTACCACAAGCGGTCTCCAGAGAGATGAAGACAGTCAGGCAGGCAGGAAGGCCGTTGTCTGGCTCTAAGGCTGTACTACGGGCACGCTGGGAGGGCCCCGGAGAATCCCCTGGATCCTGGGCCCGGATAAGGGGGAGGCAAGCGAGGCACTCGCCTTACACACAAAATGTAGGCGGTAGCCCAACACTTAGTAATCAAGATAAATAGGGGCACCTGGGTGGCTCAGTTGGTTAAGCGCCTGACTTTGGCTCAGGTCATGATGTCACAGTTCATGAGTTCGAGCCCCATGTCAGGCTCTGTGCTGATAGCTCAGAGCTTGGAGCCTGCTTTGGATTCTGTGTGTGTCTCTCTCTCTCTCTCTCTCTCTCTGCCCCTCCCCCACTCACACTCTGAGTGTGTCTCTCTAAAAAATAAACAATGATTAAAAAAACTATAAAAAAAGACAAATAATATTTTAACGCAGTATTAACAAAATCAAATCAGTACACTCTGGCCCATGAGCTTTTCTCTAAAAAAAGCTTTATTGGAATTGGGGCTGGCAGTGGGATTTAACAAACACAAGGTCAGATCTTTTTATTAAAAGGCTTGAATTTTTTTGTCATGGAATTTTCACATCAGTCTTATTTGTGTATATGTTTTTTATTTAGTGCTTTTGATTTGGGCTAAATCCTTCCCAACCTACTGACGGCTGGTGTCTGATTGGATCTCAGACCTCTACCTGCCTGTGATGGTCCCAGCGAGGGTCATAGTTTAAGCTGTTGTCAGACATTTGCACGTTACTGTGAATGAAGCAAAATGAGACCAAGCTCTGCTCAGGAGGACGCAGGGGGCCAGGTAACCGGACAGCTGGAGTCGGCTTCCAGGGGAAGAAGCGATCTTCCCGCAGGCCCACGGTTCTCAGCGTTTCCACAGGCCCTCCACTGGGGCTCTCTGGGTAGGCGTCAGGGGCAAATCCCAGTAGCTCTATGACCGGATGCCCAGATGGCCTTTGAAACCATTTGGGGGTCATTTGTGTACTTGACTCTTTCCCCCGGAGGTCGGTCGTGTTCACCTCCGACCCCAGCAAACTCAGTGAGGCCAGCAGATGGCTGGGATATTTGCGAAGTTGTTGCTGGTATTTTACGAGGCCTCTTGTGGGCCGTGGCATGTGGACGTGGTTTCGGTGAGAGGAGTCTCCCAGGGCGTCGTCCCGAGGCTGGACGGTATTTACTTTCCCCAAAGAACCACCCCAACCACACCTGGTGACTTCAGTGTAGTTTGACCCAGAACTGGATACTCCCTGGATCTCTAAAACACGGTCTTTTTTTTTTCTTTTCTCCCCTAAAGTCACCAGACGTTTACAAACCAGACTTTAGCTCATCTGCAGGTTTGAGGGAAAAACAGCAGTTGCCTTTATACCATGGAGAAGGGGGGACACTGAGGATTCTTCCACTCCCTCTGGATTTCTGGAGACGGGGCTGCTCCCACACCAAGGCCGTGCCAGTCAGCGGCATCTGAGGAATCTGAAGGGGAGTGGACTTACTGGGGAGAACAGGAGAGAGTTTTCCATTACATTCCTCCACAACCACTTTCCATAGTTTCACCGTGGGGTGGCCCCCATTTCAGGGACCTGGTCTCAGTCCGTATCAATAGTACCTGTGATAAGCGTTGGTGTTTTCTCTTAATGCCTCCAAGTCAGGAGTCGGGGAGAATGCCGGGGAGGTGGACATTCCCAGGAAGAAGGTAGGGCCTTGTTCTCCACAGCTTTCTTCCCCAGAAACAAAGAGGGGCACGCATTTCCAGAGATTCTAGATGTGGCTTCTGGCCCAGTCACGTAACCACAGAGTTCTAACGTGCCCAGCCTCGTGCCACGGCCAAAACCCAGATTAACCCAGGATCGTAGCCTGGGACAAGTTTACGGACGTCTCGGGGACAGGCTGGTGGCTGGCCTGCTCTCACACTCTGCTTCCCTCCTCTGCTTGATCTCTTGAGGAGATAAGAGGCTGCTGAAAAAGGAAATCTTCTCTATTTCCACCCAGCGGGACCACAGAGCTGTCTTCACCAGAGGGCACAGCCATAGTAGATGGAGTGCCTAGGGCAGAGTGTGTGACTTGATTCACGCACACACACACACACACACACACCATACCACAACCAAGGACCGTCTAAATATTAATTAATTTTATTTCAATATTACTATCTGAGGAGACATCAGGTCCCGCTACTAGTTTGGGTGACCTGACTGGCCCTGCAGGCAAAGTTCTCTCCTTCGCCCTATGACATGGGCTCTGATGTCACCCACCGCAAGGGGCAAGCACAGGCGTCCCCCCGTGGGGACCAGTCATTTTGCCAGGGTTGCTGTTTGTGTTTACGGTCTTAAAGGAGGCAGGCGAGGGAGAAACAGTGTCAATTGGATGAGGCCTTTAAGACACATGTGCAGAAGGTCAGAAGCAGCTATACATCCCAAGCTGCCTATGGGAATCTATCACACTCGTACCAGATTTTAAAAGAGGAGGAAAAAGATAAAATCTTCTGCTCAGGAATATGGCTTGAGCGTGGGTTTTCCTTATTCTAAATCCCTTCAGTTTCCTTCTAGTTGGACAGAGAGAGGAGCGATGGTCCCCACTGAGGCCAAGGCCCCGGCTCTGGCTGAGTTCTCGGCCCCGGCTCCTCCGCACAGGCTCCTGACGTGAGCAGCTCGCACCGTCTACCCGGGTCTGTTCCTGCGTGTGAGGTGCAGTGACAGGGCCCGGTGTCCCCCCAGGCTGCCCAGAGAGCCAGCCTCACCCGGTGGCTCGCGGACAGCGATCTCTGCCACATCTGTCACCTGCAGCTGCTGGCCGGCTGAGGAAGGAAGCCGGCTGGTCCTCGGGCAATGGGACGGCGACGTGGGCGAAGCCACCATCCTCACTTCCTGTAAGGTTGGCTGCCTGGAGAAGAAAGGCGAGAGCAAGCTGCCAGCACCGAGGCGGCGTCTGCACAGAGTCCGCTCTGTCCCATACAAGCCTGCTTTCAGCCGGCTCTGCACAAACAGAATACTGAGAGCCTTCCCTTCCCCCAGGTCACCTGCTCTGCGGCCAGGGCAGGACTCACGTGGCCGTGTTCTTTCCTCTCAGGAAGCAGGCTGCTTGGTGTGGGGCGCTCAGTGAGCTCTGCTGGCAATAGTTTTGTTGTTTGTCGAGGCCACAGGACATAAATCTGCTGCTAGCGGAGCAATCTAGGTGCAGGCAGGGCCCCAGGGAGCCCACTGGGCACCGGCTGTGGCTACTGCGACTATGACCCGCGGGGGCTCTGGCCTGGTGCGGCCTGGTAGCTGGCAGGGGTCAAACGGGCCTGTCTGCCTCTCGTGGGCCGATTTTCCTGGGGTTTGCTGGTGCTTCCCCTGGGCCCGCACGTGCGAGGAAACAGCTTGGCCCACGCGCCTGGTGGGGACATGGGGCTGGGGCTTCACCGCCTTTCCCAGCAGACGGGCGCCGGCGGCCCGGGAGGGCGGCCATGCTTTCCAGCCACGGACCAGTAACCACAGCGCCAGCCCAGCGGGTCCCCGCTGGCCGGAGTGGCCCAGGGCTGTGGCAGGAAGCGAGCAGGGCACGGAGGGCAGGGGACAGCACAGCTGCAGAAATGCATGTATCCTGTGTGTGACAGATTCTCTGCTGCTTGACATTCTTTTGTCCCGTTTCTCTTTTGTTTCCCTGTATTTTTATTACATTTATTTATGTGATTATATTTTTTAAAGGTTTTATTTTATTTATTTATTAAAAAATTTTTAAAAATGTTTGTATTTATTTGTGTGTGAGAGAGGGAGAGACAGCGTGAGCAGGAGAGGGTCAGAGAGAGAGGGAGACACAGAATCTGGAACAGGCTCCAGGCTCTGAGCTGTCAGCACAGAGCCCGATGCGGGGCTCAAACCCACGAACCGTGAGATCATGACCTGAGCCGAAGTCAGTTGCCACCCAGGCAACCCAAAAGGTTTTATTTTTAAGCAATCTCTACACCCAACACGGGGCTCAAACCTACAACCTCGAGGTTAAGAGTCGCACGCTCCACCGGCTGAGCCAGCCAGCCAGGGGCCTTCCCTGAGTTTTAGTTAAGACTCTTTGCAAAGGTCCAGGTCAGGTGTGGTCAACTGGCTGAGGCTAGGAGGGGGGAGGGAGAGAGAGGAAGTGGTCTTTCCAGTGAGTAGAATGGCAGGAGGGAGGCCACCTCGGGCCCACCGCACCGACAGTCCTCTGGTGGCCCTCCCTCCGAGGCATCGACTTCTGATGGGTTTTGAGGCTGCCTGGGTCTTTGCCGGCTGCCTCCAGCCAGGAAGTGGGTCCAGGTTTCAAGGCCGACCACACAAGTCCTACAGATGGGTGGGGGTGGGGGGCGATCTTAACTCCTAGAGGCACTGCCTGGACAGTGTCAGTTTACCAGCTTGTGTATGAGGCACCAAGGCCAATGGCAAGTTCATAAATAGGCTAGTGGACAACAGGTCCCCAGGGCACAAGAAGCTAGGGTGCTGGTCGTGCAGGGAGGGGAAGCGCCCTTCCCTTCAGCCTGCCGGGCACAGAGGAGCACAGTGCCCTTCCCTCCAGTCTGACTTACTCTGTGGGCCCCTCGCGGAGGACGTCATGGAGCCGGGGCGGCTGGCCTGCTGGGGGCCGCACGAGGAGAACTGAGGGGCCGGAGCGGTTGCCTTGGCCTTGGGTGTGTTCAGGTCCAGGATCTCAGGGCTGCGGGGGGTCCGGGGCTTGCAGGTGGAGGCGGAGGTAAATTCCCTGGAACAAAATGTGCAGTGTAGAGTCACGGCTGCTGCATGGCTAGGAGTCACAGGAGGAAGGAAGGACTTGCCCTTGTGAGCACAAAGGTGCCAGCCAGGCACTGTCCTGGGCATGGGTAGGGGTGGGTGGAGCAGGGCACCCGGAGGCACACGTCCCTGCCCCATGGAGCTCCCTAGGGGAGGAGGGAGATAATAAAAAAGGAGTAAATGCTAAGGAGGAGATGAAGCAGAGAAGGGGGACAAGGAGCTTGGGAGAGTACGGAAGTGAGAGGGTGGCCAGGGAAGGTGTGGCCAGCAGGGTATCGGCCCCCCGTTCTGTCTGCATCCTACTCCCTGGAGCCTTTTCTGACAAAGGGGAATTAAGGCTGCAGTGGAATTGAGGTTGCTAATCTGCTGACTTTACGCTGGGGAGATTATTCTGGATCATCAGGGTGAGTCCCGGGAAACCACAACGTCCTTAAAAGTGAGAGACGGAGGGGGCGCCTGGGTGGCTCAGTGGGTCAAGGGTCTGACTTCGGCTCAGGTCATGATCTCACTGTTCGTGAGTTTGAGCCCCGCGTCAGGGTCTGTGCTGACAGCTCAGAGCCTAGAGCCTGCTTTGGATTCTAGGTCTCCCTCTCTCCCTTCCTCCCCGCTGCTCATGCTCTGTCTCTCTCTCAAAAATAAATAAACATTAAAAAAAAATTTTTTTTAAGTGGGAGAGGGAGGCAGAAGAAGAGAGTCAGAGAAGTAGGTGTGGCCATGGAAGAAAGCACACGGATGCAAGGCTGCTGGCTTCGAACATGGAAGCAGGGGCCACGACCCAAGGCGGCCAGGAGGGCTCTTGAAGCCAGAAAAGGCAGAAAAAAGATTCTTCCGTAGAACTTGGAAAAACAGCGTGTCCTATGTACACCTTCATTCCAGCCCAGTGAGAGCCCCGTCAGACTTCTAACCTACTGAGCTACAAGGCGATAAATTTGTGGCGTGCAGGTCACTAAATCTGTGGTCGCCCGTTACAGCAGCAACAGGAAATTAATTTTAGATGCGGTGGCCAGGGAAGGCCGTGCTGGGAAGGTGACATTTAGCCCCCACACGATGCTGTGGGGCAGGCATTACTGCCCCATTTTTCAGATGTAGAAACTGAGGCCCCAAGTTTGTGGACTTTCCCGAGGTCACACACGCAACACGCAGGTTGTGAGGCCAAGGCTTGAGCCCAGTGGGATCTTACAGCCAGCTGTTCTCCAGATGTATCTGGCTCCCCATCGCCCGGAGCAGCCTCACACAGACGGTGGACAGGACATGGGACCAGGGCCTGCAGCCACTGAAACTAGGCTGTTTGACAAGAAGTCCTGGGAGCGGGATTGTGGCTCTGTGACCTCCCAGCCACCCAGCTGGGTTTGGGGACCCCCCCGTCCAGCGCTTTGCTGTCTCCCTGTCACTGAGCTGGATACACCCTGCTCCCTCCTCTACTCCTGGGGCCCTTGCTGCCTATGTGCCCATTTTCCTGACTAAAACTCTGAAGACTGGAGTTCCAGGCTGTCGCCCAGGGTCGTCATCACACTGAATGAGCTAATGTAAGCATCAGCCCGGCTGCACATGTTTCATAGACAGCAGGTCCGTGTTCCTTCCCTAAGTGGGTGCCTCAGTCTATGGGCTTCACAGAGCTGGTGCACAGGAAACAGCTGTTGAGCTTGGAAAGTGAGGTCCCTGGCGGTGAACGGTAGGGAGAATGTGCATGTATATGTGCACATGGGGGCGGGGAGGGGGAGGCAGGCAGGCAGAGCGGGGAGGTCAGGGGGTGTGCTTACTGGAAGGGCCCAGAAGCTCAGTCTTGCTCTGCTCTCTATGTGGAGACTGCACGTAAGCAAGTTTGCTGACGTTTGGGGAGCCTCAGTTTCCCCATCTGTAAAGTGTAGGGCAGCTGTGATGATTCTGCAAGGGAGGTTGTGTCCTGAGCCCAATCGTGGGCCCCATAACTGGCGGTTCTGGCTCCTGGGGAGTGGGCCTTGGGAGGAAACTGGAATTTTTATTTGATTCACTTCTTTTTTTTTTTTTTTAAATATTTTTATTTATTTCTAGGAGAGAGAGAGAGACAGCGTGAGCAGGGGAGGGTCAGAGAGAGAGGGAGACACAGACTCCGAAACAGGCTCCAGGCTCTGAGCTGGCAGTCAGCACAGAGCCCGACGCGGGGCTCGAACCCACAAACCGCGAGATCATGAAGTAAGCGAAAGTCGGACACTCAACCGACTAAGCCACCCAGGCGCCCCTATTTGACTCACTTCTATATTCTATATGCCCCTCTTTTCTTTCTTTTTTAATAATTTTAAAAAATGTTTCTTTATTTTTGAGAGAAAGACCGAGTGTGAGCAGGGGAGGGTCAGAGAGAGAGGGAGACACAGAATCTGAAAGAGGCTCCAGGCTCTGAGCTGTCAACACAGAGCCCGACGCGGGGCTTGAACTCATAAGCTGTGAGATCATGACCTGAGCCCACTGAACCACCCAGGCGCCCTAACATTGAGACTATTTTATCTAATCATTAGGAAAATAAAACTTAAACATCTGAAAAATTTCCTATTTCAAATTTAGGACAAGTCTGCTGTAAAAACTGCCCATGCTTTGGGTAATACATCTTTGATACTGGATTGGAAAGGTTAGGGAGGTTTAGCCCTACAGTATTTTATTAAAGTTTAAAATGATTTTTTCTTTATTTGAAAAATATGTATGTATATACATATGTATATATGTATGTATATACGTATGCATGTATGCACGCACGGAAGTAAGCTTGCTCCGTGCCTAGCGTGGGGCTGGAACTCATGACTCTGAGATGAAGAGTCACATGTTCTACCAACTGAGCCAACCGGGTGCCCCCATGATTTTTTTTCTTAAAGAAAAAATTCTATTTTTATATCATTTATAATAGTGTTTCCCTGAATATTTTCCATGTTGCAACTTTTACACGTGTGTGTGTTTTCATATACTTGCAGCAATACTTATATGCTGCTCTATATTCCTTTATTTTATTTTATTTGTTTATTTATATTTTGTTTTTTAATGTTTTATTTATTTCTGAGAGAGAGAGGGGGAGAGAGAGAGAGAGAGCATGAGCAGGGGAGGGTCAGAGAGAGAGGGAGACACAGAATCTGAAACAGGTTCCAGGCTCTGAGCTGTCAGCACAGAGCCTGATGTGGGGCTCGAACCCACAAACTGAGATCATGACCTGAGCCGAAGTTGGACGCTTCATTGACAGAACCACCCAGGCACCCCAATATATTCCTCTATTTAAAAAAATGTTTATTTTTATTTATTTTGAGAGAGAGAGAGAGAGCATACATGGATGGGGGAGGGGCAGAGAGAGGGAGAGAGAATCCCAAGCAGGTTCCAGGCTCTGAGCTGTCAGCACAGAGCCTGATGCTGGGGCTCGATCTCACAAACTGTGAGATTATGACCTGAGCTGAAATCAAGTGCTGGAAGCTTAACTGACACCCAGGGGCCCTACATTTCTCTATTTTATAGCTCTTATTTCGTTTGCTCTTGATACTTCTGAGCAGCCTCCACTATTATTTATAATAGTTGCATATGATTTCATCTGATGGATATACTGGAATTTCTTATGCCTCCCCCTAACATTTTGATTTTCCTTCATTCGTTGGTAACACACACGTGCCAAGAACTGTTCCAGGCACTGGAGATCCAAGGTCAACGAGACCAAATTTCTGCTCTTGGGAAGTTCACAGAGAAGTAGGGCAGTTTGACCAGAGAACAAAGATAAAATAATGAAATGAGTCACATTGCTGATGCTTTTCTTATACATATGAAAAAGATTTTATGTGGTCTAGGGAGGTGGTTTCCTTTTTTTTTTAAAGTAAGCTCTGTGACTGACATGGGGCTTGAACCCATGACTCCAAGATCATGAGTTGCACGCTTTACTGACTGAGTCACCCTAATACCCTGAGGTGTTTTTTTAATTTGTTTTAAATGATTTTTTCCTATTTTGCTATTCTAATTTTGATATTTTTATTATTGTCATAGCATTTAATTATTTTTAAATTGTGGTAAAATATACAATATAAAAATTACCATCTTATTTTTGTTAAATTTTAAAAAAATGTTTATTTATTTTAGAGAGAGAGAGAGAGAGAGAACACAAGTGAGGGAGGGGCAGTGAGAGGGTGACACAGAGTCTGAAGCAGGCTCCAGGCTATGAGCTGTCAGCACAGAGCCCAATGTGGGGCTCGAACTCATGAACTGCAAGATCATGACCTGAGCCGAAGTCAGATGCCCAACTGACTGAGCCCCCTAGGTGCCCCATCCTGACCATTTACGAATGTAGCCCTACTATATTTTAAGAAGGAACAACTACAGGAAACTAGTAAACATGACTCGGTGAACACAGGCAGCTCTTCCTGGCAGAGGGTTAGCTGTGGGTGACCTGGGGGTGTCACATGGTCATGGGACAGGGAGGCCAGCTTTGAAGGCGCGAGCTGTGCAAGCCCAGGATGGCTGTGGGCAGCAAGGTCAGGTTGCAGGGCTGGGGGACGCTGAGGTGAGTTGGTAAGAAGTGAAGGGAGAGAAAAGTCTGGGTAACAGGACTAGGAATCTATAATCTTCAACCCCGTGGCAACCAGAAAAGGGCTCTGTCCTTTTAGAGAACAATTTGGCAATGTGTATGAAAATACTCTTACGTGTAGGTTAATTTTATGTGTCAACTTTGCTGGGCCACGGTGCCTAAATATTTGGTCAAACATTATTCTGGTATTTCTGCACAGGTTTTTTGGGGGGATGGGATTAACATTTAAATAGGCAGACTTTGAGCAGATTCCTCTCCACAGTGTGGGTGGGCCTCATCCAATCAGTTGAAGGCACACATAGACAATTATGTCGGCAGACTGCCTTTGCACTCCAACTGCAACGCTTTCCTGGGTCTCCAGCCTGCTGGTCTACCCTGTGGATTTTGGATTTGCGAAGCCTCTGCCATCATGTGAGCCAATTCCTTAAAATATCTGAGCCCCCACCCCACACACATCCTGTTGATCCTCTTTGGAGAACCCTGACTAATGCACCGTCAAAGCCAGCCTCCTCTCTGCCCTAGGACACAACCTTTGTTTGACCATGGTAGTGTCATTGCCCGGGAAAAGATCACCCGCAGACAAGGGGCCCCTTCTGGCTCCTCCCTCCAGCACGGGACAAGGTGGCCCTTGGCAGAACCCACACCACAACGGGGGCTGCTGCTGGGGGTGGTGGTGTTGAGGTGTTGAGGATGCCGACCACGGTCCCTGACCTCTGCACGGGTGACGGCACCAACGCCCTCTGGGAAGGGCACCGTGGGAAACGTAGGTGGAGGTTGGCTTGGCGTCCAGGCCCCCAGTCCCCGTGAATGGTGACCTCAGCAGTCGGGGCAGTGAGGAGCCAGAGCCAGGAAATGGTGACAGTTTGGTAGGAAGGGAGGCCAGATTAGGGCAGAGCAGGAAAAGCACAGGGACAGGAACCTGAGGATGGCAGTCACCTGTGACTGGAGCAGCAAAGTTGAACGAGGAATAACAGTGCTGGGTCGTAGGGAAAAGGACAAGGTCACTACATGTGTAAGTTGGGAGGCGTCCTGCTGGATCGACAATTATTTGAGGGGCCACTTATAGGATTTCTGCTTGTCAATAGAACATTGTGTTGAAGGGAAGAGCCATAAAAGGCTTCTGGAGATATTTAATCTTTACTTGTGTTTGGAATGCGGCTGAGTCATAATCTCGCAGCTGAGCACTCCCCGGGGCAGAAGACTGTGTCCCCTGAGTTCTCCGGAGCTGCTGTCTGCATTAAGGCACACATGACAGTGCTTGGGGGGTCCTCTCAGCGGGCTCTGCTCGCTTTTTTTTTTTTTAATTTATTTCTGAGAGAGAGAGACAGTGTGAGCAGGGGAGGGTCAAAGAGAGAGGGAGACACAGAATCTGAAACAGGCTCCAGGCTCTGAGCTGTCAGCACAGAGCCTGACGTGGGGCTTGAACCCACGAACAATGAGATCATGACCTGAGCCAAAGTCGGACGCTTAACCGACTGAGCCACCCAGGCGCCCCCAGCGGGCTCTGCTCATCAGGATTCAGGATATCCATCTGGGCGCTAACAGAACCCCGAGAGGGGCACGGGGTGACGGGGGTGAGGACCCAGCCGGCGAAGGCAGACCCAGAGGCTCGCCGACCACGCCTGCACGCTGACACGCAGGGCTCCTGTGCTCCTTCCCCTGACTTCCTGGTTCTTAGGTTCTAGTTTCTTTCAGCTAGACACACCGTGGTGTTGTCGTCAGCTGCCACAGAGGCCACATTTGGGGACAGACATGAGGGGGATGAAGCATGTGTGTAAACATATGTAAAATCTCTTTCCTCTTTATTTTCTAAAAGCCATAATACTTGCAGAAGAGTCATTTCCTGTCTGTGGCAGGACGGGAGCTTTGCCGTCAGAGCTTGGCCTGGGCATCTGTGCATCAGTGAGCGCTCCGACCTGAGGAGCCCATCCCCCCGCCCGTCCTTGGGCCACCGGGAGGCACCGTCCAGGCAAACGCCTCCCGGTCGGTCGGTCCCTCTGAGCTCCTCTCTGCAAGGACCATGTGCCGGCCTGGCCAACAGTATCCTCCACTGCCACCCAATGCTAAGGAAGCAGCGAGAACACAGAACAGGAACCCCTTGGCGTGGGGGAGGGGGTGGGAGACAGTGGGATCACAAGGTCTGAACGATTGACTCCCTGGCTTCCAGGAAGGCAGTTTCAGGGTAAGACTAGTTGCTGGAAGCCACGAGAATGGAACCGGGGCCTCAAAGATCTTTAAACCACCTCCGATCTGGGGCTCAGCCACAAGGCTGTGGCTCAGTCTACCATTTACCCAAAGCTGTGGCTCCAGGGGCTTTCCAGGGATACCAGCAGCCAAGCAGGGCCCGTCCAGTGGCCTGTCTTCTGGGCAAGGTGCTGTCCTCACTCGAAGGACCAAGAGAGACGGGCTGGGAGAAGCAGAGGGACAAATGTTCCCCGCTCAGGCCATGCAGAGAGCCACTCTCTCTCCCTTGTAGCTGATCCATCCAACAAATATTTGGAGAGCCTGCTCCAAACCCTCTCCCTGGGGCCCCCAGCTTTCAGGACAGTGGGAGACGGCCACAGACCGAGTGACCACAGCGCTCTGTGCCCCCGTGCAAGGGAACACAGCTGTGTGACTGGACTTTGGGCTCAGGAAGGAGGACGGGGTGCTTAGCTGAGATGGGGGGCAGCCGGTGAAGTGGAGGCCAGGGGTTGGGCAACAGTGCTGTTGGCCCGGGTCACACAGCCAGTGGGGAGGGAGGTGGGTGGTCACCCAGCCATATCCTTCTCCCTCTTTCCTTCCTCCTCGTCCTCAGAGTCCCCCTTCCCCCTTCCCAGAGCTGGGTTCACATGGCTGACATTAAGGCGAGGGCACTCATGGATTTAACCCTGACGGGGTGTTTGTGGCCAAGAGGAGCTTGGACATGGTCAGTCCACCTGGTGTGACCAGGGCGCAGGCTTCTAAGGAGAGCCCGTGGGGTCCCCTGCCTACTGTAAAAACACTTATTCTTGGGGCGCCGGGGTGGCTCAGTTGGTTAAACATTCGACTCTTGATTTTAGCTCAGGTCCTGATCTTGCGGTGCCTGGGTTCGAGCCCCATGTCGGGTTCTGCGTTGACAGCATGGAGCCTGCTTGGGATTCTCTCTCTCCCTCTCTCTCTCCCCCTCCCACGGCTTGTGCTCTCTCTCAAAATAAATAAATAAACATTAAAAAAAAAAAAAGAAAGAAAGAAAACACTTATTCTGGGGAGAGGATTGTCCTCGTTGATAAGTCTCAGAAATGAATCCGGCCTTTACAGGAAGGAAAAGAACCAGCTCTAGCTCTGGGAGAGCAAGTCTGGCCTGCCTGAAACTCGGGATCTGGGTCCCGCCCTGGCTGCAGGGGGCAGGCACAGTGGGGGGAGGGAGGAGGGGAGGGGGAGNCCAAGAGCCAGGGAATCCGTGAGCTGTGGACCAGCCTGTGGGAGCACGCCTTCTGCCACTCTGGGAGGGGGGAGGAGGCCCAGGTAGCAGAGGTGGGTCCCTGGGTCCTGGGCTGGTCAGGGGCTGGGCTGGGGGAGACCAGACGCCGGACTCCCCAGGTCCCCCCACCGCCCCCAGCCTCTGCCACCTTTTACAGCCTTTGACAGGTGGAGACATGCAGGACCGGCGCCCACCCCAGTGCAGGCCCCCGACTCCTCTGGCTGTGCTCCCCGCAGCCCTGCTGCCTCTGGAAGCTCTGACTTCCCTTCTACCCCGTGCTCGTGCTCGCAGCAGTCTCTGCCACCTGCCCGCAGTGGGAAAGGAAGGTGCAGGGGTGCCGGCCGCCCAGAAAGGGGCATGGGCCACAGCACCTCTGGCTGCCTGCCTTCGCAGACCTTCTTCTGCTCGGCTCTGCTAGGCCGTCTGCTGCTCCGGGGCAGAGGCCACTCCAGCCTCTCAAGCTCAGCAGGGACTCCTGTGTGTGTGGCTTCCCCCAGGGACAGCGGTGGGGCCCGGGGGTGGGGAGGCCCAGCAGGGTGCTTCCTTGGGCCCCTGCGCTGTGAGGGGGAAGCGCTGCAGGGGGTGGGGAGGCTTCGCGCCTCAGGGGTCTGGAGTCTGCAAGGCTCTGCTGCTCTAGCAGCTCTTGCTGGGGCCAAGGTCAGCCTCGACCACTGCTGGGGTGTGGGCCTGCTCGCTGCTGACGCAGTCGTGGAAACACTTCCCAATTCTATAGAAAGGTGGGGGCCGGGAAGGCCTGCCCAGTCACCATGGCAGAATTCCCCTCAATCAGAGGCTGCGAGGGTGAAGTCATGTTAAAAATGGCTCTAGTCCAGTGTTCTAGTGCGGAAGGCTGGCTTCTCGACCTTGAAATTACTCGGGCTGCAGGGCACTGCGTGGCCAGGCCGATGTGGTGGGGGCGGCCGGGGTCCCGGGCACTTAGGTTGAGACCAGGGCTAGGCCCCTCTCCCTGAGCAAGTCTCCTCGGATCTGAGAGAAGGGGCCTGGAGACCCAGACTTTCTCCAGAACCCCAAGTGACCCATCAAGGCCAGTCTATACGCATTTGGTGCAGAGGAAAACACTTTCTTTTCTGAGTGGGATCCCGTGTCTATTTTAGGAAGGTGACATCTGAGGGGCGCCTGGGTGGCTCAGTCGGTTAAGTGTCTGACTTCAGCTCAGGTCATGATCCCATGGTTCATGAGTTCGAGCCCCGTGTCTGGCTCTGGGCTGACAGCTCAGAGCCTGGGGCCTGCTTTGGATTCTGTGTCTCCCTCTGTCTCTGCCCCTCCCCGGCTCACACCCTGTCTCTCAAAAATAAACATTTAAAAAAAAAACAACTTTATAGGAAGGTGACCTGTGAGCCAAACCAGTTCACTAATCTTGTTCTCCGTCTATCTCCCCTCCACCCCATCTTCTCCAAAAGCAAACAGCTAAGAGAGGACACTGCCCACGTTACCCCAAATCACACACCCTCACTAACGTGTTCAGCTTGCAGTTCTTCAACTAGTCCCTTGGGAGTGTTTATGAGTTTCCTTTCCTTCCGGTCTGACAACCAATAATTCTCAGGTGGCAGCCCCCTCCCCATGGGCTCTGAGGTTAACAGGTGTGGCGACCACACCCCCCTGGGTGTCTCCATAGGGTGCTTGGCGCCCCGATGAAATGCTGCTGTGCTATCAGAGTCAGAGGCTGGAGCACAGAGGAGCCCTCCCAGGACGCCACCCCATCCCTACCTGGTGGCCTCTCCACTGCCTGGGGCCTGGCTGGGGACCCCCGCCGAGGGCAGGCGAACCTCTCCCTGATGTCCTGCTGGCAACCCTTCTCCTGGCGTGATGTCCGCGGAGGCTGGGGAGGAGAGAGAGTTCAGTGGATCGTGGCCCTGGGACCTCTTTGGGGATGCTCCTCCCTGGGCTGGGCCCCAAAGCCGAGCAGAGCACACACGCGCCCTAGCCCCTGGCAGCTCCCTGCAGCCTATGGGTGAGGACCTGCTTGCTCGTGTGAGAACTTTCCAGGTGGCCTGAGAACTTTCCAGGTGGCTGCCCGGTGCGCTGACAACCTGGACGCACAGCGTGAGCGCTCTGGCCGGATACACACGCAGCACGGGGAACCATGGACCTTCGGCCCCGTCGCTTCTCTGGGCCCCCTCTGCCTCTCAGGGAAAAGCTGACAGATGTGGAGTGAGTAGCCTCCTCTGGCCACTGCTCGGCACCAACACGGAGCAGCATGGAGACACGCTGACAAACTGTTCGTTGTGCGTCTGAAGTTCAAATTCAGCGGGGTGTCTTGCACTTTTATTTGCCAGATTTGGCAACCCCAGAGGTGGCGCCCTCTTCCCCCTGAGCTGCCGGGGCTCCTTCAGGCCTGAATCGCGCAGTCCACCCCCAGGGGCAGGAGCTGCCCTAATTCCCAGCCAGCCGCGTTTGTGCGGACATCAGGGACAGGGGCCAGGCCACCTGCGCCACCCTGGAGAACCTTCACACGCAGGCGACAGGGGAGTCCCAGACGACACTGCCAGGGAACTCTCCGGAGAGCCTGGGGAGGGACCTATTCTGTATTTCAAATGATATGAACCCCTTTTTCTCCGGCTCCACTTTTCTTCTAGTTCTACAGCCAAAGGGATCCATGCCCCTGTCGAAGCAATTCTGGGACAGAGTTCAGATTTGTTACTTCCGTAGTCCAAGCTCCCTCCAGCCCTTTCATTTAAAGTTTATTTATTTATTTATTTATTTATTTATTTATTTATTTTTAAATATTTTTATTTATTTCTAGGGGAGAGAGAGAGAGAGACAGCGTGAGCAGGGGAGGGTCAGAGAGAGAGGGAGTCACAGACTGAAACAGGCTCCAGGCTCTGAGCTGGCAGTCAGCACAGAGCCCGACGCGGGGCTCGAACCCACGAACCGCGAGATCACGACCTAAGCGAAAGTCGGACGCTTAACCGACTAAGCCACCCAGGCGCCCCTAAAGTTTATTTATTTTGAGAGAGAGACCGAGAGTGAGAGAGAGTGAGCGCACGCAGTGGGGGAGGGGCAGGGAGAAGGAGAAACAGAATCCCAAGCAGGCTCTGCACCATCAGCACGGGGAGGCCGAACTCATGAACTGCAAGATCCTGACCTGAGCCAAGATCAAGAGCTGGATGCTTAACCGACTGAGCCACCCTGGCGCCCCAAGCCCTTTCATTTAAAAATCTCCCTGGTACCTCTGCAGTGTGGTCTCTGCTTTATCTTAAAGATAAACAATCTTCTTTGCAGGTTTCCTCAAACCCACAGCACGGGACACAGCTTTGATTTCCAGGTAACTATCTTTCGGCCCAAACAGGGCATCTGTTTCCGGTGTGGAGCCCAATGGGTTGGCTTTATTTACAATCCACACAGGACAGTCTCCACCTAAAGCTGGGGCTGGAATTGGAAATTCAGCCTTCTTGGATCTGTTCTCCAGTGGACAACTGGCCTGTCTGTGTTCTCTGCCCCACAGGCTTATAATATAGCCCTGGAGACAGAATTTAGAAGAAATAATAGAGTGGAGCCACATACAGCTGTGTGGGCTACATAGAGAGAAAATCCCATTCCAGTTACTGTTACCACCAAGATGGCGCCCAAGGTAGGCAGTCTTCCAGGTGGGAGTGGGTGGAGGGACAGGTTGGGGGCTGGGTGGGAAAGCGCCCTGGTGGGAGGGAGGAGGGACCAAGCTGAGCTCTCCTGAGACCCTCTGAGATCTTTTTGGTCCTGTCGCCAAATAGCAGTCACCCCCTGGACCCCTCCCCCCTCACCATGCGGGTGTTCAGAGCTCCCGCCACAGACAGATCCATGGGTGCACCAGAGGCTTCCCGGGATGAAGTACTGTTTCCTCGCCCGTGGCTGGGCATTTTCACGTCAGGCCACTGACAAGGCATGTGACGTGGATATCCAAGATAGCCTTGGTTGAGGGGGAATGAGAATAACTTTCCCCAGGCCAATGTCTTACAAAATTCTAAGTCACATTCTTGGCTTTTTCCTCTGGGAGCTATTTCCTTTTGGCTCTGTGGGGCCAGTCCCTTTGCTTAAAAAGAATGTACGTTCTGGCCCTGCGGTCACCTGCTCAAGTGGATGGAGGATTCCGCAGGTTCCTCATCATGAGTTTTCACCGTTAGCATTGACTGAATGCAGAAGCGTGAAGGGGCTTTCTGAGCTTACACGCGCTTGAGGCCACGCTGGGTCCGAGGTGTGGCAGGAACTCCCCGTGTGAGCGAAGGTCAGGAGGCCAGACTCAGCAGCAAGTCATGCCTGAGGAGCCTCATGCGTAGCTGGGCGAGGCCAGATTGGGGAAGGGGGGACGGGACATGGTGAGCAAGAGCCCAAAAGCGGGAGAAAAGGCCGGAGAGGCGGGACTGTGTGGACGGAGGGGTCCAGAGGAAGTCAGATCGGGCTTCTGACAGGGAAGCAGTTACACAGGAGACAACGAGGGTCAGGGCGGCCACCTAGCCCACCACTGCTGTCTCCCCCTCTAGCCCTCTTATCTGCTGAGCCCAGATGCAGCCTCAGAACCAGTATCAACGCTGCTTATATGCATTCGTTTTGTTTTTGTTTTAATCAACCAGCCTTCATGCTCAGTGTGAAGCCCAACATGGGGACTGAACTCACAACCCTGAGATCAAGACCTGCCCTGAGATCAAGCATCGGACGCTTAACTGAGCCATCCAGGGGCCCCCTGTTAGGTGCATTCTAAGCACGTAAACCCAAGGCTGCTTGCCATCCATCCTCACGTAGAGGCTGGGTGAGAAGAGGGAGGAATGGCAGCCACAAGACCAGCAGAGGGAGCGGGCCGGTGGTCCGGGGACACTGGTCCTGGGGAGGCGGCAGCCGGGCAGGCCTGAAGGAGGGCAGGGAGAGGAACCGAATCTACACCACAGATGCTCACCAAAGGCCCCCCAGTCACCCCGGGAAAACCACTAACCCGGAGGCTTGGCTTCCAATGGGAGACCCTTGGTCAAGTAACAGGGTTTTACGGGAGATTTAGGGGTGCTGCCCTGAGGCTGAGAGCAGGCCGGGCGGGCCTGGTTGCTGGCCCATGGGGTCCACTGAGGCGAGAGGGGTGCTGATGAGCAGGGTGGGGGTCCTGGGCCCCTGCCAGGCCTAAGCAGAGAGGAGCAAGTGGGAGGAGGGACACGTGGCACATGGTGTCAGCGATCAGAGCCAACTCTGGCCGAGCAGCTGTCCTAGCTCCAGGGGGCTCAGGGGGAGGCTCTGGGGACTGTGCTCATTGTCCAGGCTGGGGTCCCCTGGTGGCTGCCCACTGTTTTCATGAAAGGAAGCAGGACTTGCCAGGGCCCCGACTCTGTCAGGGCCCAAATCAATCGTTTTTGAAAATCACAATGACCTCAACCTCTCCAGCAACACCATCATCCGCGGCCACGCAGCTACCCCATCCACGGTGGCGTCTACGCCTCCACACTACAGGTAACATGTGCCGAATCCTTCCCAAATCCAGGACCACCCTGATGATCAGTGCAAGACAGAGGCCACCCTGGCGGTCTCTTCAGTAAAACAAGGACATACCTGGTCAATAAACGACCCTAACGGCAACTTTTCGGAAGTCCAGGCCTACTGAACTTAAAATCATCTTCAACCCAAGTGGCTTCAGGCCAAACTGGCGACAGTTGTTAGACCACCTACAACTTCCAGGCTGGTGGCAGAAGTCTCTGGACAAATCGGGGAGCTCATCTCCTTTCAGTGAGTAAAATAACACATGATCTAAGGTGCCAAAGCCTCTAAAACTGTTCCTAACCAGGAGACCTCCCCACCGCCCCCAAGCCTCCTGAACACCCTGGCTTTCCTCCGGCTCCGTGACCAGCCTCCCGCTTTGCACTGGGGCTTGGGAGCGTTGGAATCCAATTGTGAGCAGATTATAAAAGTTCTCAGATGTTTCTCATGCTGGAATCTGACCTGTTCTTGCATTGTTTTTCCGTTTGAATGGAGATTACATTCTTATCTGGCCTGCTCATATCCTTTTAATTTCCTCTTGAAAATTAAAAAAAATCCCAAACTTTGTACATATTCAATTCAAAGCATATATATTTTTTCTGGCATCTAAAAAAAAAAAAAAATACTTTTATCCCCCATCAGGCTCTGGTGGACCCAACTAGATGCTTCCAGATGTTTTGGATCTTGCAGTTGCTTTTGCCCCGACTCAGACGTTTCTGTCTCAGGCCGGCCTGCGAGCGTGTGACCAAGCACCTCAGCACCGGAATCTGGGGTGCTGAGGTCTTGGTCGTAAATCGACATCATCTTCTGAGGGGACTGCTTTGCAAGCGCACATCAAATGTGGCTGTCCCCAGCAGGAACGTGGCGTGGCCGGCTTTGTGGACGCCAGCAGGGCACACCACGCCGTGGTGGAAGGGGGGTTAGAGGAACAGGCCACGTGTGGCCGTGTGGTTGCAGGTCGGTAGGCCTCAGTGACGCGGGGCAGGGGCTGAGATCAGGGTGTGTGACTGCCGCGGCCCAGCCCCCAGGCCGCCAGCGCTCTTACGTGAAGAGGAAACGCACGTCTCGGAAGCACCAGCCTGGCCCCCCTGGGAGACTGGAGAGTGGGCGCTTGTCAGGGACGGGAGGCTGCCGTTTCCGGGGTATTGGGCCATCTGGGGAGAAACAGGATGGTCTTCCAGCCTGGAGGGGAGAATGAACAACAGCAATAAATACAGAGAGCGGGGGGGGGATTTGCTGCCTACCGGGAGGAGGCATCACCAACGAATACAGGGAGTGGCAGTACCTAGAGTTCTTTTGTTAAACTGATATTAGCAGATATGATGTGTTT
>NW_027527429.1:8069327-8084375 GCF_008692635.1 Crocuta crocuta
CTGGGTGGCTCATTCAGTTGAACGTCCAGCTCTTGATTTGGGGTGGGGTCATGATTCCAGGGTAGTGAGATTGAGCCTCAAGTTAGGTAGGCTCTGTGCTGAGCAGAGAGCCTGCTCGAGACTCTCTCTCTCTCCCTCTGCCCCTCTCCCATGCTCACACGCTCTCTCTCTGTTGCAAATAAATAAATTGAAAAAAACCCCCAAAACCTCAGTGTAGCTTCCTTGTTGGTGAACTCATTTGCGTACAAAGAGGGTGATGTATTCTGATTCCACAGGGAGAAGGCACAGAAGTGCTGTGTTTGGGGCCCTCTCAGACCTTACTTTATGTGCTTCTTCATGGAAAATCCCAATTTTATTTTTTTATAATAAAACTGTAATAGTAAATATGGCACTTTCCTGAGTTCCATGAGTTGTTCTAACATATTATCAAATCTGGGAAACCCTCCAGATTTGTACCGAGTTTGTCAGAACTGTAGATGGTATGGGAACCTCTGAACTTGTGTCTGGAATTTAAAGTGAGGGCAGTCTTGTTGGGGACAGTGCCTTAACCAGTGGTCTGATATTAACTCTGGATGGTTAGCAGCAGAACGGTATTGCAATATACATAAGAGTATTGCCTGTATAGTCTGGAATGTTCTGCTTTTTTAGCAGCTAAAGTTCTGGCAAAAAGTAGGCTTACACCAACTAAAGAAATTTTTTTTTCTAAATGTTTTATTTCTGAGAGAGAGAGACTGCGTGAGCAGGGGAGTCTCAGAGAGAGAGTGAGACACAGAATCTGAAGCAGGCTCCAGGCTCTGAGCTGTCAGCACAGAGCCCGACGCGGGGCTTGAACCCACACACCGTGAGATCATGACCTGAGCCGAAATTGGATGCTTAACCGACTGAGCCACCCAGGCGCCCCAGATACGAGGTCTTTTTAAAGGTACTGGTAGAGACTAGAATGTAGCCTCTTAGCTCCTGGAAATGTACAGCGATATACAGTATTTAACACACAGTTGTATCTTTTGGCTGTGGGGGGCGTGGGCGCATGACATTTCAACCCAGCATTTAAGGCCCCCTGTCTGCTGGCTTCTCCTCAGAGGAAGAAGCAGATGAGCGAACGGATGAATGGCATCAGAAGAGACACGATGTGTCATGTCAGCCATGACAAGAGCTGGGCAGGCGCAGGGCTGGGAGAGCTGGCTCTGTGCCCCACCTAAGTCTGCCTGCGTCGCCTGACAGCGCCCCGGGGCTGGGGAGCCGGCCCAGGGAGACGCAGTCACTCAGCAGACGCGCACTGGGGGCCTTGCTGTGCAGGACACCCGGCCGGGCGGGGGAGACAGGGGGCTCTCGGCCACACAGGTGGTGGGACGTAGGCCGACCCGAGGAAGCCTCTCCAGGTGGGCAGGTCCTCAACCAGGAGCCGCTAGTCACCTGCCCAGCGAGGGGTTGGGTGGGAGACACACCATGGCAAGTACCTGGTGCTCTTCCTGGGGTTGGGCCCTCTGAGATGGCTGTTCTCGAAGGTCAGTTCCAGTAGCAAAGACTAGTAGATGTTAAGTCGCCGGAGGGGCAGGAAAGGCTGTGTGTGTGTGTGTGTGTGTGTGTGTGTGTGTGTGTGTGTGTGTGTGTGTCACTCAGCCAGTCCTGAACTCTGAACTAGGGCTGCCTGGGGCCAAAAGAGGGAAAATTTTCCACAGGGGAGGCAGATGGAGAGGCAAAAAAAAAAAAAAAAAAGTATACACGTATGCTGCATTGTTACAGAAAGATTTAAGGCACCACACGCACACACGCGCGCGCACACATGCGCACACACACACACTTGCAGGCTGGAGGGGACAGGGTGTCCTGGGGGAAGAGCTTCAAAGCCCAAGGTCGGGGTGGGGAGGTCAACTGAGAAGGATCCTGTCAGCCAGGGTTTGATTAGATCTGATCCCTAAGGGAAACAGGAGTCACAGAAATGACATTCCATGACGACGTGGTAGAAACCTCATTCTGGGGTGGTGGATGGTGGGTTGTTAGGGGAGAACCGTTAAGGGAGAAGAGATGGCTCAGGAGGGCAGAGGGGAAGGGCCGGGGCTGGGAGAGGGACGGCTGGCTTGGGTGTTTGGGGGTGTGAACGCCATTCCCTGAAGCAGGGGGCTCGGGACGGTGGTGCTTGGGCCAAGACTCAGGGTGCTGCACGGATGCACCTCGCGCTTGGGGCAAGTGTGCACTGGACTGGGATTTGGGTGTCGGCGTGTGTAACGGAGACCCCAGCACAAGCAGGAAGGGTGGGGACTGGAAACGGGGCATTTTAGGAGGAAGCAGGGTGACTTGGGGACCAAGCCCACAAGGCCGTGGGGTGTGGGGGTGGGGGAGTGACCAGGAGGTGGTCAGCAGGGGCAATCTCGAGAGACGCTGAGCGTCCCCTGGCGCTGGAAACTGCAAGGTCACCGGTGGCCGTGGCAGCAGTAACCTAAAGTCACTGCCAGAGAGGGCCTGGGGACGGGGAAGGCCTCTGGAAAGAAAGTAACAGGAGGGGAGGTTGAAGGTGGAACATAGGAGGTGTTAAAGGATGGCTCTGAGTTTGGACAGTGACAGGAGGAGAGGGATCCAGAATCCATGGAGGGGGGAGGCTGGGATGGGAGGCTGGGGGGCTGGGGTGCTGANCTGTCTTTTTATTTTCAACCTTTCTTTTCTTGATTAGAAAAACCAGCTAAGTGCTTATCATGAAAAGTTAGGAAAATATATAGACTATATAGAATGTCCTGCCCTCTAATACCTAGACACAACCATTACTAACATTTGATATCTTAAATTCAAATACAGGGGCACCTGGGTAGCTCAGTCGGGGTCAACTTTTGATTTTGGCTCAGGTCATGGTCTCACGGTTTGGGAGACTGAGCTGTGTGTTGCTTGGGATTTTTTCTCTCTCTGCCCCTCCCCCGTGTGTGTGTGTGTGTGTGTGTGTGTTCTCTCTCTCTCTCTCTCTCTCTCAAAATGGATAAAATAAGAAAACAAACAAAAAATTACAAATATACACTTTAAAAAATACAACCTGCGATCACTATAAGTGGCTGACAGGCTGGGCCTACCCTGGTTTATAATTTGCTTTTTCACTTAGCAATATATTGTGAGGCTTTCCCCATGTATTAAATACTCTTCTAAAACATCACTTTCAATACCATTTTGTGTGCACATATAATTTATGTAAACAGCCTCTTCCTTTGGGCATGTAGATTATTTCTCATGAATAATACTGCAATAAATACTTTGTACATATATCTGTCAATATCTGATTACTTCTCAGCATAAGATCTTAGCAGTGGGATTACTGACTCCAAAGTAGTAGTCCCCCAGTGGGTGCAGCCCATATTGTCAGGTGTCCCCAAGATCACTGAGATTCTCGATTTACATTCCTGGCCATACTAGATTATCAGCGCTGACAGGCTGAACGGAGTCACAGAAACTTTGACTAACGATCCCGAGAGTTAACTTCCTGCTGACCACAGGGAGCACCCCGCACCCACCACCACCGACTGACCCAGTACATCGGGATTATGTACATTGGGACCTTGGGATCATGACCTTGAGATGAAATCAAGAGTCGGATGCTCAACTGACTGAGTCACCCAGGCGCCCCAAAGATCATCTTAAAAATTTTCAAGATGATCATTTGGTGTCCTCTCTCCCATGTTAGGCAAGATGAAATTTTATTAGTTCCTGTGACCACTTCCATTCAAAAATATATTTTAAGCTAGATTTACTAGTAGTTGACACTTGGCTATGTTCCAGATCCAAAAAGCAAACACAAAACTCTTAGATATAAGTGACATTCTGGGGATGATTAGAGAATGTGTGAAGGTTAACTTGCTTAGGTGTGACCACGTCGTTAAGGACAGGATGCTCTGACTCTTACGGGATGCGTGTTGCAAGACCACAACCTTCTTCCTAACAGTTCAGCAAAACGAGTATGCATGTGCACGTTATACGTTATGTACGCAGGAGGAGACCGAGAGAAAATGTAAAGGTGGCAATACATTAATAGTTGGAAGGTGAGTTAAAAAATACTAAGTTTAAGAGAAAAAGGCCATAGTGTTAGTAATTTAAAATAACCCTGAAATATGAAGCACCTGATGGCTAGTTTTGAGATCAAATGCCACAGGTCGCCAATCCACAGCATGGGCCTGGAAATACTTCTAGGTTGTGTCCCATGCGAGGAGGGTCTGGGTGCTGGGGGCCCCGGCGTGCCAGGATCCACCCACAGAACCTTTCCGCATTTGGCTTGTGGCTGTATCCCCAGGGTCTGTTTGTTCATTACAAATTACTATGGCGTAAAACTGGAAACAGCCAAACTGCTGAGTTTTAGGAGATAACTAAGTAAAACATGTCATGTTTACTTGAACTATTTTATGGCCCATGTTTGTTGAATGAATGCATAAATGCAGGTTTTCTGCCTGCTCTCTATAACCCCCGCGTTTGTACCTGTTTCTCTCCGGCATTCTCTCTAGACAGCCGGGCTGCCTGGCCTGGGGCTCCCCCAGAGCCCGCGGGGGCTAGGCCCCCCGATTCCCAGGGAGATCAGAGAGGCTCTGGGTAACCACACTGAAGTTTTGTTTACATAAATGGGCTAGGCGCAAGGCTCTGAAGAATGAAGAGAGCTGGGCCGCTAAAGGGGCATAGAGTTGCTTTACAAAGTGAGTGTGTTTTTCTAAAAACAAGCTGATTTGGTGTCTTAATCTCTGATGCTGCGCCCGACGGAACAAAAGTCCTGGGGAAACGGTGGAGGCTGAAGCCAAGAAGCTACCAGAGTCCTGTCTGCTCCTTCTGGTCCTTTGCTTTGCAATTACACTGGCCAACACTTGGCTTCTTCCGGGCAAAGACTGGGGATCCTGAAATCCTAGCGCTTCATTTTTGGGAAGAAGAAACCTCGGGGGAAGGAGACAACGTCTTTCCCCTCAAAAATCCCCAAGAGATAAACAATGAAGAGATGAATGCTTTTCAACGTGAATGCTTTATTTTGAATTTTTAAATGCACACATCTGACACTGAAGTTAAATCCCCGCCTCCTTTAGCCCGGACTTACACTGGGTACCCCGTCCTGTGGCCGCCAGGGGTGACGGGCCGGCACAGGGGCTCATCGGAGCTGCGCTGCACACCGGTCAGGCCCTTCCGCCTCGTCTTCCCTGTGTTGGTCATGATCTGGTGGAAGGAAAGGGGAGACGGGCTGGAGAAATCGTCTACCTGCGAGCTGACCTAGAGGTAGGCGTTACTACATGTAATAAACTAATCTATGGGCATAAGAGGCTTAGCAAATAAGTGAAGAAGGATCAGGACACAGATCACTCAGATAAACAAAAATTTGGGGAAAAATTTTTTTTAGGTTTGCATATTACGTCATTTAGCACTATAAATTAAAAAAATATCAGACCATGTTAAAGAGAAGAAAACAATTGAATACAGAAACAATCACATCTCTGGGAAGACTGATTTTTGAAAGTGAGAGGAAAAAAAAGATGGGCGGATTTGAGTCTCATAAAAACTTTCCAGCGGTGCCTGGGTGGCTCAGTCAGTTAAGCGTCTGATTCTTGATCTTGGCTCAGGTCATGATCTCACGGTTTGTGTTGGGCTTTGCGCTCATAGCGGAGCTGCCTGGGATTCTGTCTCTCCCTCTCTCTGCCCCTTCCTGCTTGCACTCTCTCTCTCAAGAATGAATAAATAAACTTAAAAAAAAGTTTAAATGTTTTATTTATTTGTGTGTATATGTGTGAGAGAGACAGCACGAGCAGGGGAGGGGCAGAGAGAGAGGGGGAGACACAGAATCTGAGGCAGGCTCCAGGCTCTGAGCTGTCAGCACAGAGCCAGACACAGGGCTTGAACCCATGAACCGTGAGATCATGACCTGAGCTGAAGTTAGACGCTTAACCGACTGAGCCACCCAGGCGCCCCTCAAAAAATTTTTTTTAATTAAAAAAAGTAACCTTTCCACATACATATTAAAAAGAAGCCAAGTGAATAGGTAAACAACACTTTGGGAAGAAATATTTGCACATATTTAACAGACGAAAGGTTAAGATTTTCATTAGATAAGTATCTCTTATAAACCACTAAGTGAAACAATCGATTATTGATCAAAGAATTCAAATAGCCAAGTCACAAAATAGATCACTAGTAAATAAAGGAAAAAAATGATCAACTTTACAAGTATTTAGAAACTACAACTTCACACAAAAAAGTATCATCTTTCAACTATTAAATGAGTGACAATTAAAGAAGTGACCCCACCCATTGCTGGCAGGAATCAAAAACCTTAGTAGCATGAGTAATGTTCAATTACTTTGGAAAGTAATTTGGTGTTTTTAAAGAGTCGTAAAGATGTTCCCATCCTTGGGTGTAGACCCTAGTGAAAGAACCTCAAATATGGGAAACGTCAAATAAAGAAAGTTGTTTGTTACAAAATTGTTACAGAGTAAAACTGGAATAATTTAGGGATCCTGCAACAGGAGAAGAATTAAGTGAAATATGGCATATTCATTCGAAATAGTAGGTGGCCATTTACAATGATAAAGACTAGGTTATGAAAAATACGCTTTTTGAAAACATTTACTAAAAGATTATAAAACTGTATGTAAATGATGCCTTCCATTGTGCTAAAAACACACAAAAGACTGGAAGGAAATGAACACTAAAATGAATACAGTGGTAGACAGGATAGTAGAACCAAGAGGAATTTTTCTCCTTTTTATTTTCTAAGTGTTCTCTACTGTGATTATATTATGTTAACAAGTAAATTTGTTTAAGAGAGAAATTGCTGTAAAACTGTGAAACGTGAACAAAGTCAGGGCCGTGATGGCGTGGGCTGCCCGCATGATACGGTGCTCCAGTCCTAGGAGACGGGAGCCCCGGGGAGCTGGGGGAATGGGTAGGTGGGCCCTCGCTACACTACTTCCTCAAATTCCTGTGACTCTAGAATTATTTGAAAATAAAAAATAAAAACAACAACAAAGCAGATGCTTTTTTAAACATTGGAATTATACCTTTGATTTCTTGATTTTTGCTGAGAAGTTATTAGTGTCTATCTAGTGTTTGAGGCAGGGAGAAGGAAAAAAGGGCCTCACTGTGCTGTGGGGCCAGCACGAGTGAGTGATGAGGGGTGGGCAGGGTGGGCCGCACCTGGGCTGGTGAAGACGGGGCGGACAGGTGGGAGTGTGAAGGCGAGCAGGACGGGAGGAAAGAGAAGGTGTGAGCGTTTCGCCTCTGGGGAGGAAATGAAACATAATTTAAAAAAATTTTTTTAATGTTTATTTTTGAGAGAGAGAGAGAGAGGGAGAGGGAGCGTGAGCTGGGGAGGGGCAGAGAGAGAGAGAGACAGAATCTGAAGTGGGTTCCAAGCTCTGAGCTGTCAGCACAGAGCCTGACGCGGGGCTCGAACTCAAAAACCGTGAGGTCATGACGTGAGCTGCAGTCGGACACTTAACAGACTGAGCCCCCCCCTCACCCCCCCAAACCTCCCTTTGCATCTCCTGTGAGAGGCTATCTTAACTGCAATCACTTCAGGCTCCTGACTGCTTTTCCTCAGACTTCCCTTGGGGTCACGGTCATGCTGCCCCATCTAGTAGCCGGGGTCAACTTCACAGGCCGCACTACCTATCAGGGGAGCAGGTCCCTCGGGTCCAATTCTCAAAGGCACCCCAGGAACACTCAGGCTTCTCTTTCCCCCTCCATTATTCCACACAGAACGCCTGGGACTTTTCAAAGAAGGCTCAGAAGGTGAAGTGCTCAGCTACTGGAAAAGGGGAGACGGTGAATATGTGCCTTCTAGCCTCTCCCTCCTCCTCCCCTCCACTCCCCTGTCCTTCTGAGCTCACCCTCCCAACTCCTTCCTAGAGGAGAGAGAACCTATGGCTTACATGTGAGGGTGTTTCAGCCTTCGGAAAACCCTGTCAGCCATACCATTTCATTTTTTTTTTTTTTTTTTTTTTAAGATTTTAAAGTCATCTCTGCAGCCAACACGGGGCCTCAGACGCACAGCCCTGAGATCCAGAGCCGCACCCTCTACGGCTGAGCCAGCCAGGTGCCCCAGCCACACAGGCCTAAGAAGCAGCTTGAGGTGGATAGTATCTGTCTTCTCCGGTGGGTCAGGAAATGGAGTCTGGCCTGTGGGCCAGAACTGTCCGGTCTGTTACTCAAACACCTGAGGAAAGGTCCTTGGTGAAGAGGGTTAAGTGTGCAGGACCCAGGGTCTCAGAGCAGCTGCTGTGCAGGGGGGCCCGTTTCCTCCTCACCTGACAACATGCTGTGCATGTGGTAGCCCCCAGGCCCCTCTCTGGGCCCCTCAGTTTCAGTGCCGCCCTTTTGGGCTAGAAAGATCTGAAAAGATGAACTAGTCCAACAACCTTCGGACGATACTGAGTTCTGCAGAAGTGCTCCAGTGGCTGCTGGGAGAGGGAATGGAAAGGGTCCCTGGCAGCCACCTGGTGCGTCCAGAGGACTCAGCCTTCATCTGTGTGACAGATGGAGATTTTATTTGAAAGAAGCTTCTGCTACTAAAAAAATGCAGCTTATTGAGCCATAGTAAAAAAATGCAGCGTATGATTTAGCTGAGTGTAATTTATTCAGTAGTAAAAGATGGTCAACACATGTCGATTGAGGTAAAAAATGTTATTTCCCATTTACCAGTTTTCGAGAATTGGTGAATCACGTAAGTTGTGACATGTTAATAAAGCAGTATGAATTTTTGTGAGAAAATACCAGTTCTCTCTCTCTCTCTCTCATCTGTCTATCCATCCATCAACCCACCCACCCACGTAGGACATGATATGAAGGCTGAAGCAGACACTGCTGGCTGTCCACCCAATATTCATTCTCTCTTGACCAACGGTGCTCTGATTTTATTAGCACACAAATGTTTCCACTTAAAAATCCTTCCCTTTGGGGTTCCTGGGTTACTTCGTAAGTTGAGTGTCCAACTCTGGCTCAGGTCATGATCTCACGGTTTGTGAGCTTGAGCCGCCCCATGTCAGGCTCTGAGCTGTCAGCACAGCTTCAGATTCTGGAGCCTGCTTCAGATTCTGTGTGCCCCTCCCCGGCTCATTCCCTCTCCCTCTCTCTCTCTCTCTCTCTCTCTCTCTCTCTCCCCCGCCCTCAAAAATAAATGAACATTAAAAAAATTTTTTTAATAAAAAAAAGATTCCCTTTTCCAGACTCCCTTGTAGCTAGGGGTCATGTGACCCAGTTCTGACCAGTAAGAATCCAGTGAAAGTCACCAGCTGGAAACTTGGGAAAGAGCACTCTAGAAGGAGTAGATTTGGCTGGTTTGCCTGCTGGGCCTTCTTCTTGACTTTATTGTGGGTTTGAGCCGGGAGCTACCTCTGCCATCTCTTGACTGAGAGGCCGCAAGCGTGTGAATGAAGGGCTCATGTGCTGAGGCAGAACTACCATGGAGTGGATGACACTGAAGCTTCAAGGCCCAGAAGAGGCCCTAGCAATGTGTTTTTGTAACATTTGCAAAAGTCGATATTTTAACTGCAAGCACTTAATGCTGCTGTTTCTTCCTACTCTGACTTCCCTTCTGCTGTTTCTTCCTACTATGACTTCCCTGGTCATACTTCCCTTCGCGTCGGTGGCATGGTGCTGGATGGCCAAAGACGATTTGGGATTTAGCTAAGGGGATGCTGAACCTAGATGACATTTAATTCGGGTTTCGTGGAATAGATTCATATGATTCCCGATCGTGGTGCACAGCCAAACCATCGCTAGCTGTCCTGGGGTAGGAATGGCTTCTAGAAATTCCCTGTGCTGTCAGAGTATTTATGAATAATCAGTGTGCAAGAAAACTTCCAGCTTCTTTGTGGAAGACACCTGAGGAAGGAGCTCTCAAATAAGCGACAATCCTAAAAATGCATACAGCATTACCAAAAACTAAATATGAGGCCAAAAGATTTTCCAGTCTATCAATAATAAGAAACAAAATTTGTTATAGATATGTTACAGAAGGACTAATTTCCTTTTCTCTCTATAGAAAACATTACAGACTCGTTGCCATATATGTAGAGGCAATAAAAGTCATAAAATAAAAATAAACAAAAAACCCTATAAGGTACCCAAGGCAGCTAATTAATAAAAACATTATTTTTCTGTTTGTAGTATATGTCCATTCTTAACATTTGAATTTTACTGTGATTCATTTTCTCATTCTCATTTAAACTGAGTATCTGCTTCCTAACTAACTTTGTATTCCTTTATTTAAAGAAGGTTTCCCAACCCTGTAAGCCAGGGGTCCCGCAAAATCTGGGTCTTCCCTTAGTGCTGACAGGCAGGTTGTAGAAAGACAAGGAAAGAGCCTTGGGGTCAATGTCCTTCAGTATTATCAGCAGGATGGATAAGGCAAGCTTTTCCACTTTTTGCAGCTGGGCCAGTCCTAACTAATAAAGGAAAGAGAAAGTGTAGAGATAAAGGGAAGAATGACAGAAGAAACAGAGGTTATCTCTGGGTGGGTGGAGTTATTATGGTTGTTTAAGTGGTTTATTTGGATTTTACTCATGTAATAAGCATGTATTTCTTTTTTTTTTAAATGTTTTTAATTTTTTCTTTTTAATGTTTTATTTATTTTTGAGAGAGTGCAAGCAGGGGAGGGAAAGAGAGAGGGACAGAGGATCTGAAGCAGGCTCCGCGCTGCGCAGACAGCAGTGAGCCCGGTGGGGAGCTTGAACTTACGCACTGTGAGATCATGACCTGAGCGGAAGTCAGAATCACAACCAACTGAGCCACCCAGGCGCCCCTATTTTTTTTATAGTTAGAAGGAAGAGTACACGGGGCACCTGGCTGGCTCAGTAGCAGTAGCATGTGACTCTGGATCTTGAGGTTGTGGGTTTGGGCCCCATATTTGGTATAGACATTAGTTAAAAATAAATAAATAAAATTGGGGTGCCTGGGTGGCTTAGTCGGTTAAGCGTCCGANGCTGTCTCTCAAAAATAAATAAATGTTAACAAAAAGTTTTTTTTTTTTAACTTAAAAAAAAAGAATACAAGAAACAAACTGAATAAGAAACGGAGTTGGAATATTTGGGGGCTTGGGATTTTCTCCCTCACCTGTTTGGCTGTGTTTTCCCATGCAAGAATATGGACATTCAGTTCTACCTCACCTCCCAATATGTAGAGGGCACTGAGCCTCCAACTATCAGCCAGGCCAGGCAGGAATAACTGAAACGTGACCAGAAAAAACTCCAGAACGGAAACACATTTGGGGAAAAAAAAAAACCCTAAAAGCCAAAATTGCAACCTGAGGCCCTTCCTTCTCTGGTTTTGGTCTTTGCTGAGAGCGCCAGATGCTTCCACAGAGGGTTTGGGAGGGCAGGGGCCTGGAGCCCTGCGCCTCTGAGGGGCTCGGCCCTGCACCCTGGCCAGCTGTGCCTACTGCCCAGGAGGCAAAGTTTCCATGGGCCAGACTCGGGCTTTGGGATCACTGGGGCGGGGTGGGGGGTGGCGGCGGTAGTAAAGATTCAGATTCCCAGGCCTGCCTCCATACACACAGTCTTTGGAGGCAGGGCTCACCGGTCCTTCAAGTGATCTCTGGAAAACTAACTGAGCTTGGGTCTTCATTTGACGGAGGGAAGAAAGGGTGGGAAGGAAGTGATCAGCTTTTACAGCAGGCACCTCTCTCCCACACCCCCACCACCAAATGGGTCCATGCGTAAAACTTAGACCAGACAGAAACTGTGGATATGCCAGAGCTGGTGCTCTCTGAATCGTCAGACACAGCGAGCAACTCACTGGAAAATCGACAGCTTCTTCCAGAAGGTGGCACAGCTTAGTGGGAAAATGTCCTGTACCCTTTCTCAGCCTCAGCTCTCCTGTCGAGAAAATGCTACCCTAGCAGGATTTTCCCCGTAGTTTGTTGGGAGGACCAGATTAAATGGAGTCAGATGAGTGAATCGGTCTGCACAGGGCTTGGCCTGTGACGTGTACTGAGCTAATTTAAGACGTGCCCATGACTATTGTTAAAGGTAACTAATAATAGGTTTAAACTCTGATATAAAAACAAAAAGCTGTGATTCTGTGATACGTATCTACACCCCTTTAACCAAGGCGACAAAGCTATTTAGATCAGGGCATTCTTTTCAGGAAGGATTAAATGACTGTTCAGCATAGTATGGTTGATACAAAAAAAAAAAAAAAAATTCAGAAGTAACCAAGCAAGGAGAAGTTGGCAAATCATCAGTCTTGACCTGCTGACGGTCACGGCCTAAAGAAGAAACGGGGCATGCTGCTTTCTACCAGAATTGCGAGTGAGTGGCGCATTTCACATGACCGCTGCCACGCTCATGCAAGCTTAGGAAGGGACTAGTTCTCTTGTCCCCAACTTTCCGAGCTCTCAGTGGCTGCCAGCCTTGTTTGTGGCCTGTGCAGCACATGGGGCTGTATACTTGCACTTGGGAGGGTCAGGATGGTGGTGGTGGTGGGGTTCTGGAAGGGGTGTGGCTCTGAATACCCAGCAGGGGGTGAGCCCCTGGGTGCCGGCATCCTGGGAGTGGCTTCCTTCCATCCCCCAATATTGGTGGGCTGTCCCTGCTGCACCTCTACCCTCACCCCCAGGCCAGCAGGTTCTAAGTCACTGGTGTGGTGTGTACCAGAACCGATTCCTGGGATTACGGTAAGGAGGCCCGAGGCAGGTCCCAGACTCTGCCTTTAGGCCACATGGAGGGTCTGGGGCTTGGAGCCTGGGCTCGCTCTGTCCTGCAGGGTGGTATCTGCCACCGTACTTGCCACTCCTCGCCTTATCTGCACCCACCAATAGCACAGTTTCGTCCGCTCTGTGTCTTTTTTCGTAAACTTCTCGAAAGTGACAGCAAGGTCTTAAATGCCTCGGCATTCTGCTATGTGTTAGGCAAATGGCCCTAGTTTAATAAAAACGTTTTGAATACAATATTCTAATACAACGTTTCAAAAGGTCAGTATCTTTCAAGTGATCTTGAAAAACCCACAATCTACCTCATACATCAAAGAGGAGGTATGAATCATGATTTGGGGCACAGTCCCTAGTGAAACGTCTTCTATTTTTAGCAGGCTCCCTTGCTGGGCACAGGCAGTTTCGAAGATATGAACTCAGAGCCTTGTGGACTAGAGCCAAAGGCACGGCGGGGGGGGCCGGTTTCAAATCGGGTGACTGAGGGCAGCTTAGCAAGCCTGATGGGTGGAGGCAGCAAAACTGAGAGGGTCCAGTAACCCTGGGGGCTGCCCCACGTTCAGTTTTCTAACAAGACTTTATTTTATTTTTTATTTTATTTTAAATGTTTTATTTATTTCTGAGAGAGAGAGAAAGCGTGAGCAGGGGAGGGTCAGAGAGAGAGGGAGACACAGAATCTGAAACAAGCTCCAGGCTCTGAGCTGTCAGCACAGAGCCTGACGCGGGGCTCGAACCCACGAACCGTGAGATCATGACCTGAGCCAAGTCGGACGCTTAACCGACTGAGCCACCCAGGCGCCCCCCTAACAAGACTTTAAAACTGCTTCCACGACAAGATCCTACGGTGACCTGGTGTGGTGGGTTGAATGGTGGCCCCAAATAGATACGTCCATGTTCTAACCCGACCAACCCATGAATGTGACATTTGGAAGAGCAATCTCTGCAGATATAATTAAGTCAGCGATCTCGAGATGAAGGGAGCGTCCTAGATTATCCTAGATTCATGACAAGTGTCCCTGTAAGACATGAAAGAGAAAAGGGGAGAAGGCCCGGTGGAGGTCGAGGCGGAGTCTGGAGGGGTGCAGCCACCAGCCAAGACGCCCGGGAGCCGGGGGAGCAGGAGTCTCTCCCCCACGGCCTTCAGAGTGGGTGGGGCTGTGTGGACCTCTTGATTTTGGGCTTCTGGCCTCCAGAACTGTGAGAGAATAAACTTCTGGTGTTTTAAGTCATCTGGTTTACGCTAATTTGTCACTCTCGCACTAGGAAGCTAAGACACTTGGTCACTTGGTCTTCACATTTAGGTAACGAATTCTTCCTGTACTTCATTCCTATTACTCATATCTCCACCAAAAGGTAACAAAAACCAAACCTGCAGGGAACTATTCTGCTGGATTCAAATATTTCCTCCTGGTAAAAGGATAGTGCAGATACGCGGAGGAGGTTTCGAGCTGCATGCTGGGGTAAAATGACACCATTTCCAGATGCCATTACCCTGGGTTACTGGGTTACTGGTTGGTCTGAAAGCTCTGCCTCTTTGTGCGCCACTGAGCTGCATGGTTAAGCGGGGAGTCCCAGACGGTCTGTGACTTGGTTTTTGTTGCTGTTGAAAACCTTCACCATTATCAACCCAAGATCACATAAGCACTTCACTGTGGAGAGGCGCTATAAGTTGCTCAGTACTCGTACTTGGTTTTGGTTCACCAAGCTCTGTGAACGTCCTTGCTGACCATCACATGCCTGCGTGGCTGTGTCTGTGGGAAAAGTCCCAACCCTGCCTTTGCGCACACCCTCTGAAGATGGCCCACCCACTGGCCTCTTCTCCTCATCTCCTGTCTATGAAGCAGGAGAGTCTTGCTTTTACTTATCTATCTATGTATCTATCTACCTATCTATCATCTATCTATTTAATGTTTTATTTATTTTTGAGAGAGAGAGAGACAGAGGCAGAGACAGAGTGTGAGCAGGGGAGGGGCAGAGAGAGAAGGAGGCACAGAATCTAAAGCAGTCTCCAAGCTCCAAACTGTCAGCACAGAGGCCAGTGTGGGGCTCGAGCCCACAAACCATGAGATCATGACCTGAGCGGAAGTCAGACCCTTAACTGACTGAGCCACCCAGGCGCCCCAGGAGAGTCTTGCTTTTAAAAATGCACATCCTGTCAGACTGAGCCCAGTCCCTCCCTGCCAAAGCCAGTGCTCTTCCAAAGGGGAACAAAGCCTAGTTAGGGCTCCAGACTTCCACCAACAACCCAACTGCCTCATTTCCAACCCTTCCGGAGCACCTACACTTGACTTAAAGTAAACAGAGCCTCCACAGTCAGTTAGATTCCTTTGATCCTAGAGACATTCTAAGGGCTGTGACGGGCTATAGGCCTTGACCATGATCCAGAGGCAAGGTGGCGGGGG
>NW_027527429.1:8084474-8116906 GCF_008692635.1 Crocuta crocuta
AGAACCCCAGCCGAGCCTCCTTGGGTCATCTCCCTTCTTTCACTCCTGCCCCCTATAGTCCGTTCTCCATCTTGCAACCCGAATGAAAATAGAAGTTCACCCATTAAAATAAGTCAAACTGAGTCACTCCCCTGCTTCCAGGACTCTCCCAGCTCAGGCTGAGAGAAAATCCCAAACCCTTGCCTACAAACCTCCCACAGTTGGGCCTCTGGTTGTCCTCTGACGTCCCGTCCCACCAGCAGATTCTATACTCCAGCCTGGGGCCCCGGAAATTCCTTGGCAGGTGAGGAAGGGGCAGGTGACCAGGGAGACCAGTACCCAGGGTGAGATGGGAGGGCCAGGATGGGGCAGCGACGGGAAGGCACTTTCTGCTTCTGTCTACTCCTATGAGGCTCATGCCTCCTGCACCCACATTCTCTTCCTTCTCAAGTCACTGTCCCCGCCGGCCAATTGTAGAGAGACTGGCCCCCGGCCTTCTGCTCCAGCCATAACTTGACTGATGGGAGATGTCAGAGTCCATGGGACTGACCCAGTCAAACACCAGCTTCAAAATTCCAGGAGTTCCTTTTAATGCCGATGGCCTTCGCTCCTGTGTGCTCTGCTGTCCGTCCCAGGGCTTCAGAGAGGACGGGTCCCCAGCCCTTGCACCCCTCTTCAGAAACCTCCCACTCCAACATTCCACCTGTTCACTGATGTGCTTTCTGATCAAGGTTTTGTGAGACACCCGCGGGCCCCTGACATTGCTATTCTCTCCAGGCCAATCGGCAGCCTTCTCCTCATTCGTGCCTTTCCCTGTTCAGCTGGTGGGTGGTAACCAGGGGCTCCCAGAGTTGGCTGATCATGAGTCAGCGGGGAGCTCTCTGAGCTCAGATTAGGGCCCCATGTCAGATGTGTGATGCCACAGGCCTCTTAGATGCCTGGACTGACCGCTCGATCCATCCTGAAGCCTCCCCCGCCCCGCCCCCCACGCCTTCTGGTTCCCATGGCACTACATTCTCCTGGTTCTCCCCAAGCCTCTCTGACTGGTCACTTTCTGTCCTCAGGGGCCCCTCTTCTTGCTCCCACTCCTGACATGCTGCTCGGGCCCTCTGTCCGCAGCCCCTCACTCTCTCTCTCTCCAGCCTCTGCTCTGATGGTTTCAGCCATCAGCTGTGTGCTGATGACTTCCAAACTTGCCACAATCTTCCCTTCTACTAGGTAAGGCACACGGAAATTAAGAAGCTGGACAGGTGGGTGATGTCTGCTGAGGCGGGCACACCTTTGGATGTTAAGAAGGCTGACATGTGCCCTCCTGTTATATCCTGATCTCTCCTCTGTTCACTGACAGCCTTGTCTGTGACAGGTAGCTGGGGCCACAGTGCAGCTCAGGGACGCTGGGAGCAAACTGGCCAACACGGGACGTTAATAAACACAGGATCGTAACAGACCAAACCACGCGGTCACGTGTCATTGCAAAGGCTAATGCATCAATGGTCCGTGTCTACTTCTCCCCCACCGCGTCACGTGGTACTCACTCCCAAGTACTCCGTGGTCAGAAGCTTCTCGCCTGAGAGCTCTCCAAGCTGGGGCTGGATCAGCTCGTCTTTGTCCAGATCAGCTTCCATAGTGTCATGGTCCTCCTGTTTCAAAGGACACTTGGGGTCAGTGCTCTGGGTCCCCTGCCGCACATCCCCAGAGGGCTGGTTCCCCAGGGGGACCCCCCACCATGGAACGAGGTGGCATTTGCCCAACCACAGCAATGGACGGGTTTGCAACAAACGGCTTCAGGAGCAGTTTGTCGTCTGCTCATAACCTCTCGGTGAAGATGTAAGGGAAAATACCAGACCCCCCCTTTAGGAAGCTGGGCACCTAGCAAACACCTCCACGGCTACAGGTGTGAAGAGGTTCAGTAAGACACTTAACGGTCTCCCACCATCACAGCTGTCAGCATTTCTCTGTGAGGTCAAGGTACCATACGAACCGCCAGGCCAGTCTGCCAATAACTATTAAGCATCTTCACACGCACAGGCCTTCAGCAACGGGACACGATAGGCTTGTTCTTCTCAACCAGTGTACAGTCAGTAAGTCAGAAGACTCATCAAAGAGAGAAGAGCTGCTTTGCTTTTGGGAAGATGGAGTGGCTATACTTCTCCCTATTCCTCCCACTAAATACAACCTCCAAGCACTGGACGTTATATATATAAGAGACGTAAGAGACCCTGAAAGACAGAGAGAAGGAGGCCGACTGGCTGGGTGCCCGCAGACACAAGGAGTGAAAGGTGCAGAGTTCCGGGCGTTCCTTTGTTCCTTACAGATTCCATGCGTTGAGCTGAAGAAGCCAGCAGTCCAGCAACGTGAGAGGTGAAGACAAAAAGTCCCCCCAAAGCCCACTCCTCTAGCTGAAGGAACAGGAAGGGAGAGCCTAGCATGACATTAGTTTTAGAAAATAACCAAACACCACAGAAAATACAGTGGACCCATCCCAACCACACCTGCAAGGGCCTCTGGGAGCCCAGGCTTCTGCCCTCAATGGGCTGTCATCAGGCACCCCACATCCCCAGCTGGGGTGATATGAGAGAAGAGCCCGTAGGAAAGGGGAATTTCATCCCCGCTGGGCGGTAATGGGGGTCCCCCATCCCCAGGTGAGAGTGGAGACCATGTGGAGAGCGCGTCTTCCACGTGGGAGTCACGAGACACTCCCTCTCCATGCTCTGATGGTGTCAGAGGAGGCCTGGTGGGGACGCAAGGCTGCCACCACTGCCCACATGTTTCTGTGGTGTCAGGGGAGGCTCTGTGGGCAGTGTAATGAGGTGCCCCTTCCTGTTCTGGCTAGAGAGATACTACTAGTAGAGGCCGAGCAGGGATCCAGAATTCCCACCCCTGTCTTGCAGTAACAAGGAGCCTCCTTCCATCCCCCCACCACCCCTGGGTGTCAGCAGAGATTGAGTGTAAATCCCGGACCTCTACTCATACCCAGCAGCAACGAGGAGGAGCTCCCACCCCTGCCAGAGCAGTATCAGAAGCAGCCAGCTAAAACGGGAGGTTTAAATTAGATCAAAAGTCTTATGCTACTCAGAATATCTGGGTTTAAATCAAAAATCACTCATTAAACCAGGAAACAGGAAGCTCTCTCAAACTGAACAAAAAGAGATAATCAATAGATGCCAATATCAAGACAACGGAGATGCTACTAGAATTATCTGACATAGATTTTAAAGCAGTTATCACAAAAATGCTCCAATGAGCAATTACATTCTTGAAACAAACGAAAAATTAGGAAATCTCAACAACATAGAAAAAGAACAAAATAAACTCAAAGCAAGCATGAGGCATGAGGAAGGAAATAATAAAGATAACCGATATCAATGAAAAAGAAGAGAGAATAACAAGGGAGAAAATGAGTCAAACAAGAAGCTGGTTCTTTGAAAAGATTAATAACATTATCAAGTCTCTAGCAAGACCAGCATAGAAAAACAAAGAAGGCACAAATTACCAATGTCAGGAATGAAATGGAGATATTACTACAGATCCTTCAGGTATCACAGGATAAGAGATCACTAGTAGTAACTCCACACACACAGGATTGACACCATAGATTAAAAACACAGTCACAATGGGGCGCCTGGGTGGCTTAGTCGGTTAAGCGTCCGACTTTCGCTCAGGTCATGATCTCGCGGTTCGTGGGTTCGAGCCCCGCGTCGGGCTCTGTGCTGACTGCCAGCTCAGAGCCTGGAGCCTGTTTCTGAGTCTGTATCTCCCTCTCTCTCTGACCCTCCCCTGCTCATGCTGTCTCTCTCTCTCTCCTAGAAATAAATAAAAATATTTTAAAAACAAAACAAAACAAAAAAAACACAGTCACAAGCCTCTCAATATGAAATTTTGATATGATTTTAAGATAACTTCAAAAGTCCTATTACTATTAAGGAGATTGCTTCATAGTTTAAAAGTTTCCCTGAAAGAAATCTTTAGGCCTACATGGTCCTGTTGGAGAATTGTCTCAAACTTTTAAAAAAGTACCACCAATTCTATATGTCTTCAAAACAAGACAGGAAGGAATACTTCTTAATTCATTTTATGAAGGTTTATGTTACCAAAACCAGACAAAGACAGCACCATATAAAGAAAAATACAGACAAATGTCCTTCATGAATAACAATGCAAAAAATCCTTATCAATCAAGTTAAAAGAAAGGTACAAAAATCCTGAGCAAAATCTTAACAAGTAGAATGGAGCAACAGATTAATTATGTTAAAAGAATTATATAGCATGCCCTCGTGGGGCTGGTTCCAGCAGAGCAAATCTGGTTCAATATTTAAAATTTAAACATTGTAATCCATAATATTAAATACAAAAAAATATTAAATTGTAATCATATTAATGGATAAAAAAAAAGCATGAAAAAACTCAACAACATGACAAAAATCCTCAGAAAAACAGGAAAAGAGGGGTACTCGATAAAGAGCATATAGCTAACATTACACTTAATGACCAAAGACTGGATGTGTCCCCTTTAAGACTGGGAACAAGGCAAGGATTCCTGCTTCCACCGTTCTTATTCAGTATAGTGCCCGAAGTTCTAGCCAGAGCAATAAGGCAAGAAAAAAAAAAAAGAGGAAATAAGCATATAGATCAGAGAGGAAGAATTAGAACTGCCTCTATTTGCTCCTCCCCTGATCACTCTCTCTCTCAAAATAAACAAATGAACATTAAAAAAGAAAAAGAACTGTCTCTATTTGCAGACACTATGACTGCAAATCATATGTAGAAAATCCCACGGAATGAATCCTTCAAAAATCCTAGACTAGTGAGTGAGTTCAGCAAGGTCACAGGATACAAGATAAATATGCAAAAATCAATTTCTATATACTAGTGATGAACTTAATATTAAGACACCGAAATTAAAGATACAGTATCATTTATAATTCACAAAAAATAAAAATAAAAATTCTTAGGTGTAAATCTAGCAAAACATGTATGGGACTTGTAGGCTGAGAACTATCAAATGCTAATGAAAGAAACTGAAGATCTAAATAAATGAAAAGACCTACCTTGTTAATGAATTGGAAGACTCAACACAATTGTCAGTTCTGTCCAAATTGATATATGAATTTAATGTAATTTCTATCAAAATCCCAGAAAGACTGTTCTGCAGATATACAGAAAATTATTCTAAAATTTATGTAGAAAGGGAAAAAGGACTAGAATAGTTAAGAAAATTTTGAAAAATAAGAATAAGTTGGGAAGAATCAGTATGCCCAGTTTCAAGACTTACTATATAGCTACAGGTTTCAAGACTATGTGGTAGTGCCTGAGGGACAGACATACAGATCAACAGAACAGAGAACCTCAAAACAGATGCACACAAACATGTCCCACCGATTTGTGAAAAATGTTTATATATTTTTTGAGAGTGAGAGGGAGAGAGTGTGCGAACAGGGGAGGGGCAAAGAGAGACAGGGAGACAGAGAATCTCGAGCAGGCTCTGCAGAGTCAGATGCAGGGCTCAAACTCACAAACCATGAGATCATGGCCTGAGTCAAAAATCAAGAGTCAGATGCTTACCTGACTGAGCCACCCAGGTGCCCCGGCCCCTGCCCAACTGATTGTTGACAAAGGTGCAAAAGCAGTTCAATGGAGGAACAGCTGTCTTTTTAATAAATGGCGCTGAAGCAGGTGGCATGTATAGGAAAAAAATGGACTTCAATCGAACTCTCATGCCTTATCTAAAAGTTATTTCAAAATGGATCATGGACTCAAATGTAATACTATCCAACTGTTAGAATAAAAAAAAACAAACAAACAAAAAACCAGGGGAAAACCTCAAAGATCCATGAGTCAAAGAGTTCTTATACTTGACACCAAAAGCCCATTCTATAAAAGGAAACATTTGATTGACTGGATTTAACTGAAAATGGAAAATCTTTTGCTGCAAGACCCTGTGAAGAGGATAAAAAGCTATAGACTGAGAGGAAAGATTTAGAACCACATATCTGACAAAGGACTAGTATCTAATTATAGAACATACCAAAAACTCTCAACACTCAACATAAAAAACCTAAACAATCCAGTTAGAAAATGGGCAAAAGGGGGTGCCTGGGTGGCTCAGTAGGTTAAGCGTCTGACTCTTGATTTTGGCTCAGGTCATGATCTCACGGTTTGTGGGTTTGAGCCCTGCTTTGGGCTCTGCGCTAAGAGCGCGGAGCCTGCTTGGGATTCTCTCTCCATCGCTCTGCCCCTCCCCTGCTCTCTCTCTTTTTCAAAATAAATAAACTTAAAAAAAACAAAAAAAGAAATGGTGGAGAGGATGCAGAGAAACTGGATCCCTCTCACACTGCTGGTGGGAACACAAAACTGGTCCAGACACTCTGGAAAACAGTCTGGCAATTTCTTCATAGGCTGAACCTGCAACTACATCCAACCGAGCAATTATATCTTGGGCATTTGTCCCAGAGAAAGGGAAACTTATGGTCACACAAAGCTCTGCACATGAATGTGCATAACAGCTTTCTTGTAATAACTCAAAACAGAGAAGGACAGATGTCCCTCCCTAGGAGGATGGGGAGACGGACTGTGGCACACCCACACCAGGAATTACTTATACACACAAACCTGGATGAATCTCCAGGGAGTTTGTGAAACAAGCCATTCCTCGTGGTTCTAAACCATATGACTCCATCTACATGACATTCTCAAAATGACAAAACTGTGGGACTGGAGAACAGGTTACTGGCCGCCAGGGGTCACGGAGGAAAGGGGGTGGGAGGGAAGGAGGGGTGTCTGTAAAAGGGATCCTGGTGGTCTTGGAGGTCCTCTGGGTCTTGAGGGTCTCAGTGGTGAAACCCTGGCTGTGATATTATACTACGGTTTTCCAAGATGCTAGCACTTGCTGGAACTGGTAATGGGAGGCGGACCTGCAATGTCCTAAAGAAAGAATGTGTCGACGAAGGGGGCTGGGTGGCGATGGAAGCGAGAAAGGGGAGGATGCGGCCCTGAGGAAGCTGGCAGTCCGAGAGCTGGTCCAGCCTTGGGGCGTAGGGATGCCCTGGGTCTGGTGACGCCGGTCCCTGAGATCATCGAATCAACCCTTCCCCCGATTCCTTGC
Organism: Crocuta crocuta; assembly: GCF_008692635.1. Classification (NCBI taxonomy): domain Eukaryota; kingdom Metazoa; phylum Chordata; class Mammalia; order Carnivora; family Hyaenidae; genus Crocuta; species Crocuta crocuta. The sequence goes on from NW_027527429.1 coordinate 8,091,556, forward strand.
CTACTCAACAACCTGCAGTTCGGCTCCTCTAAACTTGCCAGCAAGGAGAAAGAGCATTCTATTCTATTCTGCAAGCATGTGCACCTGGTCCTTATTCTCCAACCAATTTCTGGTCATTCTGGGTGCCCCGGTCTTTTGTGAATTTGATTGATCTGAGTCAGTTTTCAAGGGATCTGAAGGCTCACCCTCCTGCGAGGGCTGCCTCCAGGCAGGGCTGTTGTTGGGGACAGGCCATCTCTCTAAGTTCCGTTTGGCACACAGATGGACAGTGCCATCTGCCATCACTAGATAATGTCACCTAGGGCAGGCTGTCTTAAGAAAAGGGGTTTAGACTATTCTAGGTGGTCCCCGAAGACACAGAGCCTTCTCTATCAGTCAGCACTGTCTTACTCGTGGCCTGGGCAGTTGATCACTCCCCCGCCCTCCGCCAGCTCACATACGACGGCATCTATGTGATGCCCTCGTATGGCAGCACCATTGAGGAATCCAACTTGCATTTATGTCCATTCCACTTTACATCTTAAGCTCTCACGGAGAATGTCTGGATTACTTTTACTCACCCATTTTTGTCTGTTGTGGACCCTAAGCCTGAGAGAAGTGACCAGGCCACCGTGACCGGAGGCCAGGAATCTAGACTTTAAGCTGGGGCAGCCTCTTTCTGCCCAGATCTTTTGGACTCGGCCATGTGAGGCCCTGCAGAGAAGCCCGTTTCTGAGGAGGCTGGGGCTGGATCACCTGGGGCTTCTGAGGCCCAAGGGTCCCCACGCCTGGCTGAGATGGAGTCCCACAGGGCAGAGAGCGAAAGGCAGGGGCGCAGCAGCTTTCTGGAGCCCTGGGTCTCAGCCCTCTCCTTCCTGTCCCGGCTAATCGCAAACAGAGAATACGCTCCTGTCTTCCCCAGAACACCAGCTTCTCGGGCAATCTCAGCCTCAGTCCGGACTCCTTCTCCACAGGGGGGGCACCTACCTCCTCCTCCCGCTGCCTTGCCTGGGTCGGCACCTCAGCCCAGTGCTAGTGTACCCGCTATCCTGAAATTCCACTCGGGGTCCTTAAAGGTAATGCTACCTGCGAGGCCCTGCCTGAGGTCAGCTCTGGGACAGCGAGGTGAGAGTCACAGTGCCGCCGTGGCTTAGAGCTTGGTCTACTAAGATGCCAACATCTTAGCGATCGACTAGTGTGTACATTATAGGATTATTTTAGGAAAATGGCTGTTCTCTGTGAACAAAAGCAGCAGGCTCTGTGGTCAGGGTTGAGTGACAAGGGAGGTCTGGGCAGCGGAGTAGTATTTCATCCCGTTTCCAGGGACCAAAGCCTTGCAGGCACTGGCTGGAAATGGGCATATGAATCACAGTTTCACGGAGGTACAGGTGATCCACCAGTTCCCTGCAGGGGTGGAATGTGAAACGTTAGGAAACAACACAAACGTCCACATTCCATTTCGATGAAAGGATTAGTGGTCGGGGCTAACCTCAGCCAGTGCAAGCAAGGGTGTTTCTTTTCCCTGGACAGCAAGTACCTGTGTAAGACACTCCCTTGCCAACCAACCTACACACACACACACACACACACACACAAATGAGCACATACACTCTCAACACAAGTTAAACTTGCTAGTAAGAGAGTCACTGAAATATTTATTCAGTTTTCTTTTTTTAGTTAAAACAAGTTGAAGCTGTTTTTGCTGTTGTTTAATTACAACTACTTAAAATTTTTTTTTAATGTTTTATTTATTTTTGAGAGAGAGAGAGAGAGCGTGAGCAGGGGAGGGTCAGAGAGAGAGGGAGACACAGAATCTGAAACTGGCTCCAGGCTCTGAGCTGGCTGTTAGCACAAAGCCCGATGTGGGGCTTGAACCCATGAACCGCGAGATCATGACCTGAGCTGAAGTCAGATGCATAACTGACTGAGCCACCCAGATGCCCCAATTACAACTATTTATAGTAAAATTCATTAATAATTGATAGCCCCCCCAACCTCTAGAAACATAGGGCAATTCCTCCATTTGGTCTCTAATATATAAAACAGCTCAATGGAAGTTAAATTGAACTGCAGTGTAATATGTGAGTACGGGGCCAGAGAAAGAAACTGGGCTCCGCGGCTGGCCTGGAGAATTTGTTTCCTCTGGCGGCATGTGGAAGAGACACGCCAAGAATATTAGGTTAATGTAAAATGCACAAAGGCAGGAAGATGGACATGGCAATCATTGCTAAGTTGATAGTTCTTGGTGAAGAAAGCGTTGTACTGAGGCTGTGAATTTGGAAAGACATGATTCTTGTCAGTGTGTCTCAGTTTCTCCATCTGTCGGGTGAGACCATCTTCTGGCCTCCTTGAAAATCACAACTTAATGGGGCGCCTGCGTGGCTCAGTCGGTTAAGCGTCCGACTTCGGCTCAGGTCATGATCTCACAGTCTGTGGGTTCAAGCCCAGCGCCGGGCTCTGTGCTGACAGCTCAGAGCCTGGAGCCAGCTTCAGATTCTGTGTCTCCCTCTCTCTCTCTGCCCCTCCCCTGCTCGCTTTCTGTCTCTGTCTCTCAAAATAAAATAAAGACATTAAAAAAAAATCACGACTTACTGACAGGACATTTCTTAAGTTCTCCAGTTTTGAAAGTCCGTATACTGTATAGACAGAGGCGAGTGGCGGCCACGGTTTTCCTAAGAAACACTGCCATCAGTGAAAAGGAAGCGGAGGCATGTCGGGACTTCTGAAATGTAAAGAGCGCCCGTAAAATGAGCCGGGCCAGTTGAGTCGGAAAATGCAAGTTAACAAAGAGAAGCAAAGGCTTAATTCAGTGCTATTCAATCCGTTTGCGGCAGCACTTGGGAAACTATGTGCAGAGGGAGATTTAGGCAGGCAGAGGAAAGCGCTAGATGCGGTGGGAAATGTAAGCAGAGAGCCTACCAGAAATGATGCTTGCTGATAGCGGGGCCCTTGCTCTACTTTCTCAGTGGGTGCCAAGTGGATTGAAACCACTGAGGATGTCGAAGAACTTTTTGAGACGGAGAAACCCAGGAGACGTTCCGTGATAATTAGAGTGTATGTGGGTCTACTGGGAGCGAAGCAACGACTTTCCATTAGTTTCCGCCACTTTAGATGGAAAGAGTTTTACTCTCTGCGCTCTGGTGTGAGCGGCTGGGTGCCCGGGGCCGGAAGGCACCCTGTGAAAACACAGCACCAGCCACACTGCTAACTTTTCCCAGCTGCTTGTGAATTCCAAATTAAACATATTTTGAAATCTACTTTGTGGACCAAGGAGCTGACGGATAAGGAAACGCTTCAAGAATAGATGCCTCATTAGGATGGGTTTTAAATACCATTGTTGGGAGGAATTTTACTAAAATTACGGGTCTTTATGTACTTGAGCAGAATGCATCAGATTACTAAAGGGGCAGCTCAGTGATAACTGATTACTTCCAGAAAATGAAGAATGCCTCATAAAAAAGGCACTTGAGCTGAGATGAATTTAGATGTTCTAATACGAAGCTTCCCCGTAGCAGCTCGGTGATCTTATGACACTACAAGATTCTTAACTGGAGGCTTTAGATACATAATACTCCAGACAAACCAGATTCTGAGCAATTGGCCTGAAAACAAAACTAAGGTTGACCACACTAAATGCATTTGAAAACTCAGATTCTTCCAGATATAATGTGGAGAGCAGAATGTATTCAAGTGGTTTTACGTATGACAAGTGAAAGTATCAAGTGTGTTTTCCACTTGAAATAATTACAAGACTTCTACCAGCAGTTTAAATTTGAGACACCTTCTCAGAACACTGAATTGTAAATCTCACTCTTTGTGAAAATGAGGGAAAATCACTCCATGTGGGAGAGAAAGGGTGGATCGAGGTAAGCGGGCGGGCAGCGTAATGAACATATTTCCCCTAGTGGCACGGACACTTTCCATTTCTGTGCTCTGAGTGTGTGCCCAGGACTGCAGATGCAGGTAGGTCCTGGATCCTGGAGGACTCATCGTGATGTTGAGAAGTGGTTCTAGACAGCAACTTCCTCATTCACAGACTGTATCCTGGGGTGATGACAGCTGGTCTAACCACCAGGTCAGTTCATAACAAACCACATGATAGATAGAAACCAGAGAAAACCCAACACCCTTTACTTCCCTGATTTATTTATTTATTTATTTATTTATTTATTTATTTATTTATTTATTTGAGAGAGGGAGGGGAGGGACAGAGAGAAAGAATCCCAAGCAGGCTCTGCATTGTTAGCACAGAGCCCAACGCAGAGCCTGATCTCACAAACAATGAGATCATGACCTGAGCCGAAACCAATTGAATCGGTTGAATTGGATGTTCAACCGACTGAGCCACCGGGTGCCCCTCCCTGACTCTTTTAATCCATTGCTTTAGCTGCTCAAGTTGCTTGCTTAAACTTTTTCTGAAGTCTAAGTCAAAACGGCAAGATATATGGAGAAGGGGGCATAGTTGTTCTGTGAAAAGCGAGCTTATTCCGATATGGAGAACACCGCATCAGCAAAGGCTTGGAGGCTTCATAGGGCTGGAAGTCAAATACCGGAGCCAACGAACGGCAGAGCAGGGGCCGGAGACCCATGCCTTACACAGACAGGTGGACTCGGGTAACCTGAACTGTAGTCCCTTCTAAACAGGGGTCCCATGAGTATGCTCAGGAGGTGGGGGGCTCAGGGGAGCAAGAGACCCCAGACCAAGCCTGGGTGTGCCACCGAATGGGAGTGAGCAAGGGTAGGGCTCGCCAACAAGAAACCCCCACCCCAGAAGTGGAAACCACGCCCCTGACATAACGAAGGTGTTTTCTTATGTGTCAGCAAGAATGTCATAAGGAAAAAACTATTATTCAATAAACCACATATGTTCTGAACATTAGGTAAACCTTGAAGTCCTCATAGAATCTAGGCGAAGGAGATTAGACAAGTAAGACTCTGTCAGTGTTTCTAAAGTCCCCAGAGTGAGGTGGGGACAGAGGGCAAGGTAGGAATCTGATTTCATTCGGTTTTTCAGGAAAAGTCTCACAGGCCCGCTGTTGCTGGAAGTCTGCACTGGCAACAGGCTCCTTCCCCTCTGTTGACGCACGAGGGTGCCCACCTTCTCTTCTTGTTCTCCACCCCAGCTCCACCCTGGCCACCCGCTCACCGGCCTCAGTGCCAGCTCTGGCCGGGCTACACATGATGAGCCCTTGCTCTGGAAGACTCTGCACTGCTCCAATCCAGCCTGCTCTGGATTACGATGTTAATGTTAAAACCAGCTAACATGCGTCCAGTCTGTGCTAGTGTTTTACAGGGATTATGTCATGTGATCCTTGCAACCAGCTGAAGAAATGGGTATTTATATTCCTCCTTTATAGATGAGGGCACTGAGGCCTAGAGAGGTTAACCAACTAGCCCACGGCCACATAATTGGTAAGTGATGGGGCAGGACTCAAACCCACGCAGTCTGATTCTTGAACCACTTTCTCCATATTCAGATTTAGCCAATCGCTGTCCCATAGTCAGTAAGCACCTGTCATTTCCTAGGGTCTCTGGGAGAGTACGGAGAGGCTTCTGTGCCTGGCCCCACCCATTCCCTGTCACCTTGGACGTGGAATGAAGATATGGGCAGCACACAAGACACGAGATAAGAATCTGACCCAAGACCCCAGTGAGCTGCAACAATAAAGTGACCTGCCAAGGAGATATCTATCAGAGAGCAAGACAGGGTCCTAGCCTGGCTTTACCACCACCCCCACCCAGCTTTTCTGGGTTAGATTTACTCTGCATGACTCCAGAAGGAGGAGAAAGTGGGTACTGTCTGGACAGAAAGGAAGAAAAGGGAACTATCATTTTTGTGTGTCCATTATGTGCCACAGATGAACTCATTGTTTATCTTTATTTTTATAGATGAAGAAATAAGCCTAGTAGTGAAAGAAAAGATAAAAGTAGACTGGGGTTTCAGTGAGTAGAGCTTTGAATGCCACTGTTAGCACTTTATTAGGTAATGGGGAATGCAGAAATAGTTTTTTTTTTAAGATTTTATTAATTTTTGTGAAGTTTATTTATTGAGAGATAGAGAGAAAAAAAGAGAGCAGTGTGCATGTGTGGGAGAGGGGCAGAGAGAGGGGCAGAAAGAGAGAATCCCAAGCAGGCTCCATGTGGACAGCAGGGCTTGAACCCACAAACACTGAGATCATGACCTGAGCCAAATTCAAGAGTTGGACACTTAACCAAATGGGTCACCCAGGCACCCCAAGATTTTATTTTTTTAAAGTCATCTTTAGGGGTGCCTGGGTGGCTTAGTCAGTTAAGCGTCCGATTTTGGCTCAGGTCATGATCTCGCAGTTTGTGGGTTCAAGCCCCACGAAGGGCTCTGTGCTGACAGCTAGCTCAGAGCCTGGAGCCTGTTTCAGATTCTGTGTCTCCCTCTCTCTCTGACTCTCCCCTGCTCACGCTGTCTCTCTCTCTCTCTCTCTCTCTCTCAGAAATAAATAAAACATTAAAAAAAAAATAAAGTCATCTTTATACCCAACATGGGCCTCGAACTCACAACCTGGAGATCAAGGGTCACATGCTCCACCGTCCAAGCCAGCCGGGCACCCCCAGAAGTAATTTTTAAGAGGGAGCACGTAAATGTGTAAATGAGTTCAGCCACTCTGGAGAGCAGTATGGCAGGATCTGGTAAAGGTGAGACTCTCATACCCGGGGACGCAGCAAGCCAAGGCCTAGAGGAGCATTCGCACGTGCAAGGAAGCTCCTGGCTGCACCGTGGGAAACACAGGAGCAGCTGGCTGTCTCCCAGGAAAGAATAGATAAAAGCATCCAAGGGAATGCCAGGCAGCAGTTAAATGGATGAACCAGGCCACATGTATCGGTGTGGGTACATCTCTTAACACGTAACATTACATGGAAAAAACAAATTGGTAAATGATGCATAGAGGATGATGCCGTTTATGAAAAGTTAAAACCCATGAAACAACAGCATATTTGTTTACGGAAACATAACAATATTATAAAAGCACAGAATCCTCCGTGGAACTGTGAACCCAACTTCAGGACAGTGGTTGATTCTTGGGAGAAAGGGAGGGGGTAAGGGATGGGCCCACTGCTGTCTGTTGTATTATTTTCTGTACTTTCTGGAAAGATTAAAATGTTCCCCAATTTGAAATCAAGTGCTCGTGTCCCTGCCTGCCCCAAGCCCTGCTGTAGGGAGATGGTCTGGTGGCCACATGCAGGTCGGGGAAGAAAGAGATAGGGCTGAGCGATCAGAAGGGCACGGAGATGAGGCTTAAGCAAGGATGTGGAGCAGAAGAGGAAATGAACAGGAAGATGAAAGTGACTTCAGAATGATGAGCTACAGTTTCTGGAAGATGATGACAAGGTATGAGTGATAAGGACAATCGCAGGTCACTTAGCCGTTTAAGGAGCCTGGGCGACTGGACACGCCGGCCATTTGCTTCCCTCCTGGTTTGTTAGTGCTCACATGCGACTTAGATCATCTTACCGAGTATGCATCACATGGGTTAGACGCCGGCTTGAGCGCTGCTCTCGTCAGGGCAGCCAGCGACTGGCCCGCTTAGAGAAACTGACCCTTGTACATGGCAGTCAGGACCCCAACAAGCGGCTCTGCTTCTAAGATGGGTGATGTTTTTTTTTTTAAGCTGCAGTGCCTCCTCAGCCCAGAATTCAGTGCCTCAAAGCTCAGTTCAAGTACAGGAAAGCCCAGCCCCATCGATAACTTACTGAATTCACCTGGCAGTTTTATTTTTCATTCTGAAGCAGTAAATGGGCACCCTTTGCACTTAATGTGAGAGAAGTGATAATGTGACTTCTCATAAAATCTCTTCTAACAGTTTCCTTCCTCTCAGAATAAATTAAGCTTGCGTCCTTCTCAAGGCCCTTGGTGATCTGACCATTGCTACTTTCTCTGCCCCAAACCCTATTCTCTCCCTCTCTCCTTGTTCCTAGAACACCCAAGGATGCTTCTGTCTCAGGACCTTGACATTTGCTGCTCCTACGGTCATGGGGCCTGCTCCCTCATGCCTTTCCCACTTGACTGTCCTTCAAGGCCCTGTCATGTGACATATTAAAGCTCCAGCTGCTCATTTGTTTAAGGTCTGCTTTCTCCCGATAGAGTATCTATTTTGCTTACTGCTGTAAACCGGGGCCTAGAATAGTGCCTCCAGGTGTCTGGTAATAGGAGGTGAGTAGGTCAGGCAACCCCCTCCCCAGAAACCAAGTACAAAATGTGACAGATCCATTAAAAACCATCACTTCAGAACACTGGCAAATGACCAGGGGCAGGCAGCAACCTGAGAGGTGCTGGCTCACTGGGGAGGCTCTCTTGCAGCCGGCAAGCATGGCGTGTCTATGGTCCACTGGCCCGGGGGAGTTCCTGTCTATTTGGGGCAGTGAAAACCCAGTGCTTTACCAGCTGAAGGTGTGGACTTGGTACCACGTGGCAGAGCAGCCAGAAGCTAAAGGGGGGCATCTGGGAGCGAGGAAGCCACAGAAAGACTGAGATCAGACACAAATCTCCACACACCTCTGACTCCCTGCTAAGCTACAAATACAGGCAGAAGGCCCCAGGGGCAGGGGACAGTGAAAATTAAAGGTTTGGGGCAACTTGCAAATTTTCTGCACTTTTAAATGTGTTCCTCAACCTACACAGTTCAAGTGGCAGCAGGCGGAAATCTTCCCGACTTCAGGTGTGTAAGCATCATCTCTGACTGGCCGTCAGACTACGCAGGGAACCCTCCAGAGTGGGGACAGCGGCAGAGAGGCCACTGGTCGTAGACCACCAGGGAGAGAGACCGCACGGCCAGAGGCCAGGCAGGTTAACTGTTTACTAAAACAAACAGCACAACGATACTCAGGAGAACAAAACATAATCTGGAATCACCACAACATATTATCTAGATGCCTCGTTTTTAGCCAAGAGCATTACTAGACGTGGCGAAGAAACAGAAAAGTGTGGTCGGTTCTCAGAAAAATAAAGTAGCCAATAGAACTAACTTTGAGTAGGCTCAGATGCTGGACTTCTCGGACAAAGAATCTAAAGCAGCTATTATGAAAATGTTGAAAGAATTAAAAAAAAAACATGCTTAAGAGTTAAAGGCAAATATACTAAAAATGAGTGAAAAAACCCAGAAAATCTTGACTGGGAAATGGACCAAATGGGATTCTAGAAATGAAAAATACAGTAACTGAAATGGAAAACGCAGTGGACGGGCTCAGCATCGACGTGAGATGGTGGAAGAATCACTTAACTGGAAGACAGAGCGACAGAGGTACCCGGCTCAAAGAACAGAGAGAAAAAACACTGAAGAAAAATGAAGGAAGTCTCAGGGATCTGTCAGATAGTATCAAATATTCCAGTGGATGTGTAATTGGATTTCTAAAAGGAGAGGGGAGAAAGGGGCAGAAAAAAAATGCTTGAATAAATAATAGCTGAACACTCCCCAAATTTGGTGAAAGACCAAGATTTATAGACCCAAGAAGCTCAACGGACACTAACCAGGAGACGTACAGAGAAAACCACACCCTGGACACATCACAATCAAATTGCTGGGATCCAAAATTAAAAACAAAATCTCAAGGAGCAAGGGAAAAAGAACCCATCAGGTAGAGGGACACAGTGCAAAGTGTTACGATGAACAAAACAGTTGGCTTTTCCTCGGCAACACTGGAAGCCAGAAGACAAAGCGCTGGTGTGTTCAAAGCGACAGAGAAAAAAGCCTGTTGGCCACGAGACCTATATCCAGGGAAGTGAGCCCTCGGAGATGAAGGTGACGGAAAGACAACTCCAGATATTGAAAAACAGAATTTGCCATCCACGGGCCTAAATTACCAGAAATGCTCAAGGTAGTGCTTCCTGCGAAAGGGAACTAGTATCACATGGAAACTTCACACAGGAAGGAATGAAGAGCTGTGGAAATGGCAAACATGTGGGTGGAGACACAGATACATACTTTCCCCGAATTTCTTTAAAAGACGTGTGACTATTTAAAGCGAAGAGTTGTAATATCAGCTCAGTAACAAATATAGATGGAGTATATATGGCAACAGAGCACAAAAGAGGAACAGAAATGCAGCCATACTAGTGCGAAGTTCTCTTTTACCAGAAATAGATGAGTATTGATCAGAAGTAAACTGTGGTAAGTAAAATATGCACCCTATACTCCTAGAACCAAGTTAAAAGGAAGAAGGCAAATACAGTTAAAAAGCTAAGCAAGTCATTAAAATGGTATACTAAAAGATAGTTGTTTTCATTTAAATATTTTTTTAATATTTATTTATTTTTGAGAGTGAGACAGACAGAAGCATGAGCTGGGGCAGAGAGAGAGGGAGACACAGAATCCGAAGCAGGCTCCAGGGTTTGAGATGTCAGCACAGAGCCCCACACAGGGCTCGAACTCACGTACCGTGAGATCATGATCTGAGCTGAAGTTGGACACTCAACCGACTGAGCTACTCAGGTGCCCCCAAAATATCTGTTTAATATGAAAGGCAATGTGTATAAAGAAGGTGAGAACAGGGGCGCCTGGGTGGCTTAGTCGGTTAAGCGTCCAACTTTCACTTAGGTCATGATCTCGCGGTTTGTGGGTTTGAGCCCTGGGTCGGGCTCTGTGCTGACTGCCAGCTCAGAGCCTGGAGCCTGTTTCAGAGTCTGTGTCTCCCTCTCTCTCTGACCCTCCCCTGCTCACGCTGTCTCTCTCTCTCTCTCTCGCATAGAAATAAATAAAAACATTAAAAAAAATTAAAATAAATAAATAAATAAACATTAAAAATTTTTTTTAAAGTTTATTCATCCATTCTGAGGGGGAGGAGGGGCAGAGAGAAGTGGGGAGAGAGAGAATCCCAAGCAGGCTCTACACTGTCAGTATGGAGCCCAACATGGGACTCGAACCCACAAACCATGAGATCATGACCTGAGCCGAGATCAAGAGTTGGATTCTTAACTGACTGAGCCACCCAGGTGCCCCTAAAAAAATTTGTTTAAACATAGATTTAAGTAATCTCTACACCCAATGTGTAGGCTTGAACACACGACCCCGAGATCAAGAGCCACATGCTCCAGGCGGCCCTAAAGAATTTTTTTTAATTGAAGTGTTAATATTAAATTCGTTTCAGGTGTACAACACAGTGATTCAACAATTATACGCAGTATGAAATGCGCATCATGATAACTGCATTACAGTATTATGGACAATATCCCTATGCTGTACTTTTCATTCCTGTGACTGCTGAGAAGCGTTTTAAATTCAAAGACACAGACAGGCTGGAGGCAGGAGAATGGAAAAAGCTATACACCAGCAAGCGGTGAGCAGGGGAGAGCTGCAGTGGCTATATTAACATCAGACAGACAAGACAGGCGAGGAACATTCAGAGAGACCAAGAGGGTATTTCACAATGATAAACAGGCCAGCCCTGTGCGATGACATAACAGTTACAAACATGTATGCCGAAAACATAAGAACTTTAAAATAGGTGACACAAAAGTATGGAATTGAAAGGAAAAATAGGCAAATCTATAATTATCATCAGAGATCCCTATATTCCTCTCTAACTGGTAGAAATAGAAAAATCAGTCAAGATATAGAAGAGCCCCAGGCATATAATAGGCGCTCCACAAGCGTTTGTTAAGTGGATGAATTCTCGCTAAGCCTGCTTCTGTGAGGTTCCCAGGGCAGGGTCAACTTGGACGATGCACAGAGGAGCTACCACTGATGATCTGGGCCAAGCGCAATGCTCTCATTTACTCCTGACAGCACTGCTCTCTGGTTGTTAGGAAAAAATTAAGTTTCTGAAATTAAAAACTGAAGGTGAACCCCAGTAAGGCTGGTAAAGTAGGAAATTTGGATTGAAACGGGCAGTTGGATTTTCCCATGTTGGGTAAGGTTTAGATGGTAATAAATGGCAATTTAGATCGCTAAAACTCTTAACTTCAATTGGAGAGAACTTCTTGGTTTATTGTGGGTTTTTTTTTCTTTTGCTATAAAAGGTTATTTTGTTTAGTGCACAGAGGCTACTGGTGTGTTCTGAGATGGCTCTCACTGTGGGGGACACAGCACCCCCTACTCCAGCAAGCAACCCTTTGCAATGGTGCCTTGCAAGCCCTCCGTCGCGGAGGTGGGTGCACATCCGTAACCCCTCCAGGTGGGGCTGGCTGTGACTCTGACAGGTGTGGCAGAAGTGAGCCCCAGGCAGTTCCAAGGTCTCACGAGGCCTGGAGGCTTCTGCCTTCAGCCTCTTGGAAGTTGGTGACACCGTGCTGTGAACGTGCCCATCAAGCTCACGGAGGAGGCCACACGGAGAACACGCCTTTCCGCCAGTACCGACTGTCAGACTGCGAGGCCACCTCGGACCTTCCCGCCCAGCTGCCCTCCAACCAGAAGCACCCTGGGGAGCGAGCCCAGTGAAACCAGCCGAGGACCCGCCCAGCCGACATGGGATCGGAAGCAAAAGGCTGTTGCTTTTTTAAGCCACTAAGATTTGGGGTGCTTTGCATCAGTTAGCTAACTAACCTAACCTAACTGCCGCGCCCTCAAACATAACATTTGGCAAATGGACCAGACTCGGAGCATATCCTACTATATGATTCCATTTATTTATTTATTTATTTATTTATTTATTTATTTATTTATTTATTTATTTATTTATTTATTTATTTATTTATTTATTTATTTATTTATTTATTTATTTATTTATTTTTTAAAAATATTTTTATTTCTAGGGGCAGAGAGAGAGCAAGACACAGAGCGAAAGTCGGACGCTTAACCGACTAAGCCACCCAGGCGCCCCTGATTCCATTTAGATATATTTCCAAACCAGAGCCAGAAGCTGGGGGTGAGGGTGGGGTGGGGTACTGCTAAGATGTGGGTTCTAATGAGCTGGGTGGTTCTAAAAGGTACGGGCACTTTGTGAAAATTCCCCAAGGCCTGAAGCAGATGCCTCTGCCTGGCTACATTCCTCTAGAGGATTCCCTGCAGAGAGAAAACGATCAGCATCCTTGCACACCTGTCTGCTGTGAGCCCTTAGCCAGCAGATCCTGTCCACAGCCTCTGTGGGCCACGTATCGTGCCAGGTGGCGGGGGTGCCCTGGAGAACAAAGCTAAGCCAACACTGTCCCTGCCCTGGTAGCACTTAACAGTTAATTCACTCCTGGGGAATAAAAGGTAGTGTGAATAAACAGCAGCTAAAAAAAGACAAATAAAAAAAAAAAAAAAGAAAAAAGAAAAAAGAAATAAAAAGAGGGGTGCCTGGGTGGCTCAGTCGGTTAAGCGCCTGATTCTTGGTTTTGGCTCAGGTCAATATCTTACGGTTTGCGAGTTCGAGCCCTTTATTGGGATCTGTGCTGACAGTGCAGAGCCTGCTTGTGATTCTCTCTCTCTTTGCTCCTCACCAGCTTGGTCTCTCTCTCTTGCTCTCTCTCTCTCTCCCTCTAAATAAATAAACTTAAAAAAAAGAGATGAATCAATCATGAAAGATAGGATCAAAATAAATACCATAATGTAGCACACCAGCGCACCTGGCCAGCCAGTCAGTGCAGTGTGTGACTCTTGATCTCAGGATTGTGAGTTCGAGTCCCAGGCTGGGTATAGAGATTACCTAAAAATAAAATCTTAAAAAAAAAAAAAAGCTGCCAAATGAATTGCGAAACTAATTCTCTGTAGTGTGGTTCCCACAGGACTTTCACTTTGCTTCTGGTTTTTTTCTATTTCAAGTAAGCTTACTCAACGTTTCCCGTCAGAAACATGACTGGCATCTATTTGACTGCTCTTAGCAGCAGGTCATGGAGACGCCATGCCCAGCGAGGGCTTATGACGGTCAGTTCTGTAATTCTTGTCATCTTACAAAATTTACAAGTCTTGCCTTGCTCATTGCGCTCACTAGAACAGAAAATTGCTTCTCTAAGTTTTACATAGCATACGTATTCAATACATATTTTTTAATTTCAAGTTTTCATTTAAGTTGCAGTTAGTCAACATTTCAGTATTTTGTATAACATATGTGGTAGATGGAATTTTGATACAAGTGGGCTCAACTGGAGTCAAAGAGACCCTGAGCCCTCACAGCCAAGCGGCAGTGACCAAGCGAGGGGGCCTCAGCTACCACCTGAACATAATTCTGAGGCTGGAAGCAATGGGCAGTCATGCACCAGTTTTTCTCCAGTTATATTCCCAGACCCAGACACTAGGTGTTTTTTTCTTTTTCTTTTTTTTTTTAAAGTAGCCTCCATGCCCAACGTGGGGCTTGAACTCACAACCCTGAGTTCAAGAGTCAAATGTTCTACCAACTGAGCGAGCCAGGCGCCCCTAAGACACTATTTCTAGGGGCCTCAAATTGCAGCTCAGGTCATGATCTCATGAACCGTGAGATCGAGCCCTGCGGGAGGATCTGTGTTAGTGCGGAGCCTGCTTGGGATTCTGTCTCCCTCTCTCTGTGCCCCTCCCTACCTTGCTCTCTCTATCTCCTTCAAAATAAATAAAGATAAACTTAAAAACCTCTGTGATCATGTGAAAAAGACGTGCACTGTTTGATTATTTGTGAAAAATTAGATAAGAGAAAGAGAAGTTTGTTGTAGAGCACTGGTTGACCTTTTCTGCATCTGTTTCCATGGCAACAGATGTCGGACAAATAGGGTTTGCAAAAGCCTCAGAATCATGAGGTGTCTCAGAGCCCTCACCCTGTTTTGAGACTTCTGATGTCTATTTCCATAGAAACCAGAGTGGAAATGAGGGCAGTAGCCATGAGTCAGCCTGCTGGGTGGTTCATCCCAGCCAAGGTCTGAGAGCACAGGAGCCATGTTATAGAAATAAATGAATTTAGAACCATAAAAAAAAAGCAAAAGCCTTAATTGGGAAACACTGGTTCTTTTATTGACTTGGTTAAATAATGGAAAGGTCCTGCAAGTAACCGACACAGACAGACACTTCTTGGCTAATTAGGTAACAGGGAAGTACAAGCACATCTGCACCATGCCAAGCGTGCGGACCACAGCGGGTGATCCATCAGAGATGATCTGTGGCGAGCCGCTTGCTGTTGGCTCTTTGGACACGTACAGCTTCAGGTGGCTGAAGCGTTTTACAGGTTATATATGAAGGGGGCAGAAGAAAAGGAGGTCACGGCCCAAGCAGGCAACAGTATGTCTTTGTCTGTGAAATGCAAGGTGATGAGGGGAGCCTGGGTAGAAACTGACTGGTTTTAGGCCCCATTGCTTTCTGTTCTAGCTAGACCATGGTAGGCACTTCTCCATTTATCTATTCAACGTTTATTTGTTTTCAGAGAGAGAGCGAGAGCGAGAGCGAGAGAGAGAGAGAGAGAGAGAGAGAGAGCGCGCGTGCAGTGCACAAAGAATCCCAACCAGGCTCCATGCTCGGCATGGAGCCTGATGCGGGGCTCGATCTCATGACAAGATCACAACCTGAGCAGGTATCAAGAGCTGGACATTTAACCGACTGAGCCACCCAGGCGCCCCTGCACCTCCCCATGTAAAATCCAGTTTCACCCTGCACAGGACACACACCTCCTGGCCGTGCCCCATTGTTTCAGGCACCACCATCTTCCCAAGGTCACCCCAGCCTTCGGTTCTAGTGGGCACTCGTGAGGGTTCTGTCTGCAGAGACTCCCTGCACAATGCCTCCCTGCTGCCGGCCAGCTTAACGTCACTCCCCACCTGAGCCCAGAGTGCGCAGCTGTGGGGAGGTGGGGCATGCGGTGGTCCATGGGCTTGGCTTCCAACCTCGCTTCAGCTAGTTACTGCCTGTGTAACCTTGAGCAAGTTCCTGAATCTCTCTAAGCTTTGGTTTTCTCGTCCAGTACACAGTGCTGGTAACAGAGCCTTCTTGACAGCAGGAGTATGAAGAATAAACAGAAAACAGCGTGTAAAGCTCTTGGTCCAGTCCCGCACATAGTAACTGCTCAGAAAATACTGCCTGTCAAGTAGTTCTAAGCTTTATGGATCTCCAGTTAACACGAACACTGATGCCAGATTAATCTTCCTGGTGCACAGCTCTGTTCACACCCGTCCTGGGCATATGACAATTCAGTGGCTCTCCATTTTCTGCACTCTGGCCACACAGCACTGTGGCAGCTGTCTCCCACCTCCTGTTTGCACAGCCCATGCTGAGGCCAAAGTGAGCCATCCTCGGCTGGTCGGGCCTGTGCTCTGGGCCTGTGCCATTCCTTGGCCTGATGCCCAGCTCTCTGCAGTGGAGCGCTGGACCCTAATGGCTCTAGCACCTCTCTCATTTGCTAACTTTCTTCCTCTTGTTTTTAAATAAAAGTTCTTTTCAAAGACTCTGGCCTTTTATCAGTTGGGGTCAATACGAAGGGGATCAGAGTGAATCTTACAACCAGATAGGATGATGAGGGTAACTGTCCTGGCCCTGGAGTGCAGGTGGCAGCAATGGTGAGCCGAAGGAGTAACTTGGAGGGAAGGTTTGAGACCATGTAAGGTCCCTGGGGCTCCTTTACACCCTGGAGAGTCCATTTCAGGGAGATGAGGCTAGAAGCCAATTCCCAGAGATGGTGAAAAACTCAGTTGGGAGCACACCTTTCAAAGGCAAGCCGACCAATCCAGAGCCCACACCCCAACCACCTGCTGTTATCAGGCTCTCACACTTGGGGCCATTATCCACCTGCCCTAATGACCCCAGGACCACATGCCTGACAACCAGGTACAGCCCCTCAGCGCCAGAGCCCAGGGAAGCTATTCAAACCAGCCGATCCTAAACCTGCTTACCGGGACTCACTCATTCCTTCCTGCGGAAACCACAACAAACGCTCTTGGCTATATTTTCCTTTGCTCCATCTGCCTCGTGACTGACTCCGGGGCTTCCCTGCGTAGCCCCTCAGGATGTGGCATGGCCCTGGCTCTCAGGAACTGTAACAAAGTATGTTTTCAAAGGCACTTGTCTTCTGATCTCTTACCCTTACTGAACCTCAAGTTTTCCATAAATACACCGTATTCTAAAACACCTGAGGCCATATCCTTATCTAGGGCCCCCTCTGTGGCACCCACGCTGCCACCACAGCCAGAGATGGAATGCCAAGTGCAAAAATGCCAGTAGATGTGGTTCTGCATGGCCAGGTGTGGTGGGCTTGGAGCTGATGCCGGAGGGGATATTGATGATGATGACGACGATCATCATCATCATCACGCCAATAATAATGAGAGCTAACATTCAGCCAA
Organism: Crocuta crocuta; assembly: GCF_008692635.1. NCBI lineage: Eukaryota > Metazoa > Chordata > Mammalia > Carnivora > Hyaenidae > Crocuta > Crocuta crocuta. The sequence continues at coordinate 8,108,714 of NW_027527429.1, forward strand.
GGGCTAACGTTGTCCCAGAAACTGCAAAGAGTGATTTGATGTTAACTATCCCTTAGTGATGCCAGAACACGCGGGGATGTTACAGAAATAACCGATGCAGTGCCATTTCCTGCCACCTTTCTTTGGATACTACTGTTTCCACCCAAGGGCCTTGTTTGGTGACATGCATCTAAAGACAGTATCATGCTGAGTTCTATGTTGAAAATGACAAGAATTTGTATTTTTAAAGGAACAAGACCCAGGTTTCTGCTTTCTGCATGGATGTTGCAGGGAATAAGAGTTTCAAAAAAGAAAAAGTCTAGCCCTTCTGTGTCACAGTCACACACATGAGATGGTCACTGGGTCTGAGTTCACTGTGGCCACCTTGCCATCCTCCTTCTTGTACCTGAGCAGCCGCATTTCCTCTGGAGAGAACATGCAGGTATCCCTGGGCTAGATGAATGCAGTGGGGGCAGAAGGACTGAGAAGGCAAAATAAAGCGAAACCAAACTACGTCCAGCCCTTAGGAAAAGATGAAGGAACTCCCTTATCCATTTTACAAACCAAAGTCAGTGTAAATGGTAAGTTTTTTTAAATGTTTATTTTGGAGAGAGACAGAGAGACAGAGTATGAGCAGGGGAGGGGCAGAGAGAGAGCGAGACACAGAATCTGAAGCAGGCTCCAGGCTCTGAGCTGTCAGCACAGAGCTCGACACGGGGCTTGAACCCACAAACCATGAGATCATGACCTGAGCCAAAGTCGGACACTTAGCCGACTGAGCCACCCAGGCACCCCTTTTCATTACATTGTAATACTCAAACTCATAAAGATTGTACAAAACAAAATGGTAAACCAGTGGTTCTCAAAGTGGGATCTGGGGAAACTTTGGAGACCTTAAGATCTCAGGGGGTCCAAGAAGTCTAAACTATGTTCACAGCTACAATATACTTCTATACTATAATTTATAAAATATAAAATATATAATTATTTTAATAGTAATAATACTTGCCTTCTTTACTTTCATTCTCTTATGATACAGTGAAATTTTCTAGAGCTACATGACATGTGATGATATCACTCTGATAGCTAACAGAATGTATGCTTGAGTATTCTTGTACTTTCTAGAAGCTTCTAAGGCTCAGGGTATAAATATGTGCTCAGTTCTTCTCTTGTGCTTTCACTAGCTATCTTGGTCACATCTACTATAACTGATACAACTTCATTATCATTCAGTACATTATTATTTTGAAGTCAAATCTTTGCTTGCTCTCATGTGGAAACAGGCTACAAGGAGACTTACTGTTTTATTTTGGAATAGTATTTTTATAATTTTTTCAAGACCTTTTCTAACTTTTTAGATTTTCGTTAAAGCCATTATTTTAAAATTTAAGAATTATTTATTCTAAAATAAAAGAAAAGTTGTTTATACAGTATTTTTTCTTATATTTTTAAGGATGGATCGTTGGCTTAAAAAGGGAGATCGGAGGCCCCACTTTCTCAACCCACAGCTGCACCATTTGTATGAAAAGATGCCGAGAACAACGAAATGGACTTATCAGGAAGTTCTCTGGCTCATGGAAGGGAGGGATGTATTCCAAAGAAGCTGGGCAGACTTCAAATAAGAAACAGAATTACATGGAAGCTATCTTCCCCTCAGTTTTGTAGATGTCAACAGATTGCCTGATTGTCTTATGTGACAAAACATATTTGGATGATATTATAATGACAGTTAAGGATAATTGAGGTATAATGGATTTGAATATTTTAAACATAGCTGTGATGAGTTCTTTAAAAGTCAAAAATTCAAAATTTGTCTTAACTTTTTTTCAAACTAGAAATTAAAAAGCCACTGAAGCTGTGCAATGGGTATACAGGAACTCTGTATTATTTTTCTCTGCGCATCTAACACTATCCTCCCCCCAAAATTATTAAAAAAAAAAAAAAACCAACAGCAGAGTCACTGAAGAACTATGAAGGGTAATTGTTGTCTTAGTTGAAGAAACAGACCCAATAGTCTCAGAGAGCTTACACTGCTGAATGGGAAGTTAACAAAAGAAATTACAGTTTGCTACTGTCCCATGAAACAGCAGCACCTCAAATCAAAGACGAAGCTGCAAACGTGAAGGCTGTGTTTACACATGTCTCGTCTGCAGAAGTATGCCTGGACTTGCAATTTCGCTTATATTCATCCAGTATCAACAGTAACCAGTCATCAAATACTTTTGCATAGAGATCTTTTTTGTTGCTTGACAACAAACACAAGTGTTGCCAGATGAAATATTTAATGTATTGACTCTCATGGTTTATCCCAGGACACCTGTGCTGACATTTGCAGTGACGGAACAGAGGCAACAGAGGGTAAATCCACCGGTGCCTTAATTAGGCGGGGCTGCCAAACTCGAGTAGCAGTCTCTACCGCCATCCCGGGTCACTAGACCGATGGATAGATAGATAGTTGGATGAATAGATGGACAGACAGAAAAATTATAGAGCAATGACAGAAAGATGTTAGAGTTTCACTGAAGAATGTCCTTGATGAAGCAGCAGGAATTTGATAAGTCGTGACTCTGGCGGACCGTCTTTCTAACATTCTGTGTGACTACACGGGATATACATAGTGGTTATCTTGAAAAACATTTGTGAGATTATCTGAGCTGCAAGCCTAACCAGGCATTTGTTTTAAAGGAACATCGTTTTGCCTTGAAAGAAAGATAGACAAACTATGGTTTTTCAGACTTGGGTGTTGGCAGACATTTTCTCAAAGATTAATGCGGTGAGCCTGTTACTTCAAGGAAAACAACTGGTAGTGTCTATTATATCAATAATAAAATTTGAACTCTCAAGAGAAAACAAACATTTTTAAAAAGTTGCTCCTGATACTGTGAGCTTAATAGCTTCCCCAACACCCCAATACCTAAAGGCTTTTCTTTTCTTTCTTTCCTTTTTTTTTTTACATTTATCTATTTTTGAGAGACAGAGCACAAGTAGCGGACGGGCACAGAGAGAATGAGACACAGAATCAGAAGCAGGCTCTAGGCTCTGAGCTGTCGGCACAGGGCCTGACACAGTGCTCGAACTCACAAACAGTGAGATCATGACCTAAGCCAAAGTCAGATGCTTCACCGACTGAGCCACCCAGGCAGCCTCTAAAGACTTTTCTGATGAGATAGGAGGCAATATTAACTAATGCAGCTTCTGGATGTTTTGTAATGAAATACGGCCACATTTGGAAGAACTGCAAAACTGAAAAACCATTATTTCCCAAATGGCCAATGCATGAAAATACAAAATCATGCACGGGCATAAACTAGGCAGGATCCCAGCAGGAATTGTGACATAAGAACTTCCAACAATCCATTCCTCCACAAAACCAATGAAAACACTGGCAAAACTGTTGAAATCAAAATTTTCAGAACCCTGGAAATTAAGCACGACCATCTGAGGGGTGCTTACTCAAGAAATAAAAAAAGGCTAATTGTCAGTAAGAATAGCAAATGTTGTGGCATTTACACCTCCCTAGTCCTCTCTCTCTCTCTCTCCAGCTCCTTGAAAACCCCCAGCCCTGTAATCAAAGTGAAAACCAACAGCCAAGCAGTCACTGGAAGGAGCAGATGGGCTTCAAGCTTCCCGAAGGCCCCATTCCAAGAGAGCCGTCACTATGTGCCTGTCTGATAAGTCCTTGGGAACACCTCTCACGGGGCTTATCTTTATTTGATCTGAGAGCTTGCTCAGTGTCAACAGCCTTGTCCTCACGGGCTCGTTGAAAACACACTCATAAATGGCCAGTGGGTCAAAGAAGAAATCGCAAGGAAAAGTAGTAGATATTTTGAGATAAGTGGAAATGAAAACATAACTTTCCAAAACTTATGGGATACAGCAAAATCAGTACTCCGAGGGAAATTCATAGTGGGGTGTTTACATATATATATATGTATGTATACCTACTTTACACTGGTTGAGGGTGTGCCCAACAGCCCATGCTAGGTGAGCTGGGCGTGTACCTCTGCCTCTCTCTGACAGATCTGCCTGTCAGATCTCTCTCTCTCTCTCTTTTTATTTAAATTCCAGGTAGTTAACATACAGTGTCATATTAGTTTCAGGGGTACAATACAGTGATTCAACACTTCCACACGTCACCTGGGGCTCATCACACGTGCCCTCTTAAATTCCCATCACCTATTTCACACCCCCACACACATCCTTCTAGTACCATTAGTTTGTTCTCTATACTTAAGAGTCTGGTTTTTAAAAAATTTTTTTAAAGATTTTACTTTATTTTTTAAAAAGATTTTATTTGTAAGTAATCTATACACCCAACATGGGGCTTAAACTCACAACCCTGAGATCAAGAGTCACATGCTCTACCAACTGAGTCAGCCAAGTGATCCAAGAGTCTGTTTCTTGGTTTGCCTCTCTCTCTTCTTCCCCTTTTCGCTTGTTTGTTTTGTTTCTTGAGTTATCTGACTTATTTCGCTTAGCATAATACTCTCTAGGTCCATCCATGTCATTGCAAATGTCAAGATTTCACTCTTTTTTTTAATAATTTTTTTTAAAGTTTACTTATTTTTGAAAGAGAGACAGAGAGAGTAAGTGGGGGAGAGGCAGAGAGAGAGGGAAAGAGAGAATTCCAAGCAGGCTCCTTGCTATCAGCATGGAACCCAATGTGGGGCTTGAACCCACAAACCAAGATCATGACCTGAGCTGAAACCACGAGTCGGATGCTTAACCGACTCAGCCACCCAGGTGCCCCAAGATTTCACTCTTTTTTTATGGCTGAATAATATTCGTGTGTGTGTGTGTGTGTGTGTTTGTGTGTGTGTGTATCACATCTTTATCCATTCATCAACTGATGGGACAGTTGGGCTGCTTCCATAGTCTGGCTATAGTAAATAATGCTGCAATAAACACAGGGGTGCATGTATCCCTTTAAATTAGCATTCTTGTATTCTTTGGGTAAATACCCAGTACTGTGATTGTTGGATTGTAGGGGAGTTCTATTTTTAATTTTTTTGATGGATCTCCATACTGTTTTCCATGGTGGATATAACAGTTTATATTCCCGCCAACAGGGCAAACCCACCACATCCTTGCCAACTATACTGATATATGTTTATGTATGTATTTAATGCCTACATTAGAAAAAAAGAAGGCTTTTAAATCAGTAAGCTAACTTTACACCTTAAGAGAATGGAAAAAGAAAAGCAGAAGGATGGAAATAATAAAGATTAGAGCAGAGATAAGTGAAATAGAGAATAGAGAAAAATTAATGAAATGAAAAGTTGGTTTTGGGAAAGATCAACAGAACCAACGAACCTTTAGCTAGACTGACTGTCCTTGTCAGCTCGGACTGCCGGAGCAAAACACCACAGACCAGGGGGCTTAACCAACAGAAGCGTATTTCTCACAGCTCTGAAGGCTGGGAAGTTCAAGGACACACGGCATGTGGGGTGTTTCACTTCCTGATGAGAGGTCTCTGTGCTTCCCCGCCTCCAACCCCATGGTGGTGGCAGTGTCTCTGAAGGGTATTAATCCCACCAGATCAGGGCCCCACCCCTAAAGGGCTTCCTTTAATCTTAATTACTTCCTTAGAGGCCCTGTCTCCAAATACACCCACACTGGGGGTCGGAGCTTCAACATATGAATGTGAGACGGCACAATTCAGTCCACGGCACTGTCCGAGAAAGAGATAAGATTCAAATGACTAAACTCAGGAATAAAAGGTGGGACACTACCGATCTTACAGAAGGAAAGATCATAAGGCAATACTGTGAAAACTTGTACATGAATCAACAAATTAGATGTCTTGGATAGAATGGACAAATTCCTAGAAAGACACACATGAAAGACACTGACTCAAGAAGAAATTAAAAAATCTGAATAGATAGACCTATAACAAGTAAAGAGATCGAATCAGAAATAAAAAAAACTTTCCGCAAAGAAAAACCCAGGGCTAGAAGGCTGCACTGGTGAAGCCTAGCCAACGCTTAAAGAAGAATTAGCAACATCAGCCTTCATAAACTCTTCCAAAAATAGAAGAAGGGATACGTCCCAGCTCACATTACGAGGCCATTATCACCCGGATATAAAACTAGAAAAAGAGGTGTATATAATTGTTGATCACTATGTTATATACCTGAAACGAATATAATCTTGCATGTCAACTATACCTCAAGTGAACATTTTTGAAAAACTGGAAAAAAGACATCATAAGAGAAGTCAAACTGCACTGTGATATCTACTATAAATACCCACACACAGATCCTCAACAAAATACTAGCAAACCAAATCCAACAACATATGAGAGGGATTATAAATCATAATGAAGCAGGGTGGTTTAACATATGAAAATCAGTGTAATACACTGTATTAATGGAATGAAAGGGAAAACGACTTCATATGGTCATCTTCATTAATGTGGGAGAAGCATTCAGCAAAACCCAGCACTGTAACTCTGAGAAGAAGGGCAGTTTCTCAACCTGATAATGAGCCTCCAGAAGGAACCCACAGGCAGCAACACACTGGATGGTAAAAGACAGAAATCTTTGCTCCTAAGATCAGGAAAATGACAAAGGTATCCACGCTAACCACGTCTATTCAACATTGTCCTAGAAGCTTTAGCCAGGGCAAGTTAGGCAAGGAATGATCTGTATTCACAGAGGAAATGGCATAATGTAACCCATCACAAAGCAAAACAAAGAAACAAAAACTCTTAAAGCTAATAAACGAGTTTAGTAAAAGTTTTAGGATACAAGATCAATACACTAAAATCAGCTGTATTTCTATATACTAGCAATGAACAATCAGAAAATAAGATTAACAAAATGCAAAAGAGACGGACAGATTTTAACAGAATAGAAAAAGATTTGTTGGGTATGGTGTTTGACTTTACATTGCAACTAATCTTTTTTTTTTTTTTTTTTTAATATTTTCATTCGTTTCTTTATTTGAGAGAGAACATGAGTGGGGGTGGTGGGGAGAGAGAGAGAATAGATTAAGCAGGCTCCACACTCAGCCAGAACCCAATGCAGGGCTCGATGCCACAACCTTGGGATCAGCACCTAGCCCAAATCAAGAGTTGGATGCTCGGGGCACCTGGGTGGCTCAGTTGGTTAAGCATCTGACTCTTGATTTGGGCTCAGGTCAGCCTTGCGTTGGGCTCTGTGTTGACGCCACAGAGCCCGCTTAGGATTCTCTCTCTCCCCGTCTCTCTGCCCCTCCCCTCATATGCGCGCATGCTCTCTTGCTCACTCTCTTAAAAAAAAAAGTATATCTAATAATTAAAATTTAAATGGAAAAATAAAGTCTTAAGAGAAAATCTAGGAGACTAATGTAAAATTTAAGATTCAGGGAAACCTTAATCGGGACAGAAACCCAGAAGTTATAAAAGGAAAGTCAATATATGCATCTTCTCAAAAATTTTAAAAGATTTGTGGCAAATTTATATAAAATAAGCCAATGAATAAAAGATGTATCTTTACATGTTTTGCAATGAAGGTGAAAGAGGGTCAATACCTGTAATATACAGAGAATTCACATTTAGTGCTATGGAAAGACAAACAATTTTCAAAGTAAGGAAAGGACATGAATAGGAAATTACAGTGTGGCAAATCCAAATATCCAATAAAATAAACATGAAAGACACTCACACTGCACAATGGGGATGCAAATTAGGATAAGAAGGAGATGGCCCTTTTACCACCTTGAGAATGGCAAAAACAGTGACTGTGCCTATCGCTGGTGGAGATGGAGGGAGGCCTCTCCTGCTCTGCTAGTGGAATCCAAATTGCTACAGCCTTTCTGAAAAACCATCTGAAGAAATCTATTACAATTAAAAACACACATATGCTTCAACCCAGCAACAAAAGCCCATGTAAATAAAAGCACCTGTAAAGAGGCACCCGGGTAGCTCAGTCGGTTAGGCATCCGACTTCGGCTCAGGTCATGATCTCACGGTTTGTGGGTTTGAGCCCCGCATCGGGCTCTGTGCTGACAGCTCAGAGCCTGGGGCCTGCTTCAGATTCTGTCTCTTCCTCTCTCTCTGACTGTTCCCTGCTCACGCTGTCTCTCTTTCTCTCTCAGAAATAAATAAAACATTAAAAAAAAAATAAAAACAAAAGCACCAGTAAAGAAGCGTGTATTTACAAAGGTATGCACTGCAGCATTGTCTGACAAAGCAAAAATCTGGAAAACTGTGCATCTAGGGCATTAAAAAGA
>NW_027527429.1:8117114-8125709 GCF_008692635.1 Crocuta crocuta
AAAAACAAAAGCACCAGTAAAGAAGCGTGTATTTACAAAGGTATGTACTGCAGCATTGTCTGACAAAGCAAAAATCTGGAAAACTGTGCATCTAGGGCATTAAAAAGATCCAGTTTGCCCTGCTGGCTGGCCTAGAGTGATTGCCAGAAAACGTTAACAAGAGCAAAGAGAACATGTACGTGTGTGCTTATATCTATGATCTATGCTACCTCCTTTTGAAAAACCAGTGTTGATGAACACATACACGGATATATGTGTATAATACATGTATAATACTGTATATTAATACACGTATAATACTGTGTGTGTGTATCTTACAAGAACAATACGAAAGCACAAACACATAGTAACAAGGGCCATGGGGACAGCAAGGGATAAGCTCCTGCTGTCTTCCCAGGAGGGCGCCTCTCCTGCTTCCCTGACCACATTTTTCTCGTCGTCACTCCATTCCTCTTTCCTGTCACCCTAGGCTAGGGAGGCTGGGGAAGTCCTCCAGGGACAGCCATGTCCCGGTATTTTTGCGGTCTTTGGAATTCCTACAGCACGTCCCGTTTCTATCACATTCGAGAACCTATAATTATATATTTATTTTCTATTATTTGTTGTTTACATGTGTTCACACAGGTCTCACAGGAGACAAAATCATGCAGTGGTCATTTGCGTGGACTGGTGAGTCGGACCCCTGGGTGCGATTCCAAGCTCCATCACTGTGGTTGTGTGAACTCGCTAAGTGAGGTATTTTCTGTTTTCCCATCTGTGAAATGGGCACAACGGCACCCATGGCAGGGTTGTTGTGAGGAGATGAGCAAATGCACGCATGGCGCCTCGAACAGCGCCCGGCACCTGGCACCGCCACAACCATGAGCTGCGATGATCAGAATCATTATTTTATCATCTCACTTATCCAAATGTTAAAACTCCTGGAGGTATTTTAAGCCCAGAGACTCTTTTAGATTTGTTCTGTATCCCTTCCTCATTATTTCCTAGAATGATGTTATGCCAAATATTTGTTGAATAAATAAGTGACTCTTGGTGTTGAGAAATCTCTAAAGAAGGAGACTGCTGAGCAGGCTTGTCACCTCCAGGGCAGCCAGAAAGTCAGTGTCCCTGCTGATCTCACCTGGCACTTAAGCCTGTTTTGTTAAGAAGGGAGGCTATTTGTCTTAAATTCGGTCTTCTCAAACAGCACAAGAAGGCTTTTATTGTACACTTATGAGCTAGACACTTCACCTTGAACTGTAATCAGGAAATGAGCCATTTGTGGTGGGAACACGGAATCAGGGTTCCTGACCCCTGCGATTTATCATCAGCTCTTTGGGAACATAAGGCAAATGTTTAACATAAAACTAAACTGTATCCGGGGCGCCTGGGTGGCTCAGTCGCTTAAGTGTCCGACCTCGGCTCAGGTCATGATCTCATGGTTCGTGGGTTTGAGCCCCGCGTCGGGCTCTGTGCTGACAGCTCAGAGCCTGGAGCTGCTTCGGATTCTGTGTCTCCCTCTCTCTCTGCCCCTCCCCCACTCACGCTCTGTCTCTGAAAAATGAATAAACATTAAAAATAAAACTAAATTGTATTAGATGACACATGTCTTTGAAGCACCTGGTGAGATGCATTCGAGCCCCTACACGGTAGCTGTCATCTGCCTCTTCCTGTGTATGCACTGGCCAAGCCCATCTAACGATGCTTTTATTTCTCTGGAGGTGTAAACGGGTCTGGGGACTTGTGGGCCCAGAGAGCATCAGAAGCAATTTAGAAAATAATGAAAACGCCTGGCCTTCTGATGCCATCTTTTCTCGCTGCTCCTGCCCAGAACGTTCCACCTCTCCCTCTTAGCCGGGTCCTTCCCAGCAGTATTTTCATCAGCTTAGGTATCTCCCAAACCAGAACGGAACACAACTGCCCCGCTTACCCGCTCTCCCACTTGCTCTCGTGCTCACGGCTGGATTCGTGGGAAGAGCTGCATATATTTACCGGCTCCATTCTCTCACCTCCCACCTGCTCCCCAACTGCTCAGTGTGGCTTTTGCCCCATTAGTCTTCAAGGGTGCTCAGCACCCACCCTCCGCCCTCCACCCACTGAATCTGGCACACCCTCTCTCTCACTTCTCACTTCACATGCGACTCTGCGGCCCTCCCCGCTGACCGGGACCTCTCTGCCTCCCCCACGTTTCCTCCTCCTGGCCTCCAGGTAGTTTCCAGTGTCAACAAAGAGGGCGTATCTCGCCACACCTTTCTGCTACATGTACACAGAAGTACATACATCATTCATCAGGATGTGTATTTATGTTTGTTTCCTTTCTGAATTTGAATCATAGTGTTCGCATCACTTTGTGATCTCCTTTTCCTACTTGACGTTATACCCTAGGTGGTCTACAAGTCAAAAAAACATCCCTGATGCTACCTTTACAACTTTTTATTTTGGCATGTAAATGTCTGTCTATCAGAGGGAAGTGTTAGCACATCAGGACAAGTCATTACATTCTTAGAAATCAGGAAGCTCAGATTTGGCATCTGGGGGTTCTCTGGAGTTTCCAGGGCAGCCAGACCAGTGGCCGCAGTTGCCGGTGCACAGATTTTAACTGGATGTAAGGTAAACGGAGAATAATTCCCCTTGGCTTCCAGCCCCACCCAGAGAGAGCCATGTTATTTTTAGAAGCATCGAGCAGCTCACTGAAAACACACCAGGCTCCGTTATCTGTGTTTGGGGTTTCAATATGAAATTTAAAAACTTTTACATTGCTAAGCAAGAGGACATGTGACTCAAAGGTCCTGAAACTACTTTTGCCGTCTCCCTCAAAGCTGTCAACTTGGGAGGCCGTAGCCATGTCACGACAACACTGCCCCTTCCTCTAGTGATCTCTGGAAATTTTCCTTGGGCCTAAGCATCATTCACTTTCCTTTTTCTTTCGAATTTTAAAAGTAACACCCACTCTCGGTTTGCCAGCTGAGTAAAACACAGATGGCCGGAGCCTTCCGTGGGTCACCCTTGCTAACACTCTGCGGTGCTCTGTCTGCAGGGGTGAAGAGAGAGGGAAAGTCCAGGATCTGCTGACTGGAGTGCGTCGCAAAGCGTCATGTTCCGGCCCCAGAGGCCAGATCTGCTCCTTACAATTTCCCAACTGAACGTCTCTTAGGAGTCTTCTGAAAGTTCTAGTTTTCACAACAAGTATTCACAAACACCAGCCTCTTAAAATAAAAATCTGCACAGGGTAGCCAAAGGTCCAGAAAATTAAAAGATCTCCATAGGAGCGCCTGGCTGGCTCAGTCGGTGGATATGTGACGCTTGACCTCAGGGCTGTGGGTTCGAGCTCCGTGTTGGGTAGAGAGAATACTTAAAAATAAAATCTTAAAAAAAAAAAAAAAAAAGATCTGTATATTCCTTATTTTTAGTAGACCACAATTGTTTCCACAGGTATATTTTCCAAAGCTGAATTCTCATCATTAATAGAACAGTGGAATCAAATGTGTTTTCCCTTGCAATTCAAAGACAAAGGGCTTAATGGCAACAAAACAAAACAAAAAAATCCAGAGCAAACAAAACAGACTGCAAAGATAACTTAGGAAGAGGACAAATAGATCTTGAGGAGAACTTTTGGACATCATGACAAAAACTCAGTGGAATTAAATAATTAAGATATTAACTCAAAATGTAGTTTAAACTGTACTGACGGGGCAAGGAACAAAGATGGTGTCTTATCACAGCGCCGAGAAGGCTGTGCTAGGGAGCTGGGTCCTCTCCTGAGGCTGGCGAACAATGGCCGACAGGCCAAGATGCCTGCTTTTGAAAGGCCAGCGAGCTGAGAATGATTTTTACATCTTTCGAAATTTGGAAAAAAAAAAAGAAAAGTTTAGTGACCCACAAAAGTTAAATGAAATTCAAATTTTAGTGTCCAGAAATAATACAATTCTATGGGAAGAGAGTCGCCCTCACCCCCTATGTACTGACAGCTACTCCAGCAGCAGATTTGAGTAGCTGAAACAGACCACATAGCCTCCAAAGCCGAAAATATTTACTACTTTCCTCTTTACAGAAGAAGTCTGCCAAGCCCTGTTCTAAACCAGATTTTACTGCCATTGACTCTGTGTGACCTTAGGCTGGTCTCCTCCCCTCTCCGGATCCACCTTTGCAAAGGAAGGGGCCTGGAGAAGGTGCTGGCCAGGATCCCCAGCCGAGGTCCAGAACTGCACTTGTCCGACAAAGCCGCCGGAGCAAGAATGCCCACTAGTGCCACCTACAGCTCAGGAAGAGAATGGCAGGCGGGCGGCTGCCTGCGGGAGGGACGATCACTGGGCAACCTCGGCACAGCCTTCTTCGGTGGATGGATCTTCAATGAACTACCTCCCCCAACTGGTGCCAGCAGTGGACAAAAACCTGACTTTACAGACGTTCTAAACCGAGAGACCACAACTCCGAGCAGAAACATCTCCTCCAGCACTCACTTCAGGAGTAACTGCTCTCCATGAAACAGAAGGAAGGCAAACCATGTATGACCACCGAGAAGTAGGCGGAGTAATGTGTATGTGCTTTCTAGGTCTGAAGGGAGAACAAGGAAAAAAGCTCATCATCTGAAGAATTAAGCTCTGGCCCGTGAGTCACCATTCTCTCTCCGCACCTCATGAGACTCACCTACATTACTTCTGAACCCTCTCGCTGTAGAAAACCAGGTAAGCAGATTTTTCACGGCCGAGGAAACCCATATTGAAACCATGCAAATAAAAGAGCAAAGTGGTTGGTTCTGTCTGCTCTGACCCAAGCCTCTCAGCCTAGAGATTCCCACAGTGAGCCTCTGTGCCCGACATTCCCGAACACGAGGAAGACCAGGGGAGGCTCGTGCCCCTTCGAAGCAAAAGACTCCTGTTGAAGAACTGCTGTCTTCAGCCTCCCATAGACCCCCCCCGCCCCGAGTGCCGCGGAGTGTGGCACAAAACCCACCCAAGGGGTGGGAGGGCTTCTTCAGACGTGGCCACCCCGCAATCCTCCCACCTCGAACCCTCCTGTTGGCGGAGTCTGCCGTGCCCCCAGTCTGGGCCGGTTTTGTGATGTGCCCCGAGCAGAGCACGGCAGAAGGGATGCTCTGAGACAGCTGAGCCTGGAACAGGATTGGAAGCTTTCACTTCCTCCCCCTTGGAGCCCAGCCACCAACCGGTGAGGAACTGTGAACCTGACCACTGAGCGATTAGAGGCCACGCGCAGAGGCCATGGAGGGTGTGAGGCCGGCTTAGACGTGGGACCACATGAGCCTCAAGGGAGACTGGCTGAAGCCCCCTGCAACTGAGCTTAGCCAAGCTCCAGAACTGTGAGAAATAATGCAGCAGGAATCAAAACCTCCATTTCTGGACTAACTCTTCAAGGGAAGGAAGAGACCCAATAGTTTGGCACAAGTTTTCTATGTGGTGTCAAGAGCCTCCAACTTACTTCATCATCTTCTTCTTCATCATCATCGGATTCAAGAACACCATCCAGTTGCTCTTCTATAAAGAAAAAAGTAAATGAATGGCTGCAAACACAGGTGGGAGTATTGGCCAACAAAATCCTTTGGCTGCTGCAGAGATGCATAAACACGCAAATTAGGTTCCATCAGAATGATCGGTTTCTGGTGTCACTGTAGCCCTGAACTGCGATTGCCCCAAGCAGTTTAAATCTCTGCCCCCACTTTTACCAGAACGCATTGGTAGTGGCCCGAGCAAAGTTAAAAACCAGCATATAACTTGAGAGGAATTTGGAAAAAAGACACTGAACTAGTATTGCTAGGCATCGTGCTTGATGCTGAACACGCGTTATTTCCTTCCTCCGTACAAAGATTTTGTTGGCGCTTATCCCCATTTTATAGAAAATAGCAAATGGAGGCATATAGTGGGTAAGAGATTTGCTTACGGTCACACACCCGTAACAGAGCTGAAATTCAACTCAAGTCTATTTTTAAATCCCATGATTTTCCCACAGAGGCTGGGGTAGTGGCTGTGGCAGGCAGGGCTCCTAAAGGCTCCCGTGGTTCACTGCTAGATCTGAAAAGAGTTTATAAAGGAGGGATAATAGCAAAATGGAACCCAAGGAAGAATGAGCCTCTGTTTCTTCATCTGTTAAATGGGTATCAGACCACCTACTTCCTAGGGTTGTTGGGGGGACTTTACAACACACCAGAACTAAGCCACCGGGCCCAGGGCCAGGTACACAGTGGGTATTACAGAGAAGTTTGGTAACTTTCTCCTCCATGAAGCCTTCCCTGATCCCTCACTGAGCAGTCACCTCTCTTTCTGCTGAACACACTCAGCATTTTCTCTAGACAGCACTCTGTTAGAGAGCAGTGCTAGCCAGTAGTAGATGGTAGTCTGACAGTACTTGCCACTTTGGGATGAGCAGTTCAGTCACATATGAATGGCTATGGACCTGTCTGGGCATCGTACTGAATCGTCAGTCCCTGAGAACACAGCACCCGGCTTACTCATCCCTCTATCCCTTCTGCCTCTTCCTTACGATCACTCGTTTCCTGAACAGATGACATGAAAGTAAAGAGAGCCTGAGAGAAGAGGAGAGGAAGTCAGATAGGAAGTAAGAGGAAAGGAGCCAAAGGTTATTCTTGAAGAGACTGCTCAGCACCCCAAAACCATTCATAGAAGGGAATACGTAGAAACCCCGGGACCCCCACTGTCCCCTACACAACCCTCATTCTACAGGGAAGCACGCCACTGGCTTGGCTGGACCAAGGCCAGCAGGACACCGACTTCTGCCCCCACCGCAGAGGCTTGCACGCCTCCATGCCCATCACGGCCCAACCGCTGTCATGGAACACTATTAAGTCAAGAAAACTACTTTGCAGATGGGGAAATTATCCATTGTGCATTTGAGCTGAAGCTCCATCACCTAACTTCCGTCCGCTCCCCGCGCACACAGAGCTCTGCTCCGTTCCACCCGCAGTAAATGCCTATCAAGAAGGTGGCTTCCAAAATGGGGTTGCTGCTGGATCCCTCAATGCTAGACATTTCTTTTTCCAACATAGAAATGCCCCCTCCCACTTTTTAAAAATGAATCTTAGACATTACGTGGGGAGGGGGGGGAAGCCTGGTCCAGCCACACCCTCTCCCCTGAGCCTGTTGGTTCAGGCCGCTCCTATTCCACAGAACAATCCAGTCCTCTGAATTTAAGTACCTTATAAACCTCAGCTCCTCCTCCCCGGGGTGACGCAGACATCAGCCCTGCTTCCCACACTGTTCCCTGGGCTGTGGCATGACCACCTGCCCTCACCCCAGTAGCTAACATACGTGGTGCTTGGGGCCACCAGTGCCCCCCTTTCCTGCGGCCCAGCTGGGGACGCTGGCTCTGTCCTGGTCCTGTTCTGCCGTCAGGGGTGGCTGGTATCTGCCCGGCCCCCTCCTCGAGGGCCGGCGTCATTGATGAGTTTCCCTGCTGCTGCTTGTGGCGGTCACCTCTGCTTGCCATGTCCCTTACGCTTCCCCAGGGCAGTCCTTCCCCACCTGTGGGGTTAGGTTCCTAAAATACACTGGAAGTTTTGTACTTGGAAAGCTTGAAACTTTATAAGGAAAACAGGACTAGTGAAGTGGGATGGGCGTGAATGTATGAAAACCCACACATGTTTTACATGTTTACTAAAATAGAACAAGAAAGCCAATACGCTAAATAAAGATTGTGGCGACACCACCTTACATATCTTACACTAGGAAACTACTACTAATTCATACTCTACTGTTAATGTCTACTTGAGGATGAAGTCCGAACTGGGTGTAAAGTCCAGTTCTCCCCTCTCTGGCTTTCGTAGTGATGCTGGTATACTCATTCATTCTGACTCGATGCTCATGATCCACATCCTAATGTCTCATCCTCCATTCAAATGTTCAATGACTTTCTAATTTTGTTTCAAAGTATCAGACTCCTAAGTAATAGGGTCTCTGGGGACCTGTCACTGTCCCATGGATACAGAATAACTGAAGTGCTTGAGATAAAACAAAAAAAAGGAATCCCTTTGACGCTCATTATTTAAACTGGAACTTACTGAGCAAAGCAGGTGTATCTCAAGCCCTTCCTGAACATACGAGAGCTCCACCCATGATAGCTTCTTGACAAAGCACATCCCTCACGGAAATGTCAACCGGCCCTCCCTCTTCACATTCTTCAGCGTGTTAGTTCAAGGGCCGGTTTTACGTAGTAAGACAAAGAGACGGTTTGGGGCCAGAGAGCAAGGGGGACCACCCCTGTGTCTTGGCTGCCAGGAAGGAGGGGAGACTGACAAGAAAATGGAGGCGCATGGGTCTTGACAGACTGAAACACAAAGCCAGCCTTGAAGAAGATTCCTGGCCCAAAGGTGACCCGAAGCCACAGAGGACCCCTGCTGGCCTGGGAGGGAGGCCTCCCTCCTTTCCAAACACTGGCCTCTCTCACGCCCAGAGCAGGCGAGGGAGGAAGTATATTTTGCAGCCATGTCTGCCCAGCAGACTGGGGGCTCCAAGTCAGAAATGCAGCTGAGGCAGAAAGTAAAGGTCTACTCCTTGTGCACCTGAACTTGGGATGGATCATCTCTGCTTTGTAAAAGCCCGGTGCAGGGGGGCGGGGGTGTGTGGAGCGCTGGGGGGGGAAGGGTGG